>NC_141874.1:189091957-189394987 GCF_056163025.1 Triticum urartu | reverse complement strand
TTTGGCTCACACCCCAACACTAGGATTATGGTATCCAAAGGGCTCAGAGTTTGATCTAGTTGGATTCTCGGATGGTGATTATGCTGGTGACAAGGTGGATCGCAAGTCTACATCAGGCACATGTCATTTTCTGGGACGATCACTTGTATGTTGGTCTTCAAAGAAGTAGAACTGTGTATCTCTCTCCACTGCTGAATCTGAATACATTGCTGCTGGATCTTGCTGCGCTCAGCTTCTATGGATGAAGCAAACACTCAAAGACTATGTCATTCACCTGAAGCAAGTACCACTCTACTGTGACAACGAAAGCGCCATCAAGATTGCCAACAACCTAATTCAGCACTCGAAGACAAAGCACATTGAAATTCGTCATCACTTTCTCAGAGATCATGTTGTGAAGGAAGATATTGATATCATACACGTCAACACTGAAGAGCAATTGGCAGATATCTTCACCAAGACCTTGGATGAGAAGAGGTTTTGCAAGTTACGGTGTGAGCTAAATATCTTGAAATCCTCAAATGTCCTGTGATCAGGCACACATCCTAACACTTATGCATGTTGATGACTTAGATGTGCAACACACGAAGTAAAGTATATCTTCAATCAATGAAGACTTACATTCTGAGTGTGAATACATTAACGTGGAATTTGACTTCGGAGCGCCACGATAATTGTGCGCCGTGTCTGGGTCTAATACTTCCTATACGGTGGGTAACACCACCACCAAATTCTTCTGGTTGAAGTGTTTTACCCATGGCGTCACATGTGCTATGTCTTCACATTTTGTTTGTCATTTTCAACTTGTCTTCATGATTATCTTCACTATGTTGACTTGATTGTCTTTTGATATATACATACTAGTGTTCTGTCCTCTACAACATTCACTTATAGCTACGTCTTCCTTGTTGAATCTTTTGAACTAAGTGAATGTGATCGGACCCTAATCTCTTTATGCTTTCTATCTCAAACTCTATCTGTCCAAATCATATGCATTCTATTGAAACTGTCGAATGTCTTCTCTGCGTCCTAGTCAGCAGAAGATACAGAGACAAACATTAAGTCCGTTTTCAATGCTAATTCCTTCACCTGAAACCCAGAGAAGTGGGAACAACCACCCGACAATCTAGGCGTGCGTGGGAACGTGGAACAACCTCCGATATGTTGCATGATGGCCACGTGTCCTTCAGATGTGAATCGCCAGGGGCACCTGTGTAATAACACTGTGCCGTCCCTGTCCCTATAAATACACGCCTCACCACAGTCATTATCCTTTCTTCCACTCTCGCACAAACCCTAGCGCCACCGCTAGCCCTCGACGATGCCGGCGACGAAGCGCTTAGCTGCCGCGACCTCACCGACGCCGTCTTCACGCCGGCCGCGGACATCATCTTCTCCACCGTCGCTGTAGGTGTCCTCCGTCGCCAAGTTAGGGCACGGACGATCGAACTGCCCGGCCTCCTCTCCCACTCCCTCTAGCAGTTCTTCGTGTGGTAAATAAAACTTCCTTTTTATGGCCCCTTTGATCCTATAGATTCATCACTTTCTACCACAAGCAGTTTCTATTCATACAAGTTGGATCTATTTCATACTGCATCTCATAATATGCCTAGTATGTTCACTTATGCTTCACAAAGTAGTTAGATTCCTCACTTGTACTTATTCGTGGATTCGTACAAATCTGGAACCAACTCTCTATCTATAAGTGAATGTCTTCGCACTATGAGGTCAATGTCTTCTAAACTGATTTATCTTCAAAATCTTCTGAGAATGCATATGACCTCTTCCCCTTCCCTCGCACCTTAATGCTGTCACAGGTACATGTCCGTGGGAGAATCCCTTGGTTCTCATAGTTCGCATTCGTTTGCAGAATTCTTAGAGAATCACATTAACTCTCCCGAAGCCAGTTCCTGTTTGACCAGAAAGCGAAAGCCTTTGAAGCCTTTAAACGTGTTGAAGCCCTTCAGTTTAAGCTTCATGGCACCAGAGAAACCTACAAGAAAGGGTGGCAGACAGCGTCGTGGCAACACCTCAAGAGATTTGCCTCCTGACCTCTATGAGTTGTACAAGACAGATCTAGGGGAGGACTACAATCAGCGAAAAACTCGAATCCAATGGATTCGAAGATATTGGGCAGAACAGTGGTTCAAGTACAGGTTCGTGACCAGGAGTATGCTGAGAAGAATGCCATCAAACGACCATGGGGAGACGTTCTATATAGAAAACTTCAACCCAAGTCCAGAGCTGAAGCCATTGAACAAGGCTTCTATCCTTGCATGGTCCGTGGACCGCAGCCTGCGGATGCAGACCCATCTTCATTACTGTGGTGCCGCGATGATAATCTGTTCAAGCGCAACCTTCAATTTGCCAGGAACTCGGCCAAAGAGAACAAGAAGTCACGAGGCTTAGACTTCAATCCAGGCCCTCTGCTCCTCGTGCTGATGGCACATGCGAACCTGAACCCAATCTTGTTAGGCCCTTCTACAACCTGGAAGGTCTCATCACTCATATCATGGTTCAAGGGACAGCCGTGGATGAGCCTGTAGATGACGCTGAATCTGATGAAGCGCCTGCACCGCCGAAGCCAAAGAAACTGAAGAAGCCTAAAGCTTCAAAGCCTGCTCCTGCACCAAAGGTCTTACAGGCGAAGCCTCTGGCCACTGCACCTCCTGAACACAGTGTGCAGTCTAAAGATTTGTCACGCATCTCCAAGCCCTCGAGAGTAAAGATGCCCTTGCAACCCACCAGCCAAGAACTGACTGCTGCTGCTATTCTGCGCAATGACGCCATTGATCTATCCAGCAATGAAGATCTTGCAGATGACGCTCTTGAGCAACTGATCAAGAGCAAAGAAGAAGCAGAAATCTTCAATGATTTGCCTCTCTTTGACGTAGCAATCCTTCACAACTTCATTGATGAGTGGTTTGAAACCCACAATCTCAACTTTGATGATCTACAACTTCCAATTGGCCTCAGCGTCGCTTTCACTGGTGCCATTGCTTCTGAGCTAGCTCTAGCTCAGCGCATCGTTGAATTGAAGCAAAAGATCGACTATGAGAAAGCTCAGTTCAAGCAGCACATGGCAAAGCTCAGTGTGCAAGATGTCAAGAACTTCAAGACTATGCTGCACGAGCTCAAGGAAGCCTTTCTCAAGAAACATGAAGAAGCTAAAGGTTCTCGTGAGCGCGTGAAGAGTCTGGCTGACAAGTGCGTGCAAGCCTACAATGAAGCTGAAAAGCGCAAGGCTCTTGGGCGTCCTGGCATCGATCCCAGGGTGGCTGCAGCGAAGAAGAAGAAGCCAGATGTGGCCGAACCCGAAGCAACAAGGCAGGAAGCACATCCCATTGTCTTCCCAGCCAGTATGATAGGCTCGAAGCCTAAGGTCCACATAGTGGCTTCAGAATTAAAGAAGACAAGGGCTGCCGAGGCTGAAGCCAGAAAGAGGAAACATCCTGAAGCTTCTGATGTCGCTCCCTCCAAGAAGAAGCACAAAACCAAGAAAGATCGGGCTGCTCCCACAGAGCCCCTTATTGTTGAGCCCATCTCGGTTGCTCGTCCTGCCTCTTCGCATCAAGAACGACGGATGGTAATTCATGAGCCTGCTTCCACAGAGGCTCCTGAAGTTGAAGACATTCCAGCAGTTGACCCCACCGCTGCTGAAGACATTGGTCACCATGAAAATGTTGAAGATGATGAAGTCCTTCCTCAGATCGAGCACCAATTGGTATCATCGCGTATGCTTACGCACAGCGAACTCATCAGCATTGGTCGTCCTCTGACGCCAACTGCTCAGGATGCATCGTGGGCTGATCACCCACAGAGACAAGACACTCCAAGCTCTCCCCAACCGCAAGCTACCCCAACAGTGCAAGATGATGATGACTTTGTGGCCCAGCACACTCCATCTCCACAAGCGTCGGCCGCATTATGCAGGCTTCGCAAAGGACCAAGGCCCCAAGTCACTCCCACAATGCACGTGTCTGAACCCGAAGCCAAAATAGCTGAAGACATTCCGGCTGCATCAGCCGATGAAGAAGAAGATGAAGAAGAAGCCCCAAGAGACACAAGAGTTGCTACACCCCCGTCTCACCAAGATGTTGTTCTCGAGGAGAACGTGACCGACCCTCCAGCTTCTGAAGTGGAGGTTAACAACCCTGAAGTAACCACCAACATCACTGCTGATGCCAATGACGTTGTCATGGTTAACGCCAATATGGCACCAGAAGCCAATGAGGCGCCAGAAGCCAATGAGGCACCATAAGTCAATGCTGCAACACCTGAAGTCAATGCTACAGCACCTGAGGTCCAAGTACCTGAAGCACATGTGGCCCCTGAAGCCCATGAAGACAATGCCAATGCCCCTGTCCCCCCTCCAAGACCTCACACAATGGAGCTGGCATTTGATCATGGTCAGCTAGTTATGGTTCGATGGCCCATTCTGACTCCTCCGCCTGCTGCTGGTCCACAATTTGAGTACCACGTCGAGCACAGGCCTCAAGTCCAAAAGCCCAAGCCAAGACTTCCACGTTTTCCAGGCACCGCCACTTCACCTGGGGTCTTCAATGCGAATGGCTTCATGGCACATAATACCTTCTTCAATAGCTCAAAGAACCCTTATACTAGACCGCGCATTTCCTCAGATCGGTTCTGGAGCTATCAGCAGCGCAGCTACTATTCCTGTGTCCTATACAATCAAGGGCGCATATTTCCACATATGCGCCTCGACTCTGAAGCTATAGCTGGTCTGCCCTGCCTCGAAGAAGCATTGGACTATTTCAGAGATGCTGGTCTGTTGCAGTTCATCACTAACAAGGAGCACTGGAATGAAGAATTGCTGCTTCAATTCTATGCCACTCTTCATATTCGAGGCCACAACAGGGATCCAAAGACTTGGGTCCTTGAGTGGATGACAGGCAATGCCCATCATGAAGCTAAAGCTCTTGATATCATTGAGCTCACAGGCCTGCACACTCCTGGTGAATACTATGAACCAGGTTGTCAACAACATCAAAATGCCTTGGAAAGCATCTTTCAAAAGCCAGAACCCAACATGAGTCAAATGCTGAGCATGATGAAGCCTCTGCCTCACGACGCTGAACACCCATCTGAGTTCTTTGTTGAAGACCTAGAGTACCTGCCTCGCACCATTTACCACATCATCAGGAAGACTCCATGGCCTGTCAAAGGACACTCATCTGCAGCGAAGCTTGAAGGAGCAATGAAGACTTTGGTTTTCTATATCTTCAATGGCATCAGCTTCAATGCTCAAGACTTCTTCATCAGGCAGTTGGCTGCGTCTAGCTCCGACATCTTTGGGTTGAAATTCTATGCTCCATGGGTCATGCGTCTGATCAAGCGTCACTCAGCCTTCAACTATCAGTCGTCTGCGCACAATCATCTTATATTCTTGTCCGAGGTTGATCTGTCAGTTGAAGCCATTTACCTAGAGCCTGCTAACGATCCCATTTATCTTCACAATGCTGATCACCAAAGCTTCACCCAGTCCATTGAAGGAATTCCAGCAGTGTCTCGTGTTTATCCCCTGGCTGGAAACACACGTGCCCTTCGTGCTCAAACTGATGCCACTGGTAGCACCATTGCGCAAAGGCCTCAAAGACGATCTCGTGTCCTCAATGACCGAGAGCTTCTCGTCGCGCTGCATCAGAAACAGGACAAACATCACGACTGGCTTAAGCTTCAGATGCAAAGCCTCTTGGTGGATGTCAACCGCATTCGCAATCTTGCCACCAAGAATGCCTTTGTTACTCATGAAACCTGTCGGAGGTAGTGCAAGAGTTTGACCCTACTGAGTACTGAAGCTGATCTGCACGACGATGGCTTCACCGAACGCTTCAAGTTTGACTCAACTCCTCCCAGAAATGCTCACTTGCGTCGGACTCCCTCACTTGAAGACTCTGAATACTCGTCCTCAGCTGCGACCGTAAATGCCAGCGTCATCGATGACCAAGATAATGCAACTTCACCTCCTCCAACTTCAGCGCGTGACGACACTGCACCAAGTTCCTCTGCACCACCGGATCTCACTGATGACCCTGCTGCCTCGCCTGCACCTCATGGGAATGAGTAGGCGCTCTATGTCTTCAAACCTTTTTGGTCCTCACTGACAAAAGGGGGAGAAGCATATGAGTTGATAGTCTTCAAGTGGGTCCATATGGGTGGTTGCTTTACTTTTTGCTACTTTTGCCAAGTGCTTACAACTCTCGTTTTCAATACATTTGGTTCTTTGAGTTGTAACACTTAAACTCGATGGTCGTCTGCTACTTATTTGCTATTCTATGATGCGATGATAAATTCCGCATGTGCGACGATAAATTCTGCACTTAGATCATTTTGCAGACGTCCATTTTTCATTATGCATGTCATTATATTCACATACTTTTCTTGCATGATGAATTGTCATCATAAGTTGAAGAGGATCTCCACAAGTACAACCTGCCATGTGCATTTGCATACCAAAAGCAAATTACTTATATGCACATCTTCAGGGGGAGCCTTTGCCACTTATGATGACAATCCCCTATCCTTTACAATTTCACATATTTTATTCCCCATTGAAGACTTCAACTAGTTTGTCATCAATCACCAAAAAGGGGGAGATTGTAAGTGCATCTAGTGCCACCCCTAGTTGGTTTTGGAGTATTGACGACAAACCTAGTTGAGGGACTAATGTGTTTGTGAGAATTGCAGGATATTCGGTTTTCCTACCAGAGATGACCCCTAAAAATGTAAGAAGACATTGAAGTCAAAGGTGGTATGTGAAGACATTCACATTGAAGACTATGACAAGAGAAGACATCGCATGAAGACTATGGAGCACGAAGACTTAGTTCTTTCGTCGTTCTTTTTCTTCTTTGTTGAGCCATAGGAACCACCGTACTGTTAAGTGGGGTCCAAGTGAACCAGTCAGAATGACTGAAGTGATGCTTAACCAAAATCCTATGTCTTCGAGTGAAGACTATGAGAGCAAATCTTGTCGAGAGTTGGATAAGTCGGCTTTGCTTGTAGCTCAAGTAAAGTTGCCGTGTGTGTTTGAAATCTGACCGTTGGAACACGTGTCAGTTCCTTAGTGACCAAGGGTCATTTTGGAGAAATCAGGCCGGGTTGCCTAGTGGCTATAAATAGCCCAACCCCTACAACCATAAACGGTTGGCTGCTCAGAGTTAGTGCACGGCTTTTGTCGTTTGAGAGCAACCCACCTCGAAGCCTTTGAGAGAGAATTCCTTGCGAGGATAAAGCCCTAAACACCCAGAGCCAAAGAGTGTTAGGCATCACTTAAGTCTTCCTGTCTGTGTGATCTGAAGACTTATTACACTTGAGGATTGTGAATCCTCCAGCCGGTTAGGCGTTGCGTTCTGAGCATCCAAGAGTCATTGTGGATCGCCGATGAACGATGTCTGTCAAGGTTTGGAAGTCTACCTTGAAGACTTACCAGAGTGAGTGAGCGAGGACTGGGTGTCCTTAGCTCAAGGGGAATAAGGTGAAGACGAGGTCTTCTGAGTTGAATCTCAGCCACCCTAACCAGACGTACAGTTGTCACAGCAACTGGAACTGGTCCAACAAATCATTGTCTTCAACGAGTCACTGGTTTCATCCTTCCCTTCCCTTTACTTACTGTTGGTCCTTGTGAAGTCATTGTATGATTGCTTTATCTTTTGTCTTCACTGAGTGACTGCTTGTTCTGATTGGCTTCAGAATATCTTCCTACCTGATCTTTACTGCCTAGCTGCTATTAGTCATTGTGCTTTCACTCCATTGAATACTTGACTATGGTTTGCCTAGTGTAGTCTACCTTCCGCTGCATGGTAATAGGTTTATTTCTATCGTTTCTCTTCGAAACTTCCATGTTTTGAAGACTTTCATAAAAATCGCCTATTCACCCCCCTCTAGTCGATCACTGGCACTTTCAGAGTGCTACTTGGCATAATTTCAGTTTAATTCTTCTTAATTGTGGCATGAATATTCAGATCCATAAGATTCATGACAAAAGTTCATATTGACATAGAAATAATAATACTTCAACCATACTAACTAAGCAATTATGTCTCTTCAAAATAACATGGCCAAAGAAAGTTATCCCTACAAAATCATATAGTCTGGCTATGCTCCATCTTCACCACACAATAGATTTAAATCATGCACAACCCCGATGACAAGCCAAGCAATTGTTTCATACTTTTGATGTTCTCAAACTTTTTCAATCTTCACGCAATACATGAGCATGAGCCATGGACATAGCACTATAGGTGGAATAGAATGGTGGTTGTGGAGAAGACAAAAAGGGAGAAGATAGTCTCACATCGACTAGGCGTATCAACGGGCTATGGAGATGCCCATCAATAGATATCAATGTGAGTGAGTAGGGATTGCCATGCAACGGATGCACTAGAGCTATAAGTGTATGAAAGCTCAAAAAGAAACTAAGTGGGTGTGCATCCAGCTTGCTTGCTCACGAAGACCTAGGGCATTTTGAGGAAGCCCATCATTGGAATATACAAGCCAAGTTCTATAATGAAAGATTCCCACTAGTATATGAAAGTGACAACATAGGAGACTCTCTATAATGAAGATCATGGTGCCACTTTGAAGCACAAGTGTGGTAAAAGGATAGTAGCATCGTCCCTTCTCTCTTTTTCTCTCATTTTTTTGGGCCTTCTCTTTTTTATGGCCTCTTTTCTCTTCTTTTTTTGGGCTTCTTTGGCCTCTTTTATTTATTTATTTTCTTCCGGAGTCTCATCCCAACTTGTGGGGGAATCATAGTCTCCATCATCCTTTCCTCACTGGGACAATGCTCTAATAATGATGATCATCACACTTTTATTTACTTACAACCCACGAATTACAACTGGATACTTAGAACAAGATATGACTCTATATGAATGCCTCCGGCGGTGTACCGGGATGTGCAATGATGCAGGAGTGACATGTATGAAAGAATTATGAACAGTGGCTTTGCCACAAATACTATGTCAACTACATGATCATGCTAAGCAATATGACAATGATGGAGGGTGTCACAATAAACGAAATGGTGGAAAGTTGCATGGCAATATATCTCGGAATGGCTATGGAAATGCCATAATAGGTAGGTATGGTGGCTGTTTTGAGGAAGGTATATGGTGGGTTTATGATACCAGCGAAAGTTGCGCGGTAGTAGAGAGGCTAGCAATGGTGGAAGGGTGAGAGTACATATAATCCATGGACTCAACATTAGTCATAAAGAACTCACATACTTATTGCAAAAATCTATTAGTTATCGAAACAAAGTACTACGTGCATGCTCCTAGGGGGATAGATTGGTAGGAAAAGACCATCGCTCGTCCCCGACCGCCACTCATAAGGAAGGCAATCAATAAATAAATCATGCTCCGACTTCATCACATAACGGTTCACCATACGTGCATGCTACGGGAATCACAAACTTCAACACAAGTATTTCTCAAATTCACAACTACTCAACTAGCATGACTCTAATATTACCATCCTCATATCTCAAAACAATCATCAAGTATCAAACTTCTCTTAGTATTCAACACACTCATAAGAGAATTTTATTATTCTTGAATACCTAGCATATTAGGATTTTAAGCAAATTATCATGCTATTTAAGACTCCCAAAATAATCTAAGTGAAGCATGAGAGTTCATCTATTTCTTCAAAATAAAACTACCACCATGCTCTAAAATATATAAGTGAAGCACTGGAGCAAATGACAAACTACTCCGAAAGATATAAGTGAAGATCAATGAGTAGTCGAATAATTGTGCAACTATGTGAAGACTCTCCCATTCAATAATTTCAGACCTTGATACTTTATTTAAACAGCAATCAAAACAAAATAAAATAAAATGACGCTCCAAGCAAAACACATATCATGTGGCGAATAAAAATATAGCTCCAAGTAAAGTTACCTATGAACAAAGACAAAAGAGGGGATGCCTTCCGAGGCATCCCCAAGCTTAGGCTCTTGGATATCCTTGAATATTACCTTGGGGTTCCTTGGGCATACCCAAGCTTAGGCTCTTGCCACTCCTTATTCCATAGTCCATCGAATCCTTACCCAAAACTTGAAAACTTCACAACACAAAACTTAAAGTAGAAATCTCGTAAGCTCCTTTAGTATAAGAAAGTAAATCACCACTTCAAGGTACTGTAATGAACTCATTCTTTATTTATATTGGTGTTAAACCTACTTCATTCCAACTTCTCTATGGTTTATAAACTATTTTACTAGCCATAGATTCATCAAAATAAGTAAACAATACATGAAAAACAGAATCTGTCAAAAACAGAACAGTCTGTAGTAATCTGGATCAAACGTATACTTCTGGAACTCATAAAATTCTCAAATAAATTGCTGGACGTGAGGAATTTATCTATTAATCATCTGAAAAAAGAATTAACTAAATAGAACTACCAAATAAAAATGGCAGCAATTCTCGTGAGCGCTAAAGTTTCTGTTTTTTACAGAATGATCAACAAGACTTTCCCTAAGTCTTCCCAAAGGTTCTACTTGGCACAAACACTAATTAAAAGCATAAAACCACATCTAAACAGTGGCTAGATGAATTGTTTATTACTAAACAGGAGAAAAAGCAAAGAACAAAAATACAATTGGGTTGCCTCCCAACAAGCGCTATCGTTTAACGCCCCTTGCTAGGCATGATGATTTCAATGATGCTCACATAAAAGATAAGAATTGTAACATAAAGAGAGCATCATGAAGAATATGACTAACACATTTAAGTCTAACCCACTTCCTATGCATAGGTATTTTGTGAGCAAACAACTTATGGGAACAATAATCAACTAGCATAGGAGGGCAAAACAAGCATAACTTCAAAGCTTTAAGCACATAGGGATGAAACTTGATATTATTGCAATTCCTACAAGCATATGTTCCTACCTCATAATAATTTTCAGTAGCATCATGAATGAATTCAACAATATAACTATCACATACAACATTCTTTTCATGATCTATAAGCATATAAATTTTATTACTCTCCACATGAGCAAATTTCTTCTCTTGAATAGTAGTGGGAGCAAACTCAACAAAATAATTATCATGTGAGGCATAATACAATTGAAAACTAAAATCATGATGACAAGTTTCATGGATATCATTATTCTTTATAGCATAGAAGTCATCACAATAATCATCATAGATAGCAACTTTGTTCTCATAATCAATTGGAACCTCTTCCGGAATAGTGGAATCATTACTAAATAAAGTCATGACCTCTCCAGATCCACTTTCATCAATATAATCATCATAAATAGGAGGCATGCTTTCATCATAATAAATTTGCTCATCAAAACTTGGGGGACAAAAAATATCATCTTCATCAAACATAGCTTCCCCAAGCTTGTGGCTTTGCATATCATTAGCATCATGGATATTCAAGGAATTTGTACTAACAACATTGCAATCATGCTCATCATTCAAATATTTAGTGCCAAACATTTTACAGATTTCTTCTTCTAGCACTTGAGCACAATTATCGGATCCTTATTCTTATGATAGATATTAAAAAGATAAAGCGTATGAGGCAAACTTAATTCCATTTTTTATTTTTATTTTATAAACTAAACTAGTGATAAAACAAGAAACTAAAAGACTCGATTGCAAGATCTAAAGATATACCTTCAAGCACTCACCTCCCCGGCAACGGCGCCAAAAAAGAGCTTGATGTCTACTACACAACCTTCTTCTTGTAGACGTTGTTGGGCCTCCAAGTGCAGAGGTTTGTAGGACAGTAGAAAATTTCCCTCAAGTGGATGACCTAAGGTTTATCAATCCGTGGGAGGCGTAGGATGAAGATGGTCTCTCTCAAGAAACCGTGCAACCAAATAACAAAGAGTCTCTTGTGTCCCCAACACACCCAATACAATGGTAAATTGTATAGGTGCACTAGTTAGGCGAAGAGATGGTGATACAAGTGCAATATGGATAGTAGATGATGGTATTTGTAATCTGAAATTATAAAAACAGCAAGGTAACTAATGATAAAAGTGAGCGTAAACGGTATTGCAATGCTAGGAAACAAGGCCTAGGGTTCATACTTTCACTAGTGCAAGTCCTCTCAACAATACTAACATAATTGGATCACATAACTATCCCTCAACATGCAACAAAGAGTCACTCCAAAGTCAACGAAGAGATTATGGTAGGGTACGAAACCACCTCAAAGTTATTCTTTCCAATCAATCCGTTGGGCTATTCCTATAAGTGTCACAAACAGCCCTAGAGTTCGTACTAGAATAACACCTTAAGACACAAATCAACCAAAACCCTAATGTCACCTAGATACTCCAATGTCACCTCAAGTATCCGTGGGTATGATTATACGATATGCATGACACAATTTCAGATTCATCTATTCAACCAACACAAAGGACCTCAAAGAGTGCCCCAAAGTTTCTACCGGAGAATCACGACGAAAACGTGTGCCAACCCCTATGCATAGGTTCATGGGCGGAACCCGCAAGTTGATCACCAAAATGTACATCAAGTGAATCACGTGATATCCCATTGTCACCACAGATATCCACGGCAAGACATACATCAAGTGTTCTCAAATCTTTAAAGACTCAATCCGATAAGATAACTTCAAAGGGGAAACTCAATTCATTACAAGAGAGTAGAGGGGGGATAAAACAGCATAGGATCCAACTATAATTGCAAAGCTCGCGATACATCAAGATCGTATCACCTCAAGAACACGAGAGAGAGAGAGAGAGATCAAAAACATAGCTACTGGTACATACCCTTAGCCCCGAGGGAGAACTACTCCCTCCTCATCATGGAGAGCGTCGGGATACTGAAGATGGCCACCGGAGAAGGATTGCCCCCTCCGGCAGGGTGCCCGAACGGGTCTAGATTGGCTTTCGGTGGCTACGGAGGCTTCTGGCGGCGGAACTCCCGATCTATTATGCTCTCGGATGTTTTTAGGGTATATGGAGATATATAGGCGGAAGAAGTACGTTAGGGGGGCCACGAGGGGCTCACGAGGGTGGAGGGCGCGCCCAGGGGGTGGGCGTGCCCCCTGCCTTGTGACCTCCTCGTAGATCCCCCGACGTGCACTCCAAGTCTTCTAGGCTTCTTTCCTTCCAGAAATGAGTTTCGTGAAGTTTCAGGTCAATTGGACTCCGTTTGGTTTTCCTTTTCTTCAAAACCCTAAAATAGGGTAAAAACATAAACTGGCACTGGGCTCTGGGTTAATAGGTTAGTCCCAAAAATGATATAAAAGTGTATAATAAAGCCCATAAACATTCAAAACAGTAGATATTAGAGCATGGAGCAATCAAAAATTATAGATACGTTGGAGACGTATTACCCCACCCCATCACCCCTCGCCGGAGCGCCCTGCGTCACCGGAGAGCATCACCACCGCTGCCTCTCTGTCCGCCTCGGGCGCCGCCCCTTCCCTCCTCCCCGCACCTCTCCGTTGTGCATCTCCTCTCTGAACGAGTGCGGCGCGCCACCCTGAAGCCACCGGTGCCCTCGCCTTGGCCTGGAGTGGCCGGAGTCGGCGGGGCCAGCGCCGGCAGCGCCCCTGTCCTCCTCTCCTTCCTGTCGTGGCTAGGCATGGGAGGAAAAAGAAAACAGGGGGAGGAGAGAGAAGGATAAGGTGGGCCCCGCATGTCATCCTTGGCCCGTTGACCCCGCCACTGCCACGTCACGTAAGTGGAAACGGGTTTTCGTTGAGTATGTTTTCATTTGGCGAAAGCGTATTCTTTCCCTTCGTTCACTAAAATGCGTTTTCCCCTCTAGAAAACGTATTTTCTTATACCGCAGCCAGGAATGCTCTTTCTCTGCTCAGAAAGCATATTTTCTAATATGCGCCTCTGCCTTATCCACTCAGGGACCCATTGGCGATAAAATCTTCACAAATTGGTCCTTGATCTTCAACTCCTCACAACTTCGCAACCGTAACTCCGATTGAGGTGAAACCAACGCTCACTTCTTCATCTCGTCGAGCTCTATATTTTGGTGACATTTTCACTAGGTGTTTTCACAGTGAAAATGACCATTTTGCCCTTGCCTCTAATCATCCCCCTTTGAGAGAAAACCGTCCGACGTTTTATTCCGCGACTTCACCGCACTTCTTCCTGGAGTCTTCGTCACCCCAGGCAAGCCACAATACCCACTTGCATGATAGTCATGCAGTAGCCATGGTTTTCAACTTGAATATTTATTAAATGTTTGCTTGTTTAAAATATGGTTATAGTTCTTTCGGTAATGCTTATGGATGAATGCTTACTTTCTTGCTATGTTGTTATGCACCTGGTTGTCATGCCCTGCTAGTTGTTAGTATTCCTTTCATATGCTTATGCTTGCTAGTAGTACATATTGATGTTGGTAATGGTCTTCTGTGCATGACTGCCGTCTGTCCCGAGTACAGTTGTTATGCATGTTCCATTGCATCCAGTGGGTTAAATGCTTGCATGATGGCATTGTTGATATGTTCTTGCATGACGTTTATTTTTGATGCTAGTGGTCATGTTATGCTATGAGTAGTGTTGTACTGGTAAAATTCATGCTCTTCATTATGCCATGCTCAGTTGGAGATGATTCATTGTTGATATGGTGGATAGGTATGTTGCACCCGTGCTTATGTTAATCTCATGCTTATGCATTGTAATTGCATCATGTATTTTATCATGGCTCAGCATATTTGCATTCAAGTTTAATCGGATTAAATTGAACTTGAACAACTGTTGGTTGAGTCATCGTGCCACCATATCGAACTGACCAGTGCAACCACGCTTACCTGTATGGGAAGGTCCTAACTGGGTATATTGTCATGCCTCTCGCCGGTGCCTCCAATGAGGGAAGGTTATGGGCATGCAGTACCCTGGCCCGGTAAGCAGACATAACCTTGTGTGCTCGTTGTTGTTGTTATGGATCCGGTCCCCGTGAGGGACGGTCCCCATGAGGAACGTTTTGGCCACGACGGTGGTCGTTGTGTCTTTGGTAGACATGGGGCCACCCAGGACTAGCCTAGTTGGGAGTGGATTGGACTGGCCGGGAGAGTGTCATGGTAGTAGATCGGTTTTGTCGGAACGCCGTTGGTCCACCTGAATGGTAGTGCGAGGCCATGGGTTCCGTAGTGTGGGTATAGTGTACTAACCTATGCAGAGTGTATATTAAATCTATCGATAGCCGCGCCCGCGAATAAGGACCAAGTTCGTAGTTGGTCACACTATGAGTCAACAGTAATAATAATAATAATAATAATAATAATAATAATAATAATAATAATAATGTGCTCGATGAGGAGATAAGTTGGTTGTGATCGCCGGAAGGATCACTGTTTGAGATAAGTTGGTTGTGATCGCAGGAAGGATCACTGTTTGAGATAAGTTGGTTGTGATCGCCGGAAGGATCACTGTTTGAGATAAGTTGGTTGTGATCGCCGGAAGGATCGCGGTTTGAGACCAAGTGTTGGTCATGGTTGTGATCGCCGGAATGATCACCGTGGTATCGAGGATACCGAGTTGTTGGATATTCGTGATGTTGTGCGAGAATCGTGGGTAAAGATCAAGCTCCTTGTGGCCATTTGATGATTACTACGGTATTGTTTATACCAAGCTTGATTTGATCCTGAGATGATCGTGTAATGTCCGAAGTTGGTAAGTGATGCATGTGATGGTTACGAGGTAACCCGAGCAGAATAAATGGTGCATGTAGTGTCATCATGTTGCATGCTGGTATCGTCAGATTCTTGTTGTTCATGCCATGATCATATTGTTCTAGCAGTATTATGTTCATGTTGTTCATGTTATGTTATCCTGATGATCTCATGATAATTCCTGCTTAACCTGTAATTGCCATGCTGTTGTTTGTCCTGAATGCTTCTGGTTATTGTGAGCTTGCAAGTACATTCAATGTACTGACCTGGCGTGTCATGCCAGTTTGCAGGTCATGCCTGGACTGCTTGCTTGGTTGGTGTCGTTCCTGTGTTCGCGAGCTAGGATAAATGTTCCAGCCAAAGTCCCTGTGGATTGGAGTCCATCATCGCCCGTTCATTGTTCCGCTGCCAGTAGTTGTTCTGCTGCTTCGAGTTGTTCTGCTGCTTGTATAGAGCAACCGTAGTTGGCGTAGTGTCACCGTGCCGACGTTAGTCATTATAATATCGGAACCCTTGTATTCATACTCGTGTTGTAATAGAGAGCTGGTTTGTTCTATACTAAGCAGTGCCGTATTCCAGAAGACTTCACCTCGATCTTTGGGCTGGAATACGGGGCGTTCCGGTTTTCTCTGAGCCGGGGTGCCACAAGCTTGCTATCAGAGCAGGTTTGGCTGCAGAGCGTCCTAGTCCGCTGGAACGTTAGAAAATGGTAGTGTAGGGTCTGGTTCTTTCCCTTGCTTGCTGCATTTGGTTGTTGCATTTGTTTGCTGCATATAGTCTTATTTCGGTTACCATTAACCCCTGTTTCATGCGTAGATGACGGTCAACTTCCATGAGTACAGTGCCCTTCCCTTAGCTCCCGGTGCTGTTCCTATTGACTTTAGTCCCACTCCTGCACCTCTCAGCTTTGCCGCCCTCCTTGGCGACATGTGGCGTAGTATTTATCCCCTCGGAGATCCACCTCATTATCAAGTATTCTAGTTTTCTGCTGGAGGAAGAATTCGGGAATATGTTGCTCATGTTCATCTGTCAGCCCCGATTACTGTCGGTAAGCACACCTACAGTTTCCGTGGTGGTTACGGCGCTACTCCTGAACGTACCATTCAGCTTGCCGCAATGGCAGGAGTCACCAGTCTTCGTCATCAAGAGAGCATGGTGCAAGAGAACCGTGCTTATCAATATTATCCCACCATCGTTGAGAATCCTAGGCGAATCCAATTTCCCTCCGTCAACCCTCAAGATGACCCGGCTATCCTCGCCATGTCTCGTTACATGACGGACGAGTGTCTTCTTATTTCCGAGTTAGTCCGAGATGCCATTCGGGCCAGGAGATTGCTTGGTGTCGCTTTACCTCAGTCTCCGCCAGCTTTTCCAGATCGTCCGCCTCGTCCATCCGGAGTTTCTGAGTCAGTGGTTCCACTCGCTACTCCCTTAGCTTCCTCGATAGTTCGCGAGCGTTTGCTCAAGCGTAGGATGTAATTCTCCGCGTAGTGTTTGTGCATCTGTTGTAGCATCATGCTTGTGTGTGCCTGTGTGGAGCAGCTTTGTAGCTTGTTTGTTGTGTGCTTTGTTGCAATAAATCGTTTTCTCGTGCTTCTTTGTTTTAAATCCTGGGTGTTACCCCCTTATGGAAACTATTCCTCGACCGACACCGGATCAGAAGAAGCCGTGAGCAATACAGATATACACCAAGGTCAGTTAAAAGCAATGAGATTTTCATCTGACAGCATTGGAGACATCCGTCCGGATACAAATTGTATTTTTATCAGACTTTCAGCAACAAGTACCTGTCAGATACACTTTATCGCAGCCAAGATTAAATCAGCAAGAGAACAAAGTTGGATCAACGGTGCATTTCAAGTCAAAGGTATGGGCTATGCACAATGATTGAATCTGCCGTAAGGCAAAATTAAAACATTGCAACACCCAGAAGTCAGTCCCAATGCAGCATGAATTCAATAAGGACAGTCAGACAATTCTTGTCATATAAATAATCAGCTGCCGGACTGACAAAAATATATATATGTCATTCCATTCTCTGAGAAAATCAGTCCCGTCCTTCTCCACAATTTATTGATGAAGTGTACAAAGATAAGGTTCCCAGTCTGCATCGGACGGGAATGAATGGATTCCCATACAAGATATTCAGTCTTCTCGATAAAATACTGCAAAAGCTTCTGGCATAAGGTACCGAGTCTTCCCTAGCAAACTCTTTAAGGGGGAAGCTTTGGTACGATACCCCGTTTTTCCTCAAGAATATATCCACCGAAGGCTTCGAGCACAAGTCACCCAGTCTTCCTCAGCACGATATCCCGGTGGTTTCCAAACGCAAGCTGCCCAATCTTCTTCAACACGACACTAGTACAAGACATTAAATTATGAATTGTCTGCATATGGCAGTGTTTTCCAAATGGCAGATCTGCGACAATTTAGTCTGAAACAAAAACTAGTGGGTGATGCCATAATCAACAAGTCTTGAAGGAAAGACAACATTGAGACAATAATCTTGGCAGTGATTATCAAGATCAGTCCCGCACATCCAACAATATGATGTTATTAACCCTGCCACTGTCCAGCATAATCCACAACAGTATTGAGATCTGTATAACCACACTTGAGCCGTATAAATATACCGAGGCTCAAAACATGAACTAGACCAGGGTATGATTGCCAGATATTGTACGTAACAGTATTCAGGGACGCGAAAATAATCAAGGATACATATAAGGTCCCGCTCTTTCAGTTGAGGATCCAGATGAAGAAAGTAATAATAAAAGAGCAAGACCAACAATACAAGTATGCCGGTTATTATGTGAAAAATGTGGATGCCCAAGACCGTCTTATTCCACGGCAAACCCAAGCAAAGATCCACCCAAGAAGTATACTCCATTGTGGTAAGGACCTCATAGCGAGGCAGCCAGCTCAGTCCACAGTATGCTCAGAACTATCAGCATTGAATACCCAAGTCTGTCTGGTCAGACTCATGGGCAACTCAATATATTGACCTCAACACCCGCGATGGAGCATCGCCCAGACTGTTATTCCCAGGGAGATACTGGCAAAAATGAAGAATCAATGTGAAAACATATACTTTGAGGATTGTTATCTCTCGCATAGGGGAAGCAATTAAAAGAATAGCTTGTGTGGATTGGATTCTTTGACAAGATCACCGCCAGTCAAGCCTGCAAATCTTATCATCAGGAGATGGTGCATTTTTCTATCAGTCACGACAAGCAACAGTGAAACCTTTGGTACAACTTGGATACTCATGGCTGTGAAGCCAGTCAAGATAAGTCAGAAACTCCTGCAAGATGACAACATCCGTTAGCAAAACAGATATGATCCACATCACTGTTTTGGAACCAAAAGGCATGCCTATATTCGAGGAATCCGATGCCTAGATAGAAGGGATTCTTTGTTCCACGGGAAGATATATTCCCCAACTCCATGGAATATTCTCGATACTCGATACAAGAATAACATTGCCAGCAAGGATGAATATCAAGAAGGACAAGTATGTCTGCACAAATAATATTTCGGATGCTAGCTCAGCCAACAGATATGAAAGAAAATTTGAGTCAGTATAAACAGGAACATATGAGGTACATCCTGTCAGAATGTCAGATACGGCGAAGCAAACAACCCCAGATCAAGACAGTCAGTCAGATCCAATTCAGTGGAAATATTATAAAAGAAACCTGAGTTGGAAACGGTTTCTTCAAGTTAGAAAATTATTTAAACCTGAACAACCAAATCCCGAGGACGAGATTTCTTTAAGGGGGGAAGGTTTGTAACAGCCTGGATTTTTGCCCTTTTCTTTTTTCCTTTGATTTTCTTGGATTTCCTGTTTTGTTTTGCTTTTCTGTGGCTAAGTGGTTCTGAAACTTGGGAAGATCATGTCTTCCTAGGTTTTATAGTGGCTTGTCACCATCTTCATCATCCCAAGATCATGTCATTTCCATCCTTGACCAAACCCGGAATTCTTTTGTTGAGAATATTCCTTTTCTGATAAAGGAATAACCCTTAAAACCCTAGGTTGTGAAGCAACCTATATTTATGTCACTCCTAAAATTCCCAAATAATTCTCATAAATTTTTTGGGTAATATCTTCCTCAAATATGGCAAAATATTTCATTTCCATGTTCAAAAACAATCCTCCAATAATTCTTTTCCTATTTTGTACTAAATGGCACTTTGCAAAGGAAGTGCTATTTTTATTTTCCCATTTGAACCCAAACTTCTTGGAAAGCTTTTCATGTGCTTATCATTGTCTCATGCCAAAATTCAACTCAAATTGCCTAGTGAATATTCCTGAGCAATTTTTCAAAGTTCCTGTCTGAGGGAAGTGATTGTGAAGGAAGTACAATCTAGGCATATCCAAATGAGTTGAAATTTTGCAAGGTAATTAATATGATCAAATTATGACTCTCCACCAAATATGAGCTCATGCAACGCATCTATATGAGACCAGCTCCAAATCTTAGTTTCTGGTCAGATTTTCAGTTTGTGAAACAACTATATTTTATATTGCTTCAATTGAGCTGAAAATTTACCAGGACATGATTCTACCTGTATCAACTCCGTACACCAAGTTTTACATCAATTAGTTAATCCAATTGCCCTGTGAAATTTTTCCAAGTTTCTGTCCAGAATGAAGCTTTGTGAAGTAAGTGCCACTTTGGTATTTACAAATGGCATGAAACTTTTACAGAAGTTTAATATCATCATATAACCCCTCTATGCCAAATTTCAGCTCACATAAATCAAGTATGTGAGTGCATCATCCAAATCCCTGATTTTGTCTAGTTTTGCACTTTTTACAGCAACCCTCATCTAAACTCCTCCTCTTGGTATTATTTTTGTATATCAGCATCACCTTAGTATGTGATCATCACCAGACAAACGCTTTACCACGCTACCAACCTAGTTTAACCATAACAAGTTACAAGCACCTTTTTACTAATTTATTTTGGAGCTAAGTGCAAATCTTTTATTTGCCCCTGGACCGATTTATTTTCTCGTTTTGACTAAGGGAACCAAGTTCAATCTACTGGACATGGTTGGCCACGCCAAAGAGCGCCTCTTGCGCCAGTGCACATGGTGATCACGCTTGCGTCATGGCTGAGTGCGTGCTCTGGCTTGTTCTGGCCACTGTTCTCGTCTCCTCCCTCCTCGTATCGACCTCCATTTGTGTCCTGGAGCTCGCCCGTGCTCGATTGCATCACCCTGCATCGGTGCCTTGTCGTGGTTAGCCATAAATGAGCCGCTAGCTCCATGCCCGTGTGATGCCCAGCCACTGACCTCCATTAGAGCACCGCTCAAGCTCGCTAACGTGCTCTAGAGCCCTCCCCTCGACTATATAAGTGTGCCCCGAGCCCTGCCACAGCTCATTCACTCCTCACTTGCCTCCCCAGCCCACCGGAGTCCTCGGCCCTCTCTTCTTTTCGCCGGAGTTCGCCATGACCGCCTTGGTTCCTCCTCGGTTCCGGTGAACCTAGCCCCTCCCCTCTCCTCCAGAGCTGTCCACCGCGTTCCCCTCATCCCCGAAGTTCGCCCCACCACCTCGCCCTTCTCCGGAGTCCACTCTGGCCGCGTGCCCCGCAAGTCAGGCCGTCGCGCCTGCCTCTCTGCATCACTCCACCTCGAGCTATCCCGAGCTCCTCCTCCCTGTACGACCCCACCACCGTCCTCCCCGTGCTCCGCTAAGTCGCCCCATCCCATCATCCCTCGCCAGAGTGCCCTGCGTCACCGGAGAGCATCACCACCGCCGCCTCTCTGTCCGCCTCGGGCGCCGCCCCTCCCCTCCTCCCCGCGCCTCTCCGGCGTCCGGTTCCAATCTGAACGGGTGCGGAGCGCCATCCTGAAGCTTCCGGTGCCCTCGCCTTGGCCTGGAGTGGCCGGAGTCGGCGGGGCCAGCGCCGGCAGCGCCCCTGTCCTCCTCCTCTGCTTCCTGTCGTGGCCAGGCACGGGAGGAAGAAGAAAACAGGGGGAGGAGAGAGAAGGATAAGGTGGGCCCCGCATGTCATCCTCTGCTCATTGACCCCGCCACTGCCACGTCACGTAAGTGGAAACGGGATTTTATTGAATACGTGTTCATTTGGTGAAAGTGTATTTTCCCTTCATTCGCTAAAATACATTTTCCCCTCTGGAAAACATATTTTCTTATACCGCGGCCAGGAATGAGCTTTCTGTTCTCAGAAAGCGTATTTTATAATATGCGCCTCTGCCTTATCCACTCAGGAACCCATTGGTGATAAAATCTTCACAGATTGGTCCTTGATCTTCAACTCCTCACAACTCCGCAACCGTAACTACGATTGAGGTGAAACCAACGCTCACTTCTTCGTATCGTCGAGCTCTATATTTTGGTAAAATTTTCACTAGGTGTTCTCATAGTGAAAATGACCATTTTGCCCTTGCCTCTAATCAGCCCCCTCCAAGAGAAAACCGTCGGACGTTTTGTTCCGCGTCTTCACCGCACTTCTTCCTGGAGTCTCCGTCACCCTAGGCAAGCCACAATACCCACTTGCATGATAGTCATGTAGTAGCCATGGTTTTCAACTTGAATATTTATTAAATGTTTGCTTGTTTAAAATATGGTTATAGTTGTTTCAGCAATGCTTGTGGATGAATGCTTACTTTCTTACTATGTTGTTATGCACCTGGTTGGCATGCCCTGCTAGTTGTTAGTATTCCTTTCGTATGCTTATGCTTGCTAGTAGTACATATTGATGTTGGTAATGGTCTTCTGTGCATGACTGCCGTCTGTCTCGAGTACAGTTGTTATGCATGTTCCATTGCATCCAGTGGGTTAAATGCTTGCATGATGGCATTGTTGATATGTTCTTGCATGACGTTTATTGTTGATTCTAGTGGTCATGTTATGCTATGAGTAGTGTTGTACTGGTAAAATTCATGCTCTTCATTATGCCATGCTCAGTTGGAGATGATTCATTGTTGATATAGTGGATAGGTATGTTGCACCCGTGCTTATGTTAATCTCATGCTTATGCATTGTAATTGCATCATGTATTTTATCATGGCTCAGCATATTTGCATTCAAGTTTAACCGGATTAAATTAAACTTGAACAACTGTTGGCTGAGTCATGGTGCCACCATATCGAACTGACCAGTGCAACCACGCCTACCTGTATGGGAAGGTCCTAACTGGGTCTATTGTCGTGCCTCTCGCCGGTGCCTCCAACAAGGGAAGGTTATGGGCGTGCGGTAGTACCCTGGCCCGGTAAGCAGACATAACCTTGTGTGCCCGTTGTTGTTGTCATGGATTCGGTCCCCGTGAGGGACGTTTTGGCCACGATGGTGGTCGTTGTGTCTTTGGTAGACACGGGGCCACCCAGGACTAGCCTAGTTGGGAGTGGGTCGGAGTGGCCAGGAGAGTGTCATGGCAGTAGGTTGGTTTTTTTGGAATGCCGTTGGTCCATCTGAATGGGAGTGCGAGGGCATGGGTTCCGTAGGGTGGGTACAGTGTACTAACCTCTACAGAGTGTATATTAAATCTATCGATAGTTGCGCCCATGGATAAGGGCCCAGTTCGTAGTTGGTCACACTATGAGTCAACAGTAATAATAATAATAATAATAATAATAATAATAATGTGCTCGATGAGGAGATAAGTTGGTTGTGATCGCCGGAAGGATCACTGTTTGAGATAAGTTGGTTGGAATCGCCGGAAGGATCATTGTTTGAGATAAGTTGGTTGTGATCGCCGGAAGGTCACGGTTTGAGACCAAGTGTTAGTCATGGTTGTGATCGCCGGAATGATCACCGAGGTATCGAGGATACTGAGTTGCTGGATATTCGTGATGTTGTGCGCTAATCGTGGGTAAAGATCAAGCTCCTTGTGGTCATTTGATGATTACTACGGTATTGTTTATACCAAGCTTGATTTGATTCTGAGATGATCGTGTAATGTCCGAAGTTGGTAAGTGATGCATGTGATGGTTACGAGGTAACCCGAGCAGAATAAATGGTGCATGTAGTGTCATCATGTTGCATGCTGGTATCGTCAGATTCATGTTGTTCATGCCATGATCATATTGTTCTAGGAGTATTATGTTCCTGTTATGTTATCCTGATGATCTCATGATAATTCCTTCTTAACCTGTAATTGTGAAAGTGCAACTATCCCTAGGTGGTTTTGGTAATTCCTAACAACATATAGCTCATTGGGCTAATGCTATTCCAAGATTAATATTTTAGGAAAAGCTCAATGAATGGCATGGCATGGATGAGGAATGTGGACCCCTCAAAATACTAAGGACAAAAAGATTGGCTCAAGCTCAAAGCTCAAGACTCTACATTTTATATTTTAGTGATCCAAGATCACATTGAGTCTATAGGAAAAGCCAATACTATCAAGGAGGGATGAGGTGTTTCTTGATGAGGTTCTTGCTTCTTAATGCTTAGTGATATGCTCCAAAACCCTCAACTACCTTCCCACATCCACATATGACCTAAACCCAAAGTCAAACTCGGCCCCACCGATTCTTTCTAACCGGCGCCACCGAGTTTCAAATGTCATGGCCACTGCCACAAACCCTAGGAAAATCGGTCTCACCTATAGGGATTTTGGTCACACCGAGATGGGGTTGTAATCTCTCTGTTTCCCTTCATAACGTTTCGGTCCTACCTAGATGAGCGATCGGTCCCACCGAGATTGCAATGTAAACTCTCTGTTTTCCTTTTGTAACATTTCGGTCCCACCGAAATGAGCGATCGGTCCCACCGAGTTTACCTGACCAACTCTCTGGTTAGCTTATTACCAAAATCGGTCCCACCGAGTTTGTGTAATCGGTCACACCGAGACTAAGTTGTGCCCTAACCCTAACTATATCGGTCCTACCGAGTTGCATCTCAGTCCCACCGAAAATCCTAACGGTCACTAGGTTTGCTGAATCGGTCTGACCGAGTTTCTCATTTCGGTCTCACCGAGATTGGTAAATTGTGTGTAACGGTTAGTTTTTGTGTGGAGGCTATATATATCCCTCCACCCACTCTTCATTCGTGGAGAGAGCCATCAGAACATACCTACACTTCCAATACACGTTTTCTGAGAGAGAACCACCTACTCATGTGTTGAGGCCAAGATATTCCATTCCTACCATATGAATCTTGATCTCTAGCCTTCCCAAGTTGCTTTCCACTCAAATCTTCTTTCCACCAAATTCATATCCTGTGAGAGAGAGTTGAGTGTTGGGGAGACTATCATTTGAAGCACAAGAGCAAGGAGTTCATCATCAACACACCATTTGTTACTTCTTGGAGAGTGGTGTCTCCTAGATTGGCTAGGTGTCACTTGGGAGCCTCCGACAAAGATTGTGCAGTTGAACCAAGAAGTTTGTAAGGGCAAGGAGATCGCCTACTTCGTGAAGATCTACCGCTAGTGAGGCAAGTCCTTCGTGGACGATGGCCATGATGGGATAGACAAGGTTGCTTCTTCGTGGACCCTTTGTGGGTGGAGCCCTCCGTGGACTCGCGCAAGCGTTACCCTCCGTGGGTTGAAGTCTCCATCAACGTGGATGTACGATAGCACCACCTATCGGAACCACGACAAAAACATACGTGTCTCCAATTGTGTTTGAATTCTCCAAACCCTTCCCTTTACATTCTTGCAAGTTGCATGCTTTACTTTCCGCTGCTCATAGACTCTTTGCATGCTTGCTTGAATTGTGCTAAGATTGCTTGACTTGTGCTAAGATAGCTAAAATCTGCCAAAGACTAAAATTGGGAAAATGATAGATTTTTAATTGGTCAAGTAGTCTAATCACCCCCTCTAGACATACTTTCGATCCTACAAGTGGTATCAGAGCTTTGGTCTCCATTTGCTTTGATTTCCATAGCTTTTGGTGGTCATAGCCTTGGTTTCACAACCTAGGAGAGTATGGCGTCTAGCGAGGGAAATTATCACCGTAGAGGTCCTTACTTTGATGGTACTAATTTTGCTAGTTGGAAGCAGAAGATGAAAATGCATATTCTTGGACATAACTCCACCGTTTGGGCTATTGTGTGTGTTGGCTTGCAAGGTGAATTCTTTGATGGGAGAGAACCGAATCGTGAAGCTACCGTAGATGAGTTGAAGATGCTACAATACAATGCTCAAGCTTGTGATATCCTCTTCAATGGATTGTGCCCCGAAGAATTCAACAAAATCAGCCGTCTTGAGAATGCAAAGGAAATTTGGGATACTTTGATTGATATGCACGAAGGTACCGACTCCGTCAAGGAATCCAAGTTGGATGTGCTTCAAAGTCAACTTGACAAGTTCAAAATGAAGGATGGTGAAGGTGTCACTGAGATGTACTCTAGGCTTGCTCTTATCACAAATGAGATTGCCGGCTTAGGAAGTGAATAGATGACCGACAAATTCATCATCAAGAAGATCCTAAGAGCCTTGGATGGAAAATATGATACCGTATGCACATTGATCCAAATGATGCCAAATTACAAAGATCTCAAGCCAGCGGAAGTCATTGGAAGAATTGTTGCTCATGAGATGTCACTCAAGGATAAGGAGGAGCTCCATAACAAGTCAAGTGGTGCTTACAAAGCCTCATGTGAAGCTCCCACATCATTAAGTGAGAAACAAACCTTCAATGAAGAATTGAGCCTAATGGTGAAGAACTTCAACAAGTTCTACAAGAATAGAAGCAAAGAGAGAAGTTTCAAGTCAAGGTCCTACAATGACAAAAGATCTTCTAGTCGAGAGCGAAACTGCTACAATTGTGGAAGACTCGGACACTACTCCAATGAGTGTACGGCTCCCCACAAGAGAAGAGAAGATTCTCCCAAAAGAAGAAGTAGAAGAGAAGAATCACCATCAAGGGAGAGAAGGAGAGTAGGGATGATCGATATGAACGAAGACCCTCACGGAGAAGCAAGGATTCGGAAAGGAAGGACAAGTCATCAATGAGCTACACAAAACGAAGACATCAAGTTCATGTTGGTGAATGGGTATCTGGCTCCAAGTCCGACAATGACTCCAAGAGAAGCTATCACTCCGACTCAGAATATACTCAAGATGAAGGTGTTGCCGGTCTAGCACTTGTGTCTACCAACTCCTATGACATATTTGACTCACCAAATGAAGGAATTGGAAGATGCTTCATGGCCAAAGGTCCAAAGGTATCACACCCCGAGTATGTTGATTTCAATAGTGATGAAGATGACTTGTTATGTGATGATAAGTTACTTGTTGACAACTATAGTGATGAATACTATGATGAAACGAATGACAATGATAAGGAGAAGATTGAGTCTCTAAATAAAGAACTAAACACTCTTAAGTTAGCTCATGAAACTATCTTAGGAGATCATCGAGAATTTTTAAGGACTCATGAAAAATTACGTTTTGAAAAGCTCAACCTTGAGCAAGAGCATGAGTTCTTAAAGGCAATCAATGATGATCTTCGCAAGAAAAGTTCTTCTTACATTGCCAAGCGTTTACTCTTATCCACTTACATGCCTCAAGTCAAGTCTAGTAACAAGTACAAGAAGGATTCTTCTTCTAGTAGTAACAATAATCATGCTAAATCCAATATTGTTGCTTCTAGTAGTTCTCTTGATTCCACTAATGATTCTCTTAGCCAAGTTACACTTGAGCAAGAAAATAGCTTATTGAAGGGAATCATAGAGAAAGGTGTTTACAAGAGCCTTGCCGGGAGTAAGCAATTCGAGGAAATTGTACGCAAGCAAGGAAGGCACCGGAAGAATCAAGGTATTGGTTTTGAACGAAAGTTCAATGCCAATGGAGTTGAGTGGGAAGAATATCAATACCCCAAGACGAAGTTTGTTCCTCAACAAGAGAAGTATGATCCTACTTCATCCAAGGGACACAAGCTCAAGATGATCTTCCACCACAAGACCACAAGCAAAAAGGCAAGGACAAGCTTCAAGAGGAAATTGATGCATTTGAAGAAGCTCCTAAGGCCTTGGTCAAGTGGGTTCCCAAGACTAGATCAAGTTCCACTTCATCAAGTACAACTACAACTCCGAGGATTCCCATCAAGATGGTGTGGATCCCGAAGAAGAAGAACTAGAGAGTTCTTGAGGGTGACTCCGCCAACATACTTCACTCTTATCATTTTGGCAAGAACAAGTGCAATCAACTTCCACATCTTGCACTAGTTAGGAGTCACAAACCCTCTTGCTGGTAAGACAAGGGACAAGGTAACCTAATGCTCTCATATATAGACATCATCTTGTGTGTGCATCACTCTATGTCTATGGATATCCTTGTTTGTTCATTGTGGGACTAACCCGTGTATGTATTGAAAGTGCAACTCACTCCAAAGGATAGCTCCAAATGATCACCATCAACATAGAGCATCCACATCTTCAATACCTACATGAAGTCATCATCGACAAAACCCAAAGTTAGTTTATCCCTCTTAGGGGGGATCTCACATCTAGGGGGAGCTTTACTCTAACAATTGAGTTAAAGAAACTCTAATGGTGTGAACACAATAACGCTTTATGTAAAAGTGCTAACCCCACTTGTGCTTAAACGATGAGTACGACCTATGATCAAATGTTCTCATTTGACTCCTAAGTCAATATACTCATATATAGATGACCTAATCATCGCCAATTGCTTGATAGATGCTAGAATTGTTTGTGCATGCTTTGCCACATATTTCATTTGTCATTTTATTGTGTGAGCATGTTGGTTGCATAATTTACTCATTCGAGGACATCCACTTGTTGTTTTGATTGATTGGTTTCCTTTTATTTTGGCCAAGTGGATGGACAAGAATGCCTAAGAACCTTCTCTAGCTATCTATGCTTTTCTCATCTCAAACTCTATTCATGTTGCATCACAAAATTTGATCAAGTCAGATTCGAACCACTCTGTGTGAGGAGCACTCGGAGTCCCCGATTCATCATAGACTTAAACTTCCAAAACTTCTTTGTGCGTTTCGGTCTAACCGATTCATCCATTTCGGTCATACCAAGAGCACTAAGTCGATCTAGGTTTTCAATCTTGGTGCAACCGATTTGAACTTTTCGATCACACCGAGTTGCAGTAACTGCTTGCAGTTATGAATCTTGGTGCCACCGAGTTGTTCCACTCGGTCGCACCGACAGGGTCGGGCTATATATATCCATGGGTCAAATTTTGGAAAACTTTCCGAACCTCCTCGACCCGCGCTTAGCCCGCTCTTCCTCCAGGGTCTCCGGATCATCCTCCTCGTCGCCAGCCGCCTCCTGTCGCTGGTCTCCGCCGCCGTCAACGGGAATCATCCCCGCCGTTGCCGCCGTAGCGAGTTCATCGCCGAACTAGGGTATGACTCGATCACTGTGCTATCCCTATCTGATTCCTAGCACATTGTGTTCGCCATGTATCTTGCCACGATTGCGATCATTCTTATCCAATCAAAACACTCCGTAGTTCAGTCGTGAATTGAGAATTTAGGGTTAGGTTTCCGCCGAAACCATCTCGGACCCACCGAGTTGTGGAACTCGGTACCACCGATTCGGCTCAGGCCATTGCACATGTGATTCTCGGTCTGACCGAGAATTGCAAATCGGTGTGACCGAGTTCAGGACTTTGTGAAACCCTAGCAGTCTCGGTGCCACCGAACTGTGACTCGGTCTGACTGAGTTCACTAGTTTAGGTTCCAACAGCTGCTTCGGTATCACCGAGTTTACAAATCGGTTGATCCGAAATGCTTTTTGTGGAAACTAAAACTAAGTTTTTGACTCATTCTTTTGCAAAAACCTTTGCATTTTGTGATGCTCATCCACTCTATCTCATCTAAATCTATTCACAGGGTCTGCTATCAGTGTTTGCAACATTCTGATCAGAGTGACAGCCAGAACAAGTCAGAGGAGCAGGTTCACTTGAGTGAGGGCACTAGTCCCTCTAGCAGCTCAGATGATGGCAGCAGGAGCACACCAAGCAATCTGCCAAAGGCTGCCACCAGGGCCAGCAAGAAACGAACTTCAGAGTCAGAGGATGAGGACTATGTGGCTGAGGAGGAAGAAACCACCTCAAAGAGAAAAGTCCTGAAGAAGGAATATGGCACAGCTATTGCCACCAAGCCAGGCATGAAGCAAAAGGTTCCTGCCAAGAGAATTCCAATGTCTAAAGCCAGAGCATCTACTCAAGGGACTTTGGGATCTGCACCCAAAGAGCAGATTGTGGCAGAGAAGAAGAGGAAAGAGAGGGTCAAAAAGACCACTGCCAGAGTGCTTGGGAGATCCTCAATCATGAGAGATTCTGAAGAGGAAGAGGAAGAAGATGTTGCATCAGCACCCAAAGCTCAGAAGCTTATGGGTGATGCCATCAGGGCAGGGGCCGTTCCATCTAAGCCTAAGACTGCTCTAAAGGCTGCTGCTCCAGCTTCAAAGCCAAAACCAAAGAGGAGCACCAGGAACATCCTTGCTGAGGAGAATGACAAGGCCCCGGTGCCTGAAGCTGAAATGGAAGAAGATGATGATGAGTCACATGTCTTGAGGAAGCTAAAGCGAAAAATTGCAGATCACAATGATGCTCATCCAGTAGCTGAGAACATGAAGATCAGGAAGGACTCAGGTCTAAGTCTATGGAGAGAGTCTGATCCATATGCCACCAGGAGAAGGACTGATGTGGACTACAGGTTCCATACAAAGGAACAACAGGATTTCTATGAGACAGTGTTGCTTGACAAGAAGCCAATAGTGTGTGACATGAGATGGGTCGATTGGGACTACATCAAGAAGAATGATGAACATTATCCAGGTGTGTATGACAGTTTCAAGGCTTGTGCAGTTGATGAGTTTGTGGCTCAGAAGCTCACAAAATGGAATGATGAGCTCATCATGCAGTTCTACTCCACAGCTCACTTCTACCCAGATGGAAGGATTGTCTGGATGTCTGAAGGTACTAGGTACCAGTCCACGGTTGTTGAATGGGCGAAGTTGATCAATGCCCCAGAAGAGAGTGAAGATGACTTGGATGTCTATGCCAAGAAGAAGAAAGATCACAACTCCATGGCACACATGTACAAGGAGATCCCAGATGCTGCACTTGAGACACATAAGTTTGGATCTGTACATTATCTTCTGTCAGGCTTGCCTACTATCAACTGGATCCTCAAGCACACTCTTCTGCCCAAGTCTGGAGATCACAAGATGATTAGAGGCCATGCAATAAACTTGCTTCATATCTTTGATGTCCCACAGAAGTTCAAAGTCACGAGCCTTATAGTTGAAACTATCAAGAGGACAGCTGCAGATCAGAAGAGGAGTTGTGGGTATGCCCCACAGATCCAGGAGCTGATCAACTCCAAGATGTGCACTGGTACATATCTGCTGGATAAGGAGCACATGCCTATCTACCCAGAATTTGAGGACAACACTGTTGTGATGGATGAAAATGAACCATCTTCTGTGCACACACAAGCAAAGAAGGAGAAGGCAAAGGCTGAAAAGGCTGCAAGGATGCCAACTACTGAAGAAGCATCTCAGTATCTTCTGAAGAGCAAGCAAGATCAGCTTGTCTACTTGATTGCCTCCACTCTGAGGATTGAGAAGGGACTAGCCACCCTGACTCAAAACCAGGACAGCTTGGAGAGGATCGTGGAGCAAAAGTTCTATGACTTAGATGTGAAGGTATCTGAGATTCAGTCTCTTGTGGAGCAACTTCAGGATGACATGCAGGAGAGGAAGGGCAAGACAACCACTGATGCATTTGCCAGAGTACCTAGAGCTCAGAGGTCAGCTGCAATGCCTGTTCCAGACACCAGAGCCACTTCATCTGCACCAGCTACATCTTCAGTGCCACCAGCTCCAGCACCTACTCCATCGGCTCCATCTACTTCGACTGAAGCCTTCGTTCTTGGAGTTATCCGGACACCACCACCTGAAGACCAAGCCTGAGAGACGATTTAGTGCTATGTATTTTCTAGGAACTTTTTGGTAACTTGTTGCCAAAGGGGGAGCAAAATGTATAGATCATAGGCTTCGAGAGAGAGCGTTGCTGTTTATTCTCTCTTGCTTTGGTGGTTGAACTTTATTTGCTTTGCTTGTTTGAGATACTTTTTGTCTATGTGATACTTGGATGATCATGCGTTTGATCATATGCTACTTTAATGTTTGTTGGATGACATTATCCTTTTATCCCTATATGATCATTCACTTTGCTTGGTGATGAGTGCATGTATTTCATTATTATCATTTTGAGCGCTCCACCAAGATGTATGTGACATGGAAGAGTAACCCATTAGCCTAACTCTTTGTGCATTTGCAGTCCAAAGCAAATCATAAACTATGCACAAATTTAGGGGGAGCTCTTGCTTTTCACATACTTCTCAAAGCGACAATGTTTTCACTCTTATTATCATTTCTCGAAGCTTTGATCTATATGTTGTCATCAATTACCAAAAAGGGGGAGATTGAAAGTGCAACTATCCCTAGGTGGTTTTGGTAATTCCTAACAACATATAGCTCATTGAGCTAATGCTATTCCAAGATTAATATTTCAGGAAAAGCTCAATGAATGGCATGGCATGGATGAGGAATGTGGACCCCTCAAAATACTAAGGACAAAAAGATTGGCTCAAGCTCAAAGCTCAAGACTCTACATTTTATATTTTAGTGATCCAAGATCACATTGAGTCTATAGGAAAAGCCAATACTATCAAGGAGGGATGAGGTGTTTCTTGATGAGGTTCTTGCTTCTTAATGCTTAGTGATATGCTCCAAAACCCTCAACTACCTTCCCACATCCACATATGACCTAAACCCAAAGTCAAACTCGGCCCCACCGATTCTTTCTATCCGGCGCCACCGAGTTTTAAATGTCATAGCCACTGCCACAAACCCTAGGAAAATCAGTCTCACCGATAGGGATTTCGGTCACACCGAGATGGGGTTGTAATCTCTCTGTTTCCCTTCATAACGTTTCGGTCCTACCTAGATGAGCGATCGGTCCCACCGAGATTGCAATGTAAACTCTCTGTTTTCCTTTTGTAACATTTTGGTCCCACCGAAATGAGCGATCGGTCCCACCGAGTTTACCTGACCAACTCTCTGGTTAGCTTATTACCAAAATCGGTCCCACCGAGTTTGTGTAATCTGTCACACCGAGACTATGTTGTGCCCCAACCCTAACCATATCGGTCCTACCGAGTTGCATCTCAGTCCCACCGAAAATCCTAACGGTCACTAGGTTTGCTGAATCGGTCTGACTGAGTTTCTCAATTCGGTCTCACCGAGATTGGTAAATTGTGTGTAACGGTTAGTTTTCGTGTGGAGGCTATATATATCCCTCCACCCACTCTTCATTCATGGAGAGAGCCATCAGAACATACCTACACTTCCAATACACATTTTCTGAGAGAGAACCACCTACTCATGTGTTGAGGCCAAGATATTCCATTCCTACCATATGAATCTTGATCTCTAGCCTTCCCAAGTTGCTTTCCACTCAAATCTTCTTTCCACCAAATTCATATCCTGTGAGAGAGAGTTGAGTGTTGGGGAGACTATCATTTGAAGCACAAGAGCAAGGAGTTCATCATCAACACACCATTTGTTACTTGTTGGAGAGTGGTGTATCCTAAATTGGCTAGGTGTCACTTGGGAGCCTCCGACAAAGATTGTGGAGTTGAACCAAGAAGTTTGTAAGGGCAAGGAGATCGCCTACTTCATGAAGATCTACCGCTAGTGAGGCAAGTCCTTTGTGGGCGATGGCCATGATGGGATAGACAAGGTTGCTTCTTCATGGACCCTTTGTGGGTGGAGCCCTCCGTGGACTCGCGCAAGCGTTACCCTCCGTGGGTTGAAGTCTCCATCAACGTGGATGTACGATAGCACCACCTATCGGAACCATGACAAAAACATCTGTGTCTCCAATTGTGTTTGAATTCTTCAAACCCTTCCCTTTACATTCTTGCAAGTTGCATGCTTTACTTTCCGCTGCTCATAGACTCTTTGCATGCTTGCTTGAATTGTGCTCAGATTGCTTGACTTGTGCTAAGATAGCTAAAATCTGCCAAAGACTAAAATTGGGAAAAGGATAGATTTTTAATTGGTCAAGTAGTCTAATCACCCCCTCTAGACATACTTTCGATCCTACAAATTGCCATGCTGTTGTTTGTCTTGAATGCTTCTGGTTATTGTGAGCTTGCAAGTACATTCAATGTACTGACCTGGCGTGTCATGCGAGTTTGCAGGTCATGCCTGGATTTCTTGCTTGGTTGGTGTTGTTCCTGTGTTCGTGAGCTAGGATAAACGTTCCAGCCAGAGTCCCTGCGGATTGGAGTCCATCATTGCCGTTCGTTGTTCCACTACGAGTAGTTATTCCGCTGCTTTGAGTTGTTATGCTGCTTGTATAGAGCAACCATGGTTGGCATAGTGTCGTCGTGCCGACGTTAGTCATTGTAATATCGGAACCCTTGCATTCATATTCGTGTTGTAATAGAGAGCTGGTTTGTTCTATACTAAGCAGTGTCGTATTCCAGAAGACTTCACCTCGTTCTCTGGGCTGGAATACGGGGCGTTCCAGTTTTCTCTTAGCCGAGGTGCCACATCTTACCATCAAGGGCGACTCACAGCTCCTCGTCAACTTCTCCAACAAAGTATATGAGCCGAAGGATGAGCACATGGAGGCGTATCTTGCGGAGGTGCGCAAGATGGAGAAACAGTACTCGGGTCTGGAATTGCAGCATGTGCCCCGTGGCACCAACAAGGAAGCCGACGACATCGCCAGGAGGGCATCCAAGAGGCTACCCCAAGAGCCTGGCATCTTTGAGGAGCGGCTCTTCAGGCCTTCAGCAACACCTCCGCTCTCGAGGACAGCGCTACCTTGGGAGGAGCTCCCTCAACCACTTGCCTCAGGAGCCCCGGCCTATGGCATGACTACGAGAGCGCGCTTGCTCTTAGCGCTCGAACCTCAGGAGGGGTGCTAGACTAAGGAATTCAAGGAGTACCTGACTCAAGGGACGCTGCCGGAAGAGGAGGAGGACATGGAGCGTGTGGCTCGACAAGCCATGACGTACTGCATCCGGGACGGTGAGTTATACAGGAAGAAGCCAAATGACGCTTCCTTGCATTGCATCTCCAAGGAGCAAGGAAGAGAGCTGCTGGCCGACATACATGGCGGGGACTGCGGGCACCACTCATCGTCGCGGACCCTCATCAGCAAGGTGTTTCGCAGTGGATTCTACTGGCCCACGATGCTCAATGACGTGACTGAGTTGGCGAGGACTTGCGAGGCCTGCCAGTTCCATGCCAAGCAGATTCATCAGCCGGCTCAGGGCGTCCAGATCATCAGCCGTGGAGCCCAAGATGGTGTCACCACCAGAGCCTTTCGCAGGCGAAGACTACTTTTGTCAGGATAAGCTGTACTAGCTGCCCCCTTTCAAATTAGCCGTTGTGGCATCCCTTCCCGCTCAATATTTGGGAAGAGGACCAGTGCCTTTATAAATAGGACTAGCCACCACCATAGGAGGGCATTTGGAACGGATCTAGAGATTGGACCCTCACCACCACAACTTCACCTAGCACAGGAACACCTCTCCTCAAGAGGTTGTTCTTCCCCTTGTACTGTTCATCCTCAGCCCAACAGGCAATCCACCACCACCACACTGGAGTAGGGTATTACACCACAACGGTGGCCTGAACCAGTATAAATCTTGTGTCTTGTGTGTTGTCCGTGTGCCTAGCCTAGAGATCACGAAGTATTTGAGGCATGATCGGTGAGGGAGAGATCTTTGCATGAACCCCAGTGTTCGAACCTTAAGGGTTTTGCTGAAACCCGTAATCCAACAGATGGCGTCCCGTGACATCAAGATGAAGGAGGAGCTCGCCATCCACAAGGAGCTATGCATGACTCCGGAGTTGTTCAACCTGGCGACCAAGTGCGCAAGGGCTGAGGAAGGGCGTCTCTCCCTCCTCGAGCTCCCTGCTATTGACCCAGATGAGAAGAAAGCCAAGGTCAAGGACGTGAAGTGCAAGGGAGTAGCCGTGCTCGCGGCGGAGCCGGACACGAAGCGTGGCTGGGACCACCCTGAGTCGTCCAAGGGTAGCCGTCCATTCCGCGCCTTCCACAATGTACACAACCACAACACGAATGATTGTCAAGAGCTTAGGGCCATCCGAGATGGACGCTTCGGTCGATGCCCTGAGCGCAACGACCGGGGCTACGACCGAGGAGGAGGACGAGGTGGAGGACGCTGGGACGACAGCGGCCACCGCCAGGAGTGGCGCGACCGGCCTCGTGAGGACCACCGGCAGGAGCAGCCTCGTGAGGGCGCCTGGCGCGACCAGCCTCGCAAGGACCATCCTCAGGGAAATCCTGGCCTCCCTCCGCTGCCGCCACCACCAAGAAGGAACGACGACCATCATCAGGACGAGGGGGCTAGGGGCTTCCAAGAGCCACACGCCATCGCTTGCATCTTGGGTGGAGCTCAGGCCTCGGCTTCCTAGCGCATTTTCAAGCAGTTCTATCATGAGGTGAATGCAGCCCTCCCCATGCTCGAGGCCACGCGCCCGCTCAGGTGGTCCAAGTACGCCACCACCTTCAGCTCGGTGGACCAGCTCAAATGCGCGACGACCGCCGGCGTCCTCCCGATGCTCTGTTCGCCCGTCATCAGCAATGTCCAAGTCACCAAGACCCTCATCGACGGCGGCGTGGGGCTTAGTGTCCTGTCCGTCGAGACGTTCGACAGCCTTCAAGTACCCTATGATCAACTGCAGCCTACTAAGCCCTTCTCAGGAGTGACCGACGGCTCTACCACCCCGATAGGGCAAGTCCGTCTCCCTGTCACCTTCGGCCAGCGCGACAACTACCGCACCGAGCTCATCACCTTCAACGTCTCCTACATCCGTCTGCCATACAACGCCATCCTTGGGTACCCAGCATTATCCAAGTTCATGGCAGTGACCCACCATGGCTACAACGTCCTCAAGATGCCAAGAAGCAGCGGAATCATCACAATCCCCTGTGAAGAAAGAGATGCGGGGTGCTCCCTCGAGCGCGCCTTCCAAGCCGTAGCAATCGAAGACCCTGACAGCGAGGGCACGCGGTACCCTCCTGAGGCCATCCCCAAGAAGAAGAAGCAACTACTCCGCACAGGGCCTCAGGAGAGCGGTGTCTCTAGCGATGCCGCCTCAGGATCAGCGCCCGCACCTAGGGCGCCTCCCTCCCTCGCATAGGAAGGCGCACCCGGCGCCCTCCTCTGGCGAGGCTCGGGGGCTCTCTTCTGGAGGGCCTCAGACCTGGCCAACATCATGAGGGAGGCGCTCGGGCACCACGTGGAGGCGTGCTTTGCGACACATTTCCCTTAGGAGGGCACTGGGCGAGGAGTGCCCGGCGCTCAGGAGTTCATCGTCAAGGCCACCCAGGAGCTTCAAGAAGCAAGGGCTATGCGCAGCAACTGCCGCCCACCTGGTGCAGCTCCCCATACAGGCGAGGGTGGCGAGCTGCGCGTGTGTGTTGACATTCCAGGGCTCAACAGGGCCGCATCTCAGGAGCGCTTCTGGCCTTCACGCGTTGGGCAGTGCGAGGGTCCACCTCACAGCTATGTTCGCATGTCGTTTGGCCTGCCGAGCGTGGCAGCCGCCTTCAAGCGCAACCTACGGAGCATCCTAGCAACTCAGGAGGCCAGGCATCACGCGGTCCTGGCGGAGATGGAGACGGTCCTCAAGGATCCACCTGAGCCCCCAGAGCCTCCCGAGGCTCAGGGTCTTGGCGGCTCATGAGGAGCGACTTCTTCATCGTGCGCCTTCAGCTACCCCAACACTCCTTCGACAACGAAACCAGGTGACACTTTTCAAGTTTATTCAGCTGGGAGTGCCCCTTGGGCTGCATTATTCCCAGGTCGCATGGGCCTGTCCCTACGGCGTGTATCCTTTTGCATCTTTAGCTTACTTTACTAGGGGCGCCCCTCAGGCTGCATCATCCCCTGGCCGCTCGGGTCCGTCCCGGTGGCATGCATCGTTCTCACATCCATCTAAGCTAGCTGGTTCCTGTGCATGAGTTATTTATATTCATCCCTTGCTTGATTGTCACTCGATGTGGCCGCCCGCGACGCCGATCGGCCCCTCGCTCATCCCGCAACGGGGGTTACCCATGCTGGCACGGCACTTGTGCTCGGGTCCGTCCCTGCAACGCTGACAAATCCGAGCGGTCGAGCTCTGGCTCGCGGCCCGCCCGCGCACGTCACCTCACCAGACCCTCAGTTCCTTCATCTTCTTGCGGAATGACCAGTGGCAGATCGGCAAGCGTGGTTGCGATTTGTGCCCTCCTTCGTGCTAACCTGCAGGAACCTCCCGAGGGCGACAGCAGGCGGTGTCGCGGGCTCCCTCTTTTCCCATGCAATTCGCTTGTGCATTAAAGGGGGGCTCCTAAGCATCATGACTCAAGAGCTCTTACTGGCTCTCCAGCCCTCACCTCCTGGCCTTGACCACGACATCGTGACCTGGCATACCAGCGGCGGCTGAGCTCGCTCGAGGGCCAGGACCCGAGGACGTAGAGCACACGGAAGAGCGTGGGAAATAGGGGGAGACTCACACGGGCCTGACCTGGCTACGTTATGGCCGTCGACGCACGAGTTTGGCGCTGCACGAGGAATCAGCTCTGGATTGCCAAGATAAATTTCGCACCCGGGTCGGCCGAACGCTACGGCATAAGATTCCCGCCTCTTATAGCCTTGTTGCGGTGACGTCACCTCCCTTTCCCACATTTAGGTAGTTGCTTGCACGCTAAAGGGGACCTCTTGAGCATCGCGCTTCAGGAACTCTAAATGGACCTCGAGCCGCTCACCTCCTGGCCTTGACCACGGCATCGCGACCTGGCATACCAGTGACGGCTGCAGCCTGCCTGGGGACCGGGACCTGTCGGCGTAGAGCATCAAGCTACCGCGATGTTGGAAAGGGGAGACCGAGATGAAGCAGGACATGCATTCATAAATCTTCATAATAAGGACGACATCAACAAAAGGCATTACAAACCCTTTACATGCCCCCCACTGGGTCCATCTTGATTCCTTGCAGGAAACAAAATAAGGAAGTTTCTAGGAGCCCTATCTACACGCGCCAACGCCGCCGACGCCATCATCAACAGTGGGCCACGGGAAGCCGGTGCCAACCTCATCCAGATCAGCGGCGGCGGCAGTCGGGCACCGCGACAGCGCTCCAAGCACGGCTCAAGCTCAAAGGCACGTAGCTGTCGTCGCTTTTCTCCGGAGTCTCGTCAGGCTCGGGAGAGTCGCTGGACCACCAGGAGTCATCGCTGCTGCTGGAGGAGCTGTCAGCAGGTCCGAGGGCGGGCTGAGCGCCTGCCACCGCAACGTCCTGGCGGCCCCCTTCAGGGCAGCACTCCAAGCGGCGGCCTTCCTCATCGAAGGCCTTGAAGAACATCGTGGAGGCGCCATCGTACTCGAAGTGGATGGCGAGGGCGCCCTCCATGCTGTCGGCGTTCTGGGAACAGGGGTCCCCAGACTTGCCTGCCTGCGGCCTGCAGCGTGGCTCAAAAGGGGGCCCAGCACAACCCATCTTCATCAACACAGACCCAAGACCCTCGCGAGGGGCCAAGCCTCACGGGGCGGACAACACGGAGCTTCCTCAGGCATGGCCTCATCAGGCTGGCTCGCGGGGAGGCGGAGAGATCAAGGCGGGGTACCTCACGAGGTGCCCGTGACGCAAGCCATGACGACCAAGGGTGCCAGGCGGGTGCCAGCCCGCGCAATGTCCTCCTTTCCTCTTTGGTGCAAAGGGAGCAAGCGCAGGCGAGAGCATCAAGCAAAGGCACCCGTTTCGGTTCAACGAGACCAAGACCAATCCAACGACAGGGAGGAAGTCATTGTGGAGCCCAAGCCAGCGTCACCATCAGAGCCTTTGGCAGGCGAGGACCAACTTTAGTCAGGATAAGTGTACCAGATGTTCCCCTTCAAAATGGCCAATTGTTGGCGCCCTTCCCGCTCAATATTTGGGAAGAGGCCCAGGGCCTTTGCCTATAAATAGGACTAGCCACCCCCAGGGTAGAGGGGATCTGGAATCGGCCAACCCAGAAACAAGCTGGGATCGGATGGCGATCAAGAAGGGAGAATCTAGAAGCCAAGAGAGAAACTAGCTAGGATCGAAATCGAAGAGAGAATCGAGAAGAGAGAGAGAGAGAAGGGTGACTGAACTCCTCCTACAGTTCATCCCCTTAACCAAGAACAGACCCTCGCGAGGCCGTTCTTCCTTGTATTGCTCATCATCATCAGCCCAAGAGGCAATCCACCACACCACACACTGGAGTAGGGTATTACACCACAACGGTGGCCCGAACCAGTATAAACCCTGTGTCTCTTGTGCTGTTCTTTCCATAGCTTAGATCTTAGCGAGGCGGAGGGGTGCACGTAGGTAGAAGGTGAAATCTCTGCGCCCACCCCAGTGTTCGAACCTCAAGGGTCTGCCGGAACCTGAAATCCGACATTTGGCGCGCCAGGTAGGGGTGCGCCGGAATTCGTCTTCCACCACCCCGTTCTCCTTCGACCATCGCGTCCATGTCTGATGCTCGTCGGGCCCGCGCCGAGCGCGGGTCCGCTCTCGCTTCCCGCGTCGCCCAGACGGCTCCTGTCGGCGGGCGTCCTCGCCGTTCCCCGTCACTTGCCGTCAACGCCGCCACCGGCCCGGCAGGGGACGAGCAGCAAGCGTCGTCTCAGCATCCGTCCGTGCGGCAAGACAGCCGCACCGCTACTCCCTCGCTCACCCCAGCTGGTTCTTCGTCCCTGAAAGTGCGTTATATCGACTAGAGGGGGGTGAATAGGCGATTTTTATGAAAGTCTTCAAAACGTGGAAGTTATGAAGACAAACAGTAGAGATATACCTATCACTATGCAGCGGAAGTTAGATTACACTAGGCAAGCCATGGTCAAGTATTCAATAGAGTGAAAGCACAATGACAAGTAGCAGCAGTGTAATAAGGATCAGGTAGGAAGAAGTTATGAAGCCAAACAAATCATACAGTTACGTTGTGAAGACAAAAGATATAGCAAGCATGCAATGGCTTCACAATGAGTAACAGTAAGTAAAAGGAAGTGAAGATGAAACCAGTGACTCGTTGAAGACAATGATGTGTTGGACCAGTTCCAGTTGCTGTGACAACTGTACGTCTGGTTGGAGCGGCTAGGTATTTAAACCTTAGGACACACAGTCCCGGACACCCAGTCCTAAACACGCAGCTCAGGACACCAAGTCCTCACCGTATTCTCCTTGAGCTAAGGTCACATAGTCCTCGCCCAATCACTCAGGTAAGTCTTCAAGGTAGACTCCCAAACCTTCACAGACTTCGTTCACTTGCAATCCACAATGTCTCTTGGATGCTCAGAACGCGATGCCTAACCGTGTGGAGGATGCACAGTCCTCAAGTGTAATAAGTCTTCAGATCACTCAGACAAGAAGACTTAAGTGATGCCCAATTTACTCTGGCTCTGGGTGGTTAGGGCTTTCTCCTTGCTAGGAATTTTCTCAAAAAGGCTTCGAGGTGGGTTGCTCTCAAACGACAAAAGCCGTGCACTGAAATCTGAGCAGCCAACCGCTTATGGTTGTAGGGGGTGGGCTATTTATAGCCACTTGGCAACCCGACCTGATTTGTCCGAAATGACCCTGGGTCACTAAGGAACTGACACGTGTTCCAACGGTCAGATTTCAAACTCACGCGACAACTTTACTTGGGCTACAAGCAAATCTGACTTGTCCGGCTCTGGACAAGATTTGCTCTCATTGTCTTCACTCGAAGACATAGGTTTTTGGTTTAGGCATCACTTCAGTCATTCTGACTGGTTCTCCTAGACCCCACTTAACAGTAGGGTGGTTCCTATGACCCAACACAAGAGAAAAAGAATTACGAAAGATCTAAGTCTTCGAGCTCCAATGGCTTCATATCGTGTCTTCTCTTGTCATAGACTTCAATGTGAATATCTTCATATACCACCTTTGACTTCAATGTCTTCATATAATTTTAGGGGTCATCTCTGGTAGTAAAACCGAATCAATGAGGGACTTCTACCTGTGTTACCCTGCAATTCTCACAAACACATTAGTCCCTCAACTAGGTTTGTCGTCAATACTCCAAAACCAACTAGGGGTGGCACTAGATGCACTTACAATCTCCCCCTTTTTGGTGATTGATGACAAACTAGTTGAAGTTTTCAACGGGGAATATAGTCTGTGAAATTGTAAAGGATAAGGAATTGTCTTCATAAGTTGCAAGGGCTCCCCCTGAAGATGTGCATATAAGTTAATTTGCTTTTGGAATGCAAATGCACATGGCAGGTTGTACTTGTGGAGATCCACTTCAGCTTATGATGACAATCCACTATGCATGTGAAAGTATATGAAGATAATGACATGCATAATGGAAAATGGACGTCTGCAGAATGAGATAAGTGCGGAAGTTATCGTCGCACATGCGGAATTTATCTTCGCAAAACAGGGTGGCAAACAAGTAGCAGACGACCATCTGGTTTAACTGTTACAACTCATAAGAACCAAATGTAGCAAAAACGAGAGTTGTAAGCACGAAGCAAAATATAGGCACCCGCCCATATGAACCCGCTTGAAGACTATCAATCTCATATGCTTCTCCCCCTTTTGTGAGTAATGACCAAAAAGGTTTGAAGACATAGAGTCGCTACTCGTTCCTATGAGGAGTAGGTGAAGTAGCAGGGTTGTTGATGTTGTTTGGCGGTGCAGAAGAGCTTGGAGGTGCTGAAGCAGATGGTGGTGAAGTAGCATCGTCTTCTTCCTCAATGATTCTGGCAGTGACTGTGGCAGCAGAGGAAGAAAACTGAGAGTCTTCAAGAGATGGAGTCCCCAGCAGCACAGCTCTTCGAGGAGGTGTGGAGTCAAACTTGAATCTCTCAGTGAAGCCATCCCCTTGAAGATCAGCTCCAGAAAGCATCATCGTTAGCCCTTTCCATGTGCGGCGACAGGTTTCATGGGCACGAAAGCGTTCTTGGTGGCAAGATTTCGGATGCGATTTACATCCACCAAGAGGCTCTTCATCTGTCTCTTCAACCAGTCATGATGCCTATCCTGCTTTTGATGAAGGGCCACAAGAAGCTCTCGGTCATTGAGAACATGAGTGCGCTTCTTGGGTCTTGAAGCAGTGGCACTGTCAGTGGCTTCAGTTGAAGCAGGGTGTGGTGCACGTGTAGTGCCAGCCAAAGGATACACCCTGGAGATGGCTTCAACACCTTCAACGTTCTGAGTGAAGCTCTGGTGTTCTGCATTCTGAAGACTCAAAGGTTGCTTGGCAGGCTCAGGATATATAGCTTCAGCAGAGGTATCCACATCTGGCAAGAAGATCCGATGGTTGCGGGCTGAGGGCCGATATGAGATTGCAGAGTGAAGCTTGATCAGTCTCATTACCCAAGGAGCATAGAACTTCAAACCAAGTAGATCTGAGCCTGATGCAGCAAGTTGGCGTATGAAGAAGTCCTGTGCGTTGAAGCATTTGCCATGAAGGATACAAAATATCAGAGTCTTCATTGCACCCTCGATCTTGGCATTTGGAGAGTGCCCTTTGATAGGCCAGAGAGTCTGCCGGATAATGTGATAGATGGTTCTGGGCAGGTACTCAAGGTCTTCAATGAAGAACTCTGTTGGATAAGGAGCATCGTGGGGCAATGGCTTCATCAAGGAGAGCATCTGACTCATATTCGGTTCAGGCCTCTGGAATATGCTCTCAAGAGCTTCAGTGTGTAGTGGATAGCCTTCCTCGAAGAATTCGCCAGGAGTGGGCAGGCCGGTGAGCTCAATGATATCAAATGCATTGGCTTCGTGATGGACATTGTCGGTCATCCACTCCAGGGCCCAAGTCTTCAGATCTCTGTTGTATCCTTTGATGTGGGGGGTGGCATAGAATTGCAGCAGAAGCTCTTCATTCCAGTGCTCTTCATCGGTTACAAACTGCAGCAGACCCACTTGCTTGAAGCAATCCAACGCTTCCTCTAAACAGGGCAGACCAGCAATGGCTTCAACATCAAGGCGCTTGTGCGGGAAGATGCGACCTTGGTTGTATAGGATGCATGAATAGTAGCTGCGTTGAGGATAGCTCCAGAACCTATCTGATGAAATTCTTTCCCTTGAATAGGGGTTCTTGGAGCTATTGAAGAAAGTATTATCTGCCCTGAAGCCATTGATGTTGAAGGAGCCAGGTGCTGATGCAGGACCTGGAAACCTTGGCAGTCTTGGGATTGGCTTCTGGACCTGAGGCCTGTGCTCAACATGATAGTTGAATTGGGGACCGGCAGCAGACTCAGGAACAGAAGTGGTAGGTTCAGTGGCTTCGCTGTCTTCAGAAGCTTTCGCTGGGGAGGGCTCCACATTAGCTTCGTTGTTGGTTGTGGCAGCCTCAAGATTTTCATCCTCCGCTTGACTAGCAGGAGGGTCTGTCACAAGCACGTTCTCCTGGAGAACTGCATCTTGGTGGAGCTGGTGAGTGGGATCTTGTGGTACTTCTTCTGCGGCTGATGCAGCCGGAATGTCTTCAGCAGAGACTTGAGGCCTTGGACCTTTGCGAAGCCTGCGGAACGCAGACGACGCCTGTGGGGTTGGAGTGGGCTGGGCCTCATAGTCTTCTTCCTCTTGAGGGAGATCTGCCCATGAAGCATCCTGCGCAATTGGCGTCGGTGGACGACCAATGCTGATGAGTTCGCTGTGTTCTAACTGAGGAAGGGCTGCATCATCTTCTACATTGTCACGATGACCAATGTCTTCAGCAGCGATGGGATCATCTGCTGGAATATCTTCAGCTTCAGGAGCCTCTGTGAAAGCAGGCTCATGAACCGTCAGTTGACGTTCTGCGTCAGAGTGAACCATAGAGATGGGTTCAACTATCAAAGGCTCTGTGGGAGCAGCCCAAGCTTTCTTGATCTTTCTCTTTTTCTTGCTGGGGCAGTAGGAGAGGCTTCAGAGCTTTTTCTCTTCCTGGCTTCAGCCTCAGCAGTTCTTGTCTTCTTGAGCTCTGAAGCTATTGACCGGCTCTTTGGCTTCGAGCCAGTCGTTGCAGTTGGGAAGACAAGCGGAACTGCTTCCTGCCTTGGTGCCTCTGTTTCAGCTGGAACAGTCTTCTTCTTTTTCTTTGCGGCCATCTTGGGGTCGATGCCCGGACGCCCAAGTGCCTTGCGCTTCTCAGCCTCATTGTAGGCTTGCACACATCTGTCAGCCAGAGTCTTCATCCGCTCACGTGAACCCTGAGCTTCTGCATGCTTCTTCAGAAAGTTTTCCTTTAGCTCATGCAACATGATCTTGAAGCTCTTCACTTCTTGCACGCTGAGCTGGGCCATATGCTTCTTGAACTGAGCCTTTTCATGATCAATTTTCTGCTTCAGTTCAACAATGCGCTGGGCAATGGCAAGTTCTGAAGCAATAGCACCTTGGAAGGCGACGCTGAGGCCAACGGGCAGCTGCAGATCTTCGAAGCTGATGTTTGGTGTGGCAAACCATTCGTCGATGAAGTTGTGGATGATGGCGACATCAAAGAGAGGCAAATTGTTGAAGATTTCAGCTTCTTCTTTGCTCTTGATGAGCTGCTCGAGAGCGTCATCTCCAAGATCTTCATCACTTGACAGATCAATGGCTTCGCTGCGCAGAATGGCAGCAGCTGTGAGCTCTTTGCCGGTGTGTGGCTGAGGCATCTTGGCCTTCTGGGGCTTGGAGACACGGGATACGTCTTCAGACTGCACACTGTCTTCAGGAGGTGCAGTTGCCAATGGCTTCGCCCTTGAGATTTTTGGTGAAGGGGCCGTCTTTGAAGCTTTTGGCTTCATCGACTGCTTTGGCTTTGGTACAGCAGGAGCTTCATCAGACTCAGATTCAGCTGGAGGGTCATTCACGGCAGTCCCTTGGACTAAGATGCGGGTGATGAGGCCCTCAAGGTTGGCATACGGACCGATGATATTGGGTTCTGCGTCGCGTGTGCCATCTGCCCTTGGTGCGGAGGGACCAGGGTTGAAGTCTAACCCCAACTTCTTCTTGTTCAGCTTCGCTGAGTTCTGGGCAAACTGGAAGTTGCGCTTGAACATATTGTCGTCACGACACCAGAGTAGTGACGACGGATGTGCTTCAGCAGGCTGTGGTCCTCGGACCATGCATGGGTAGAAGCCTTGAGCAATGGCTTCATCTCTAGTCCTGGGTATGAGGTTCTTGTAAAGGATGTCCCCCCACGGTCTCTTGGTGGCACTTTTCTCAGCATACTCCTGGGTGACGAAGCGGTATTGGAACCATTGTTCTGCCCAATAGCGTCGAATCCATTGGATTCGGGTCTTGCGCTGACCATAATTCTCTTCAGGATCTGTTTTGTACATTTCTGCCAGTTCATCAGGCAGATCCTTGGATGTTCCTCCACGTCGTTGTCTGCCCCCTTCCTTGCTGCTGTTTCTGAAGCCATAAACCTTAACTTGGAAGGCTTCAAGACGTTCAAAGGCTTCAAAGGCTTTCTTTTGCTGGACCAACAGGAACTGGCTTCAGGAGAATTTATGTGATGCTGTAGGAATTCTGCAAATGAATGCAGACTATGAGAACCAAAGGATTCTCCCACGGACATGTACCTGTGACAGCATTAAGGTGCGAGGGAAGGGGAAGAGGTCATATGCATTCTCAGAAGATTTTGAAGATAAATCAGTTTAGAAGACATTGACCTCATCGTGCGAAGACATTCACTCATAGATAAGAAGTTGGTTCCAGATTTGTATGAATCCACAGATCAGTACAAGTGAGGAATCTAACTACTTTTTGAAGCACAAGTGAATATTCTAGGCATGTTATGAGATGCAGTTTGAGAGAGATCTAGTTTGTGTGAGCAGAAACTGCTTGTCGTAGAAAGTGACAGATCAATAGGATCAACTGTGCTGTAAAAGGCAGTTTTATTTACCACACTGAGAACTGCTAGACGGAGCGAGAGATGAGGCCGAGCAGTTCACTCGTCCGTGCCCTAACTTGGCGACGGAGGAGACCTACGGCGACGGCGGAGAGGATGATGTCCACGGTCGGCGTGAAGACGGCGTCGGAGAGGTTGCGGCAGCGAAGCGCTTCGTCGCCGGCATCATCAAGAGCTAGCGGTGGCGCTAGGGTTCGTGCGAGGGTGGAAGAAGAGATAGTTACCGCTGTGAGTGTGTATTTATAGGCACAAGGGCGGCACTGTGCTATTACATAGGTGCCCCTGGCGATTCGCATCTGAGGAACGTGTGGTCAGTTTGCGGAAGTTTGGGGTTTGTTCCACGTCCCACGCACGCCTGGATTGTCGGGTGGTCGTTCCTGCTTCTCCGGATTTTATGTGGAGGAATGAGCATTGAAAACGGATTTTATAGTTGTCTCTATATCTTCTGCTGACAAGGACGCAGTGAAGACATTCGACAGTTTCAATAGAATGCATATGACTTGGAGAGATAGAGTTTGAGATAGAAAGCATAGAGAAGTTTGGGGTCCGATCACATTCACTTAGTTCAAAAGATTCAACACGAAGACATAGCTATAAGTGAATGTTGTAGAGGACAGAACACTAGCATATATATATATATATATATATATATATATATATATATCTCTATAGTCAACATAGTGAAGATAATCATGAAAATATGTTTGAAGCCAAACCAAATGTGAAGACATTGCAAGGTAACGCCATGAGAGAAACACTTCAAAATAGAACGTTTGGTGGTGGCGTTACCCACCGTATAGGAAGTATTAGACCCAGACACGGCGCACAATTATCGTGGCGCTCCGAAGTCAAATTCCACATTAATGTATTCACACTTAGAATGTATGTCTTCATTGATTGAAGATATACTTCACTTCGTGTGTTGCACATCTAAGTCATCAATATCCATAAGGGTTAGGATGTGTGCCTGATCATAGGACATTTGAGGATTCCTGGATATTTAGCTCACACCGTAACTTGCAAAACCTCTTCTCATCCAAGGGCTTGGTGAAGATATCTGCCAATTGCTCTTCAGTGTTGACGTGTATGATATCAATGTCTTCCTTCACAACATGATCTCTGAGAAAGTGATGACGAATTTCAATGTGCTTTGTCTTCGAGTGCTGAACTGGGTTGTTGGCAATCTTGATGGCGCTTTCGTTGTCGCAGTAAAGTGGCACTTGCTTCAGATGAATGCCATAGTCCTTGAGTGTTTGCTTCATCCACAGAAGCTGAGCGCAGCAAGATCCAGCAGCAATGTATTCAGATTCAGCAGTGGAGAGAGATACACAGTTCTGCTTCTTTGAAGACCAACATACAAGTGATCGTCCCAGAAAGTGACATGTGCCTGATGTAGACTTGCGATCAACTTTGTCACCAGCATAATCAGCATCCGAGAATCCAACCAAATCAAACTCCGAGCCCTTTGGATACCATAATCCTAGAGTTGGGGTGTGAGCCAAATATCGAAGAATTCACTTCACAGCTAAGTGATGCGACTCCTTTGGTGCCGCTTGAAATCGAGCACACATGCAAACACTAAGCATAATATCTGGCCTAGATGCACATAAATAAAGTAAAGAACCAATCATGGAGCGGTATACCTTTTGATCGAACTCTTTACCATTGTCGTCAGGACCCAGATGATGTTTGGCTGGCATTGGTGTTGTGAAGCCTTTGCAGTCTTGCATACCGAACTTCTTCAGGCAATCTTTGAGATACTTCTCTTGAGATATGAAGATGCCATTGCGTTTTGTCGTATTTGAAGACCAAGGAAGAACTTCAGCTCCCCCATCATGGACATCTGATATTGCTCTTGCATCATATATCTGAACTCTTCATTGTACTTCTGATTGGTGCAGCCGGAGATAATGTCATCCACATATATTTGGCACACAAACAGTTCACCATCATATGTCTTCGTGAAAAGAGTGGGATCTAGGGAACCAGGTATGAAGCCTTTGCTCTTCAGGAAGTATTTGAGTGTGTCATACCAGGCCCTAGGGGCTTGTTTGAGGCCATACAGTGCCTTGTTGAGCTTGTATACCATGTCAGGATGTTTTGGATTTTCAAAGCCAGGCGGTTGTGCAACATACACTTCTTCTTCAATCTTGCCATTGAGAAAGGCACTCTTCACATCCATTTGATATAGAAGTATGTTATGATGATTTGCATAGGCCAGCAGTATGCATATGGCTTCAAGTCTAGCCACAGGAGCAAATGTTTCATCGAAGTCAATGCCTTCTACTTGAGTATATCCTTGAGCAACGAGACGAGCTTTGTTTCTGACAACTTGACCATGCTCATCTTGCTTGTTGCGGTATATCCATTTGGTGCCTATTATATTGTGCTTCCGTGGATCAGGACGCTTAACCAGTTCCCATACATTATTTAGCTCAAACTGTGGAAGCTCTTCTTGCATAGCTTGAATCCATTCAGGTTCCATGAAGGCTTCTTCAACTTTCTTGGGTTCTGATATTGAGACGAATGCGAAGTGCCCACAGAAATTTGCTAGCTGAGTTTCCCTTGAACGAGTGAGTGGACCAGGTGCATTGATGCTATCAATTATTCTTTCAATCTGCACTTCATTGGCAACGCGAGGATGTACAGGGCGAAGACTTTGCTCTTGCTGTTCATTGTCGTTGTTGGAAGGAATGTCTTCAGGCTGAGCATTGTCTTCATGTTGATCAGGTGCTGAAATGATAAGTTCTTCTTCAGGATGAGCTTTAGAAGGTATAATTTCTCCAGTTCCCATTAGCTTGATTGATTCACTGGATGGAACTTCATCTAGCACACTTGGCAGCTGTTCTCTTTGTGATCCGTTGGTCTCATCGAACCGTGCATCCACTGTTTCAACCACTTTGTAATGAAAGAGATTCAAGACTCTGTAGGAGTGCGAATCCTTTCCATATCCAAGCATAAAACCCTCATGTGCTTTTGGTGCAAATTTTGAGGTGTGATGTGGGTCCTTGATCCAGCACCTTGCGCCAAATACTCTGAAGTAACTGACATTTGGCTTTTTGCCAGTAAGGAGCTCATAAGATGTCTTGTTCAGAAGCTTGTGAAGATAAACATGATTGATTGTATGGCATGCAGTGTCAATGGCTTCAGTCCAGAATTTTCTTGGAGTCTTGTATTCATCTAGCATCGTTCTGGCCATCTCAATGAGTGTTTTGTTCTTGCGTTCGACGACGCCATTTTGCTGTGGCGTGTACGGAGCTGAGAATTCATGTGTGATGCCCAAGGTATCAAGATATGTATCAAGGCCAGTGTTCTTGAATTCAGTGCCGTTGTCACTTCTGATGTGCTTTATCTTGGCGCCATAATTGTTCATAGCTCGATTGGCGAAGCGTCTGAATACATCCTGCACTTCAGTCTTGAAAAGGATTATGTGCACCCAAGTATATCTAGAGTAATCATCAACAATGACAAAGCCATAGAGGCAAGCAGTAGTAGTAAAAGTTGAGTAGTGAGTGGGACCAAAAAGATCCATGTGAAGCAGTTCGAAGGGTCGAGTAGTGGTCATGATTGTCTTCGAGGGATGTTTTGCCCTCGTCATCTTCCCTGCTTCACAGGCACCGCATAAGTGATCTTTCTTGAACTTGACTCCCTCGATGCCTATGACATGTTTCTTCTTCGCAAGGGTGTGGAGGTTCTTCATGCCAGCATGCCCAAGCCTCCGATGCCATAGCCAGCATTCTGAAGCCTTTGCTAGAAGACATACTGCAAGATGTGGCCCTGCTAAGAAATCTACCACGTACAAATCATCTTTTCGATACCCTTCAAACACTAGAGACTTGTCAGATTCCATTAGTACCAGGCAACGATATTTTCCAAATATTACGACCATGTTCAAATCGCAAAGCATTGAAACAGACATTAAGTTGAAACCAAGGGATTCAACAAGCATGACTTTATCCATGTGTTGATCCTTTGAGATTGCAACTCTACCTAGACCCAATACCTTACTTTTACTAGTGTCAGCAAATGTGATGTGACTCTTGTCGGATGGACGTAAGGTTGAGTCCATAAGGAGGCTTCTTTTGCCAGTCATGTGATTTGTACACCCACTGTCAATAATCCATTCTGAAGACTTTGAAGACGCTGGTGTCGTACCCTACAGTGGAGTTAGGGGGATAGGCTTCACGAAGAGAATTGTGAAGCAAAAACATTTGACGAACCAGTGGGTTATGAAAACTTAGATCCAGATTAGGACTAATAGGGAGAGTAGCATGCGATTCAGGAACGAAGTACATAATGATGCCATTCGGGCATTTTATCTTGCGCCCTACAAGATTTTTAAGGTCCCCAGCAAAAGTGTCAGAAGATTTTGTTTTTCTGCCGGAGACCTTTCCCTGCAAAAGAAAGTTAAGCTTTCTTAACCACCCACATCTTCAAGGGTGGCTTAGAAGCAATAAGTCTAAGTGCAGCATCTGAGAATTTTGGTTTTGGAGCCCTAGCAAACAGTCTAGCAGGCGGAAAATAGTACTCATAAGAATAAGCAGAATAATTTTTGGTCATATGATCATGACGGTTTGAGGAACCGCTCTCATATTCATATGTCTGAGTATGGTTTCCCTACAAAACATTTGCGTTAGTGTGACTCAGGTGAGTCCTCTGTCTGTATGAAGCCTTTAGACCGTATGAAGCCTTTGGTCTGAGGTTTGTCTTCTTCATGTGAGGTGTCATGAAGACATTCACAGGAAGATTTTCCAGACACTTTTTCGGAACCCAAATCTTCTTCATAGGCGGTCCATTCCTGCAGTTAGTACTAATGTACCTGGCAAACACTACATCATTCTGATTTTTAAACAGTACATAGTTTGCATCAAAGGATTCATCAATGATAATGGGGTTAGCACAGGTGAAGCCTGATAAATTGGATAGATCTGCTGAAGGTTCCTTTGCAGCAACCCACTTGGTTTTGGGGTACTGCTCAGGTTTCCAGTAAGAGCCATCTGCATTTATTTTCCTTACGAACCCTATACCCTCTTTCCTAGGGTTTCGGTTCAGAATCTGCTTTTTCAGGACATCACATAGCGTCTGATGCCCTTTAAGGCTTTTGTACATCCCTGTTTCAAGCAATGTCTTCAACCTAGCATTCTCATCAGCAATAGCAGTGGTATCCTCAGCAGAGGGGTTAGTTACCACATCAATAGTTGAAGATATTGCAACAGCAGTAGCAGTGGAACATTCAGCAACAGAAGTAGCATTATCACGCTCAATGCATTTAAGACATGGTGGTTCAAATCCTTCCTGAGCGGAACTGATCTGTTCGACGCGAAGTGACTCATTTTCCTTTTGAAGATCTTCATGAGCCGCTCTCAATTTCTCAAGTTCTTGCTTCCTTTGAAGATAATCATAGGAAAGCTTTTCATGAGTTGTTGAGAGAGTATCATGACGATCTTCAAGTTCCTGATACTTAACATGAAGGTTTTTTATGTCTTCAATTAAGGATTTAGATCGAGTCATTTTAGCACCCAACATATCATCGCTTCTGTCTAACCGTTTTTGAATATGTTCCATGGCTTTCTGTTGTTCAGTTGCAATTTTAGCAAGTGTTTTGTAACTGGGTTTTGAATCACAATCAGATTCATCGTCACTAGATGTTTGACAGTGAGTAGTGCGTTTTTTTACCTTGGCACCGCGTGCCATGAAGCAGTAGGTAGGAGTGGAGTAGTCCTTGTCATTTGCATCGGTGTCGGTGATGAAGTCATTGTCTTCAGTGTTGAAGATGAACTTGGCGACGTATGCTGTAGCCAGACTTGCAATGCCAGAATCAGACTCCTCCTCAGACTCCACCTCTGCCTCCTCAGAAGCGGACTCCTCCTCTGAATCCATTTCCTTGCCAACAAACGCACCTGCCTTGCCAGATGAGCTCTTCTTGTGTGATGAAGACTTTGAGGAAGACTTGGAAGAAGACTTTATGTATTTCTTCTTCTTGTCGTCAGAGTCATATTCCTTGCTCTTCTTCTTCTTTCTGTTCTCATTGTCCCACTATGGACACTCAGAGATGAAGTGTCCAGTTTTCTTGCACTTGTGGCATGTTTTCTTCTTGTAGTCATGAGCAGAAGCTTCATCATTCCTTGAGCTTGATCATGAAGACTTTCTGAAGCCTTTCTTCTTGGTGAATTTTTGGAACTTCTTCACTAGCATTGCAAGTTCCCTTCCAATGTCTTCAGGATCATCAGAACTGCTGTCAGATTCTTCTTCAGATGAGGAAACAGCTTTTGCCTTCAAGGCACGAGTTCGCCCATAGTTTGGACCGTAGATATCTCTTTTCTCAGAAAGCTGAAACTCATGTGTGTTGAGCCTCTCAAGTATGTCAGATGGATCGAGTGTCTTGAAATCAGGACGTTCTTGAATCATCAGGGCTAGGATGTCAAACGAACTATCAATTGATCTCAGCAGCGTCTTGACGACTTCATGTTTGGTGATCTCAGTAGCACCGAGGGCTTGAAGCTCATTTGTGATGTCAGTGAGTCTGTCAAATGTGTGCTGGACATTCTCATTGTCATTTCGCTTGAAGCGGTTGAAGAGATTGCGAAGGACACTGATTCTTTGATCTCTCTGGGTTGAGATGCCTTCATTGACCTTGGAGAGCCAGTCCCAGACCAGCTTGGATGTCTTCAAAGCACTCACATGGCCATACTGTCCTTTGGTCAGATGACCACAGATGATGTTCTTGGCAGTAGAGTCCAGTTGAATGAATTTCTTGACATCAGCAACAGTGACACCTTCTCCAGCCTTGGGAACGCCGTTCTCGACGACATACCATAGGTCGACGTCAATGGCTTCAAGATGCATACGCATCTTATTCTTCCAGTAGGGATATTCAGTTCCATCGAAGACGGGGCACGCAGCGGAGACTTTAATTATCCCTGCAGTCGACATAGCTAAAACTCCAGGTGGTTAAACCGAATCACACAGAACAAGGGAGCACCTTGCTCTGATACCAATTGAAAGTGCGTTATATCGACTAGAGGGAGGGTGAATAGGCGATTTTTATGAAAGTCTTCAAAACATGGAAGTTATGAAGACAAACAGTAGAGATATGCCTATCACTATGCAGCGGAAGTTAGATTACACTAGGCAAGCCATGGTCAAGTATTCAATAGAGTGAAAGCACAATGACAAGTAGCAGCAGTGTAATAAGGATCAGGTAGGAAGAAGTTATGAAGCCAAACAAATCATACAGTTACGTTGTGAAGACAAAAGATATAGCAAGCATGCAATGGCTTCACAATGAGTAACAGTAAGTAAAAGGAAGTGAAGATGAAACCAGTGACTCGTTGAAGACAATGATGTGTTGGACCAGTTCCAGTTGCTGTGACAACTGTACGTCTGGTTGGAGCGGCTAGGTATTTAAACCTTAGGGCACACAGTCCCGGACACCCAGTCCTGAACACGCAGCTCAGGACACCAAGTCCTCACCGTATTCTCCTTGAGCTAAAGAAAAAGAATTACGAAAGATCTAAGTCTTCGAGCTCCAATGGCTTCATATCGTGTCTTCTCTTGTCATAGACTTCAATGTGAATATCTTCATATACCACCTTTGACTTCAATGTCTTCATATAATTTTAGGGGTCATCTCTGGTAGTAAAACCGAATCAATGAGGGACTTCTACCTGTGTTATCCTGCAATTCTCACAAACACATTAGTCCCTCAACTAGGTTTGTCGTCAATACTCCAAAACCAACTAGGGGTGGCACTAGATGCACTTACAGTCCCGCGCGCTCCGCGCACCCATGGAGGCTCGAGCTGCGCTCATCGCTGCAAACGAGCTCCTGCGCTACCGTCCCGTCGACGACGTCTACGAAGAATGGCTCGACCGCGTCGCCAAGCTCGTCCGCGTCGTAGGGGGCTCTCCTGCGTCGTCCGTTCCGCTGCACCGCACCCCGCACCGCGCGGGCGATGAAGCTCCGGCGGCGCCCCAGCCGCCTCCTCCTCAAGAAGGTGCCATGGCTCCAAGGCGTGTGGCCCCTGGGCGGAACCCGCTCCGTCAGGTGCCAGCGCGGCAAGAGCAGAGCTGCCGAGAAGTCCCTCGCCCGCGAGAAGCTGCCCGGGCGCTCCCTACTCCAGGACGTCGCGACCATGCTCCTGCTCCCGCATGTCAAGACCCCGCGCTGCTCCCAGCTGCAGCGCGTGGGGACATGCAAGACCAAGCTCTCCGTCACCCAAGGCCTCCCGTGGCCACAGCAGGCTGCCGTGTCTTCACCACCGAGCTACGCAGCGTCGCGTGGCCCGGCAAATTCAAGCCAGACCTGCCTCCTCGTTACGACGGCACGGCCGACCCTGCGGAGTTCCTCCAAATCTATGAGCTTAGCATCGAAACTGCCAACGGAGACGAGAAGGTCATGGCGAACTGGTTTCCCATGGCGCTCAAGGATGGGGCCCGCACCTGGCTCCCGAACCTGGCTCCAGGCACGATCTCCTCCTGGGACGAGATGCGCACCTGCTTCATCGCCAACTTCCGAGGTACTCGCGACCGGCCACCCGCCGTGAGCGACATGCGCCGCATCAAGCAACAACCCGGAGAGACCCTGCAGAAGTACATCCAGCGCTTCAACAACGCACGCCTCAAGATTCCCAAGGTGACTAAGGAGGCCATCATCTCAGCCTTCTCCGACGGCGTGCGCGATGTCAAGATGAAGGAGGAGCTGGTGATGCATGAAGACCTGTGCACCTCCTTGGAGTTGTTCAACTTGGCAACCAAGTGCGCCAGGGCTGAGGAAGGGCGTCTCTCCCTCCTCGAGCTTCCTGCCGCAGACCCAGAAAAGAAGAAGCCCAAGGCCAAGGATGTGAAGCACAAGGGGGCTGCCGTGCTCGCGGCAGAACCAGACACCAAGCGGGGCAGAGATCAGCCCGAATCTTCCAAGGGCAGTTGGTACTGTGTGTACCACGACCTCCACACCCACAACACCAATGAATGTCAAGAGCTCCGAGCCGTGCGAGAAGGAAGGATCGGCCGTCGCCCCGACCGCGGTGACCGGGGCTACGGTCGAGGAGGAGGAAGGAACGCAGGACGCTGGGAAGACCGCTGCCCGCGCCAAGGGTGGCGCGATCAACCTCGCGAGGATCGCTGGCAAGACCCGCCTCGTGAGGGAGACTGGAGGGATCAGCCTCGCGTGGATCGCCCGCCAGGCAACGCATGCCTCCCTCCACTGCCACCGTAGCCAAGGAGAAACAAGGACCGCCATCAGGACGAGGGGGCTGGGGGCTTCCTGGAGCCGTGCGTGGTCGCCTGCATCCTGGGCGGGGCTCAAGCCCCAGCCTCTCAACGCATCTTCAAGCAGTTCGCCCGCGAAGTGAATGCAGTCCTCCCCAAGCTTGAAGCCACGCGCCCTCTCAGGTGGTCGGCGTGCGCCATCACGTTTAGCTCAGCAGATCAGCTCAAGTGTGCGGCCACAGCCGGAGTCCTCCCGATGCTTTGTTCCCCAATCATCAGCAACGTGGTGGTCATCAGGACCCTCATCGATGGTGGGCCAGGGCTCAACGTCCTGCCGTGGAAACATTCAACAATCTCCAAGTGCCCTACAACCAGCTTCAGCCGACCAAGCCTTTCTCCAGAGTCACCAACGGCTCCACGGTCCCGATTGGGCAGGTCCGCCTCCCTGTCACCTTTGGGGCACGCGACAACTACCGCACCGAGCTCATCGACTTCGACGTCGCTCACATTCGCCTGCCGTACAACGCCATCCTTGGGTACCCAGCGCTAGCCAAGTTCATGGTCGTAACTCACCACGGCTACAACGTCCTCAAGATGCCAGGAAGTGGCGGAGTCATAACGGTGCCCTGTGAAGAGAAGGACGCGGTGTGTTCCCTGGAACGAGCCTTTCAGGCCACATCACTGGAAGACCCGGATCACGGAAGCAGGAGGTTTCCCGAGACCGCCCCCAAGAAGAAGAAGACATCGTCCGGCCCGGCCCCTCAGGAGGCAGGCCCCTCAGGGCCCGCGCCTGCCCAGGGGGAACCTCCTTCCATCGCATAGGAAAGCGCGCCTGGCGCCCTCCTCAGGCAGGGCTCGGGGGCTCTCCCCTGGAGGGCCACCGACCTAGCTAAGGTCACGAGGGAGGCGCTTGGGCACCACATGGAGGCGTGTTTCGAAGCACGTTTCCCTCAAGAAGGAGTAAGGCAAGGAGAGCCGGACCCTCAGGAGTTCGTCAGCAAGACCATTCAGGAGCTACAGGAGTCAAGAGTCATGAAAGGCGGCCGCCGCCTACCAGCTGTGGCTCCCCATCCAGGCGAGGATGGTGGGCTGCGCGTCTGCATCGACATACCAGGGCTCAATCGAGTCGCCTCTCTGGAGCGCCTCTGGCCCTCGCGAGTGGGGCGCTGCAAAGGTCCACCCCACAGCTACGTTCGCATGCCTTACGGCTTGCCGAACACGGCTGCCACGCACCAGCACCTCATGAGGGGTATCATGGAGGCTCAAGAGGCCAGGCGTTCCGCAGCCCTGGCAGAGATGGAGATGGTCCGCGAGGAGCCACCAGCGTCTCCGGAGCCTCCCGAGGCCCCTGGGCCTGGGGGCTCGTGAGGATCGGCTTCCGCAGCCCACCGAGTCTGCTACACCAACACTCCTTCGTCCTCAACATCATCAGGTGACATCTTTCAAGTTTCATTCCAGCTGGGAGCGCCCCCCAAGGCTGCATTATTCCCAGGCCGCGTGGGTCCGTCCCTGCGGCATGTATCCCTTTTATTTCATGTTGTTAGCTTACTTTGTTGGGGGCGCCCCACGGGCTGCATCATCCCCAAGTCGCTCGGGCCTGACCCAGTGATGTCCGCCTTCCCAGCATCTATTTGAATGAATCCACTCCTTCGCGGCTAATGTGTTTGACCTAGTTGCCCGCTCAACTGACGCCAACTGACGGAGCTGCTCCCAAACGGCACGACGCTTGCGCATGGGTCCGTCCCTGCAATGCCGACAAACCTGAATGGCTGAGCTCTGGCCGCGGCAGCCCCACATGGCGCCACCTCGTCAAGCCTTCAGTGCCTCATCGCCCCTCGGAAGCAACCAACGGCTGACTGTCAATTGTCATGGCAACCCCTCGTTCTTTCTATGATGGGTCTACAGGATCTCCTAAAGGAGCTGCGTCAGGCGAGGCCCTTGCGGTGTCTCCTTCACTCTCATCCGCGTGAACCGCTTGCACGTTAAAGGGGGGTGCCTGAGCATCGCGACTCAGGGCTCCTACTGGTTCTCCAGCCCTCACCCTCTGGTCTTGTCCACGGCATCGCGACCTGGCATACCAGCGACGGCTGAGACTCGCTCGAGGGCCGGGACCCGAGGACGTAGAGCAAAAAGGGGAGCAAAGGCGAGAGGGGAGGGACACCCGAGGACCTCGCTGAGCAACCTCACGCCTGCCGATGCACAGACCCGGCGACACACTAGAGAGCGGTCCCTGATTCTCGAGATAAGTCACCACCCGGAAGCACCAGCTACCGTGGCACCATCCCCGCACCTAATGTAATCCCGTGTTAGCGATGCCGCTCTCCTTTCTCACCGATCGACGGCTGCTTGAGCGCCAAAGGGGACCTCCTGAGCATCGCGACTCAGGGGCTCTTACCGGACCCCGGGTCGCTCACCTCCTGGCCTTGACCACGGCATCGCGACCTGGCATACCAGCGACGGTTGAAGCCGCCTTGGGACTGGGACCTGTCGGCGCAGAGCACCAAGCCCTCGTGAGGCTCGAAAGGGAGAACTGAGCTAAGACGGAATGAGCAACTCGCACAATTCTACGACAAGGGTTATATTAACAAAACAGGATCACAGGCACCTTACAAGCCCCCACGGGATGCGTCTTTGATTCCTCGCAGGGAACAGATCCTAAAAGGACGCTAACTACACACGCCCTTGCAAAAGACGCCATCATCAACAGTGGGCCGTCAAGCACCGGCGAAGGCCAACCACCGACCTCCACGATCGCAGGTAATCATGACCCGCTTTGCATGCAGGGACTTGTCCAATCCGTGCAGTTGCCAAGGCACCGTGGGGAAGTGGAGACGCCCACGTCCAATCAACCGCCACGCGGCGCCCGAGGCCGCAGGCTGTTAGGGCCCGCGACGCTTCGCTCTTGCCCTTTCGCCTCCCTGCACGGCCAAGTCCGGGCGCGCCTTGGGCCCGGGGGCTACTGTCGGCGTTCTGGGAACGGGGGTCCCCAGACTTGCCTTCCTGCGGCCTGTGGCGTGGCTCAAAAGGGGCCCAGCACGGCCCATCTTCATCAACACAGACCCAAGACCCCCGCGAGAGGCCAAGCCTCGCGGGGCGGACGACACAAAGCTTCCTCAGGCACGGCCTCATCAGGCTGGCTCGCGGGGAGGCGGAAAGATCAAGGCGGGGTACCTCACGAGGTGCCCGTGACGCAAGCCATGACGACCAAGGGTGCCAGGAGGGCGCCAGCCCGCGCAGTGTCCTCCTTTCCTCTTTGGTGCAAAGGGAGCAAGCGCAGGCGAGAGCATCAAGCAAAGGCACCCGTTTCGGTGCAACGAGACCAAGACCAGTCCAACGGCAGGGAGGAAGTCATTGTGGAGCCCAAGCCAGCATCACCACCAGAGCCTTTGGCAGGCGAGGACCAACTTTAGTCAGGATAAGTGTACCAGATGTTCCCCTTCAAAATGGCCAATTGTTGGCGCCCTTCCCGCTCAATATTTGGGAAGAGGCCCAGGGCCTTTGCCTATAAATAGGACTAGCCACCCCCAGGGTAGAGGGGATCTGGAATCGGCCAACCCAGAAACAAGCTGGGATCGGATGGCGATCAAGAAGGGAGAATCTAGAAGCCAAGAGAGAAACTAGCTAGGATCGAAATCGGAGAGAGAATCGAGAAGAGAGAGAGAGAAGGGTGACTGAACTCCTCCTAGCAGTTCATCCCCTCAGCTAAGAACAGACCCTCGCGAGGCCGTTCTTCCTTGTATTGCTCATCATCATCAGCCCAAGAGGCAATCTACCACACCACACACTGGAGTAGGGTATTACACCACAACGGTGGCCCGAACCAGTATAAACCCTGTGTCTCTTGTGCTATTATTTCCATAGCTTAGATCTTAGCGAGGCGGAGGGGTGCAGGTAGGTAGAAGGCGAAATCTCCGCGTGCACCCCAGTGTTCGAACCTCAAGGGTCTGCCAGAACCTGAAATCCGACACATGCGGCAGACGCGGGCGACCTCACCCCATCCGCAGGTCATGAAGACCTCGCCAGGAGAAACGACCTTAACCTCTGCCCCCGTTGTCGGGGTGCCACACCCAGTGTGCTGTAGCCACAGCTCCAGCGGCCCCCTCGGCGGCATCACCTTAGTGAAGAACAGCGGTTACCGGATCCACGTGCTTGGTGGCATCGCCGCCCACACCGCGAGTTCGCGCGAGGAGCCCTCGGCGTGGGTTTGCGGGGCGACAGCGCGCGCCGCCACTACACGGCCACCACGGTCATGGTGTGGGGGGCGTCGGTCCCTGCTACCTCCTCCAAGGCCCTCTTCCTGGGCGTACAAAGGCAGTGGATAGCCCGGGGGAGGCCGTTCGTGCCAAGGCCTCGACACCTCTGGCCTCACGGGTACATCGCGGCATCGGGCCAGCCTCTTCTTTGGCGGAAGCGGCCCCGACTCGTCGCGGGGGGCTTTTCCCTATTCTGCGGCTGAGAACCTCCGTATTGGCGCCATAGGTGACGTGGCGCAGTGGCGAAGCAAGGAGGAAGAAGAAGAAGCAGGAGGAGCGAAGGAAGAGATGGGTGGCGGGGGCTCCGCCCCCCTTCCCATTTATAGCCAGGAGGAGGCCAACCGCCGGCCTCCACGATATAAGTTAATAATGACCCCTTTTTCTGCATGCAACACGGAATCGTCAAGTCGGGCAGTTGCCGAGGCAGCATGGGGAAGCGGAGGCGCCCACCTCCCATCAATCGCCACGTGTCAACCGAGGTCGCACGCTGATTGGGGCCCGTGGCGCTTCGAACTTATCCTTTGGCTTTGCATTGAAGCCAAGTCCGAGCGCGCCTTGTGCCCGTGGGCTGCTGGCAGCGTCCTGGAAACAGGGGTCCCCAGACTCGCCTGCCCGCGGCCCACGGCGTGGCTCCACCAGCGGCCCCGTATGGCCCATCTTCATCAGCGAGCACTCAAGACCCTCGCGAGGGGCCAAGCCTCACGAGGCGGATGACACAAGACCTCCTCGGGGGTGGCCTCACCAGGCTGGCTCGCGAGGGGTGGAGAGATCAAGGCAAGGGGCACCTCGCGAGTTCCTTGTGACACAAGCCATGACGACTAAGGCCAGGCGGGCGCCAGCGTGCAGTGTACTCGTTTTATCTTTGGTGCTAAAGGGACAGGCGCAGGCGAGGAGTCCCGGGGCATCAGGAAAAGGTTTCCATATTGGTGCAACAAGACCAAAACTAGCAGGACGGAGGTCATCATCGAGCCCATGACGATGTCACTGAAGGAAATATGCCCTAGAGGCAATAATAAAGTTATTTATATTTCCTTATATCATGATAAATGTTTATTATTCATGCTAGAATTGTATTAACCGGAAACTTAGTACATGTGTGAATACATAGACAAACAGAGTGTCACTAGTTTGCCTCTACTTGACTAGGCCATTGAATCAATGATGGTTATGTTTCCTAACCATAGACATGAGTTGTCAATTGATTAACAGGATCACATCCTTAGAGAATGATGTGATTGACTTGACCCATCCATTAGCTTAGCACGATGATCGTTTAGTTTGTTGCTTTTTCTTTCTCCATAACTATACATGTTCCTATGACTATGAGATCATGCAACTCCCGAATACCGGAGGAACGCTTTGTGTGCTACTGAATGTCACAACGTAACTGGGTGATTATATAGGTGCTCTACAGGTGTCTCCGATGGTGTTTGTTGAGTTGGCATGGATCGAGATTAGGATTTGACACTCCAATTGTTGAAGAGGTATCTATGGGCCCTCTCGGTAATGCACATCACTATAAGCCTTGCAAGCAAGTGACTAATGAGTTAGTTACGGGATGATGTATTACGGAACGAGTAAAGAGACTTGCCGGTAACGAGATTGAACTAGGTATTGAGATACCGACGATCGAATCTCGGGCAAGTAACATACCGATGACAAAGGGAACAACGTATACCGTTATGCGGTTTGACCGATAAAGATCTTCGTAGAATATGTAGGAACCAATATGAGCATCCAGGTTCCGCTATTGGTTATTGACCGGAGATGAGTCTCGGTCATGTCTACATAGTTCTCGAACCCATAGGGTCCGCACGCTTAACATTCGGTGACGATCGGTATTACGAGTTTATGTGTTTTGATGTACCGAAGGTAGTTCGGAGTCCCAGATTTGATCACAGACATGACGACGAGTCTCGAAATGGTCGAGACATAAAGATCGATATATTGGTAGCCTATATTTGGACATCGTAATGGTTCCGAGTGGTTCGGGCATTTTTTCGGAGTATCGGGAGGTTACCGGAACCCCCCGGGGAGTATATGGGCCTTATTGGGCTTTAGTGGAATAGAGGAGAGGGAAGGGAAAAAAGGGAGGCGCGCCCCCCAAGACCAATCCGAATTGGGAGGGGGCCGGCCCCCCTTTCCTTCCTCCCTCTCTCCTCCTTCCTTCCTCTCCTACTCCTACTTGGAAGGGCTCCTACTTCTACTAGCAAAGGGGGGAATCCTACTCCCGGAGGGAGTAGGACTCCCCTAGAGCGCGCCATAGAGAGGGCCGGCCCTCCCCCTCCTCCACTCCTTTATATACGGGGGAGGGGGGCACCCCATGGACACACAAGTTGATCATTGATCTTTAGCCGTGTGTGGTGCCCCCCTCCACCATAATCCACCTCGGTTATATCATAGCGGTGCTTAGGCGAAGCCCTGTTTCGGTAGAAACATCATCACCGTCATCACGCCGTCGTGCTGACGAAACTCTCCCATGAAGCTCTACTGGATCGTGAGTTCGCAGGACGTCACCGAGCTGAACGTGTGCAGATCGCGGAGGTGTCGTGTCTTCGGTACTGAGGATCGGTCGATCGTGAAGACGTGCGACTACATCAACCGCTTTGTCATAACGCTTCCACTTACGGTCTACAAGGGTATGTAGACGATACTCTCCCCTCTCGTTGCTATGCATCACCATGATCTTGCGTGTGCGTAGGAATTTTTTTGAAATCACTACGTTCCCCAACAGTGGCATCCGAGCCAGGTTTATCCATAGATGTTATATGCACGAGTAGAACACAAAGGAGTTGTGGGCGTGGGTATATACATATTGCTTGTCGTCACTAGTTGATTCTTGATTCAGCGGCATTGTTGGATGAAGTGGCCCAGACCGACATTACGCGTACGCTTACGCGAGACTGATTCTACCGACGTGCTTCGCACACAGGTGGCTAGTGGGTGTCTGCTTCTCCAGCTTTAGTTGAATCGTATTCAATGAACAGGGTTCTTTCTGAAGATCAAAAAGCAATCACTATACCGCCTTGTGGTTTTTGATGCGTAGGTAAGAACGGTTCTTGCTCAGCCCGTAGCAGCCACGTAAAACTTTCAACAACAAAGTAGAGGACGTCTAACTTGTTTTTGCAGGGCATGTTGTGATGTGATATGGTCAAGACATGATGCTAAATTTTATTGTATGAGATGATCATGTTTTGTAACACAGTTATCGGCAACTGGCAGGAGCCATATGGTTGTCGCTTTATTGTATGAAATGCAATCGCCATGTAATTGCTTTACTTTATCACTAAGCTGTAGCGATAACATGGAGGCAATAGTTGGCGTGACGACAACGATGCTTCGATGGAGATCAAGGTGTCAAGCCGGCGACGATGGTGATCATGACGCTGCTTTGGAGATGGAGATCACAGGCACAAGATGATGATGGCAATATCATATCACTTATATTGATTGCATGTGATGTTTATCCTTTATGCATCTTATTTTGCATAGTTCGACGGTAGCATTATAAGATGATCTCTCACTAAATTTCAAGGTATAAGTGTTCTCCCTGAGTATGCACCGTTGCCACAGTTCATCGTGCCGAGACACCACGTGATGATCGGGTGTGATAAGCTCTACGTTCACATACGACGGGTGCAAGCCAGTTTTGCACACGCAGAATACTCGGGTTAAACTTGACGAGCCTAGCATATGCAGATATGGCCTCGGAACACTGGAGACCGAAAGGTCGAGCGTGAATCATATAGTAGATATGATCAACATAGTGATGTTCACCATTGAAAACTGCTCCATCTCACGTGATGATCGGACATGGTTTAGTTGATATGGATCACGTGATCACTTAGAAGATTAGAGGGATATCTATCTAAGTGGGAGTTCTTAAGTAATTTGATTAATTGAACTTTACTTTTCATGAACTTAGTACCTGATAGTATTTTGCATGTCTATGTTGTTGTAGATAGATGGCCCGTGATGTGGTTCCATTGAATTTTAATGCGTTTCTAGAGAAAGCTAAGTTGAAATATGATGGTAGCAACTACACGGACTGGGTCCATAAATTGAGGATTAACCTCATTGATGCACAGAAGAATTATGTCCTGGAAGCACCGCTAGGTGACAAACCCGCTGCAGGAGCAACGCCAGATGTTATGAACACCTGGCAGAGCAAAGCTGATGACTACTCGATAGTTCAGCGTGCCATGCTTTACGGCTTAGAACCGGGACTTCAATGACGTTTTGAACGTCATGGAGCATATGAGATGTTCCAGGAGTTGAAGTTAATATTTCAAGCAAATGCCTGGATTGAGAGATATGAAGTCTCCAGTAAGTTCTACAGCTGTAAGATGGAGGAGAATAGTTCTATCAGTGAACATATACTCAGAATGTCTGGGTACCACAACCACTTGACTCAACTGGGAGTTAATCTTCCTGATGATAGTGTCATTGACAGAGTTCTTCAATCGCCGCCACCAAGCTACAAGAGCTTCGTGATGAACTATAATATGCAAGGGATGGATAAAACGATTCTTGAGCTCTTCGCAGTGCTAAAGGCTGCGGAGGTAGAAATCAAGAAGGAGCATCAAGTGTTGATGGTCAACAAGACCACCAGTTTCAAGAAAAAGGGTAAAGGGAAGAAGGGGAACTTCAAGAAGAACAGCAAGCCAGTTGCTGCTCAAGTGAAGAAACCCAAGTCTGGACCTAAGCCTGAGACTGAGTGCTTCTACTGCAAAGGAACTGGTCACTGGAAGCGGAACTGCCCCAAGTATTTGGCGGAGAAGAAGGATGGCAAAGTGAAAGGTATATTTCATATACATGTTATTGATGTGTTCTGACACCCCGAGACCGATGCGCCAGGTGTCTTCCAGTTATTCGTTGTTGTTGCCTTGTCTTTTGCTTGCGTGCTGCATTTCATCATGTCATCATGTGCATTGCATCATCATGTTTTCAAAACTTGCATTCATCCGGGTCTCCCAGTTCTCTTCGTTGTCCGTTCTGAGCCCAGACACACTTGTACGTGCCCGTGGCATGTCCGAAATTTTATTTTATAAGTGGCCATAAAATGTTCTCGGAATGGGTTGAAAGTTGGCGTGCGGTCTTATTATAGTGCAGGTAGGCCTCCTGCTAAGTTTCATCGCATTCGGAGTTTGTTTGACGCCCCAACGAATAACTATAGCGACAGTATAGTATGTCAAACGTCGGACGTTTTCGGTCTCCAAAAACCGTTACCGGGCTGTCCCTCGCTTTCCTCTCTAGACTGTCTACACAGTCCACTACCTACCGCCAGGTAACCTAAGCTCTCTCATCAGCCCGCGGCCCTCCTCACGCGCGCGTCCGAAAGTTGTCCCGGACCTGACCCGGGCAGTCGTCACCGTTGGTTTCGGATCATCTCGAAACATCCCTCTAATATCTTCGATTTAGTATTTGATCTCTCCTAAACTTTTATTCTCGACCATATGATCCCAATCCAATGATCCAAATCCCCCTTCTTTTACCTACATGCTTTATATAGCCCCTAACCCTAAATTTTAGGCCTCATGTCGCATCCACCCATCGCCGCCGCTGCCACTACACCAAATCCCCCTTGGGATCTCCCCTGCCAGTTCCACCCAACCAGCCTCCACCTTCCCCTCGATCCATTCCACGCCCGAGCCCGCAACCTCCTCCACTTGCCGCGCAGCCGCAAGCCGTAGCACCTCCAGCAGGACCAGCCCCGCGCCGCAGCCTCCTTCTCCTCGTTCCCGATGGCTACCTCCTCCCATGTCCAGGAGCTCGAAGCCGTGAAGCCCTGCGCCGCCAAGCTCCTCCCATGGCCGCCCCGTCGCCGCGTCCCTCCTCTGTTTACTTCTCATCCTTCTCTTTTCCCCTGTTTCTCTTCTCACACCCAACTCCCTCTCGTCTCTCTACAGGATCCGCCATGGAAGACCCCGTCGCCCCGTCGAGTACCTCGCCGGAGCACCGCGGAGCCTGGTCTCTCCCCTGCTTCGAACAATAGAACGCGACGTCGTTCTCCCGCGCGCTCGGTCTCCAACTACCTCCTTACCCGCAGCCTCCCCGACTTGTTGCTCAAACGCGACTTCGTGCGCCCCTACCCCGATGGGTCACCGTCGTCCTGAGGTCACCCGGCTCCGCCCGGCCGACAACAAGCAGTAGCTCGCCGGGGCACGAGCTCCATCGGGTCCGCCTCCCTGCCGCCGGAGCCCCATGACCCCATGCCAAGTCTCTCGCCCGCGCCAAGTGCCTGGTCGCCTCTGCATGGATCCACTCCTCGCCTTGTCCTCGTCGCCGGGAGCCCCGCCATCTCGAGCGTCGCGCCCAAGTCCCACATCGCCGGCAGTCGTTCCCGCCGTTCGTCGCCCTGAACTTGCTGCATCTGTCTCCGTTCTTCATTAACGAGAAGGAGCAGCTCGCTTGCCTCGCGTTAACCTCCCAGATCCAGCCGGCCCAGTGCCTCCCTTGTCGGCCTCTCTTCCACCGAACAGGCCAAGGCCCATGGTGAGAAACCCCCCAGCGCCCCTTTGTTTTTTTCTTCTATGGGGCCTACCCCAGTGTTAGTTTCGGCATGTGTAGTTTTTTTTTTCGGATCTGCGAATTTATCTATTATCCAATGTATTACAGTTTTGCAGAAAAGCCCCTCTAGATCATGCATTTAATAACTCATCAACCGTGCATCGAATTAAAATGTTTTAAACTTGTAACTTGCTTAGAATTTTGTCTAGTTTCATAATATCCAACTTTCATGCATGTTTAAAATGTTTAAATTGTTGTTTGTGTTTATTTTGCTTAAATGCCATGCTAAAATGATTTAATTCGTAACTAAATAACCATAGCTCCAAATTTAATAAACTTTATGTGTAAATGGGGTAGAAAATGTCTAGTTTAACATGGTGGCATTACTTTGCATGTTTAACAACTCTAAAATATGGTTCAGGGCAGAACAGTACCAAATCCATAAATTGCATATGGGGATTTTCCGGAATTGTTGTTTGTTGTTCCGGCCTCATTTAAACTTGTCTAGATAGGTAGTTTTCATATGCTTCACTTCTTGCCATTTTAATGAACATTTAATATTGTTGGGTACATAAACGAGATCGAACTAAATAACTTGAATGTGGTGTTCCGTAAATATGCAACGGAGTTGCATATTGAGCTCCACTTAATTTGTAGTATTGTTTGTGCATATTGACATGCTTCATTAAACCGGACATACATCATACTTGGTTTTGCATCATGCCATGATTATGTGATGGTTGTTTACCATGTTGTTTGCTTCTTTCCGGTGTGCTTCTTCGGTTTGGTTCCGTTCATGTCGCGTTTGTGAGGATTCGTTTGACTTCGTCCGTTTGTCTTCTTCATGGACCCATTCTTCTTCCTTGCGGGATCTCAGGCAAGATGATCATACCCTCGGAATCACTTCTATCTGTGCTTGCTAGTTGTTCGTTCTATCGCTATGTCGCGCTACCTACCACTTGTTTATCATGCCTCCCATATTGCCATGTCAAGCCTCTAATCCACCTTTCCTAGCAAACTGTTGTTTGGCTATGTTGCCGCTTTTGCTCAGCCCCTCTGATAGTGTTGCTAGTTGTAGGTGAAGATGAAGTTTGTTCCATGTTTGGAACATGGATATGTTGGGATATCACAATATCTCTTATTTAATTAATGCATCTATATACTTGGTAAAGGATGGAAGGCTCGGCCTTATGCCTGGTGTCTTGTTCCACTCTTACCGCCCTAGTTTCCGTCATACCAGTGTTATGTTCATTGATTTTGCGTTCCTTACACGGTTGGGTGTTATGGGAACCCCTTGACAGTTCGCTTTGAATAAAACTCCTCCAGCAAAGCCCAACCTTGGTTTTACCATTTGCCTCACCACCACCTACTTTTTCCCTTGGGAGTCGCTCTCTCCAGGGTCATCTTTATTTTAAGCCCCCCCGGGCCAGTGCTTGTCTAAGTGTTGGTCCGAACTAGAGTCCTTTGCAGCGCCACCTCGGGGAAACTTGAGGGTTGGTTTTAGTTGTACGGAGCGCTCATCCGGTGCTGCCCTAAGAACGACATATGTGCAGCTCCTATCGGGATGTCAGCGCATCGGGCAGTCTTGCTGGTCTTGTTTTACCATTGTCGAAATGTCTTGTAACCGGGATCCCGAGTCTGGTCGGGTCTTCCTGGGAGAAGGAATATCCTTCGTTGACCGTGAGAGCTTGTGATGGGCTAAGTTGGGACACCCCTACAGGGTTTTGAACTTTCGAAAGTCGTGCCCGCGGTTATGGACAGATGGGAATTTGTTAATATTCGGTTGTAGAGAACTTGACGCTTAATTTAATTAAAATGCATCAACCGTGTGTGTAGCCGTGATGGTCTCTTCTCGGCGGAGTCCAGGAAGTGAACACGGTTCTTGTGTTATGCTTGAACGTAAGTAGTTTCAGGATCACTTCTTGATCACTTCTAGTTCATGATCGCCGCGTTGCTTCTCTTCTCGCTCTTATTTGCGTATGTTAGCCACCATATATGCTTAGTGCTTGTTGCAGCTCCACCTCACTACCTTTTCCTACCCATAAGCTTAAATAGTCTTGATCTCGCGGGTGTGAGATTGCTAAGTCCCCGTGACTCACAGATTCTTCCAAAACAATTGCAGGTGCCGATGATGCCCGTGCAGATGACGCAACTGAGCTCAAGTGGGAGCTCGATGAAGTTCATGTTTGTTGTGTTGTTTCGTTTCCTTTCGATCAGTAGTGGAGCCCGGTTGGGGCGATCGGGGACCTATGCATTAGGGGTTGTCTTTATTTTGGTTCCGTAGTCGGACCTTGATTCTATATGGATGATGTAATGCTACATTTATGTTTTGTGTGAAGTGGCAATTGTAAGCCAACTCCTTATCCCTTTCTTATTCAGTACATGGGATGTGTAAAGATTACCCCTCTTGCGACATGTCTACTATGCGTTTATGCCTCTAAGTCATGCTCCGACACGTGGGAGATATAGCCGCATCGTGGGTGTTACAAGTTGGTAATCAGAGCCATCCCCGACTTAGGAGCCCCCTGCTTGATCGAATTGCTGACGTTGTTGAGTCTCGAACAAAATGTTTTGAGTCTTAGGATTATATATATCGGAGAGTAGGATTCTTTTTACTCCTTAGTCCCTTCGTCGCGCTGGTGAGGCCTCCTGACGTAGAGTTTTTACTCTTCTCTTCTCAAATTTCACGAATTTTTTTAGGATCATGCGGGTATCTTGGAATCGTTCGGATAGTCTTGTGACGAGAACATTGTTCTTGGTGCCTCCTGACATTTAGGGGTTGTGGCAGTGTCCCGGGGAGTTGAGCTCTGAGGTGTTGTCGTCACAATTTTATCGTTGCAGTTCTGGAATACATGAGCTCGCCGACATCGAAAATCTCTTTTATGCAGTTGTTGGTAAGATAACCTCGATGCCACCCAGTACTGGGGAGGGAGTTCGGGAGTATTTCCATAACTCGTATAACGGATGCTTTTTGAAGGTTGAGGTAAATGATTTCCGAATGTTTCTTGGTTATGTGTTGAAGGATGGATACAGCTGGATGTAGGTATTGTTAGTTTGGGTGAGATATTATGCTTCCCCTGTATCCCCAACACCTCATTGCATAACCAGAAAGTTTCGGGAGTTTATAAGTGGGAATTCAAGTAGCTCCTAGGATATCTTTCCGACAGATGCATGATATGAGATTGGGGTTCGACGTCTAGTGGTCCGCCTATCCACGGTTGGTTTTACAGTGGTCTCGTTGTGTCTTAAAGAGTCCTTGGCTATGCTGACTCGGGGACGCTTCGTATGGCATGTGCACTGCCTTGTACATGATGGTGTTGTACGATCGAGCCCGTGTGGGCCCCACCACGAAAACTTCGGACGAGATCTCTATCATATGTTTTGTTCCGGCTTATTCTGCAAGCCAATCCTTTTGTTTTTTTGTTTTGGTTTGTGGTATTCGAGTTTCTTCGAAGTCAAATGGTGATTCCATACCTTATTCTAAGCGGTGTTCTCATATTCCTATGTGAACACTAATCCTTCTTGATCATCGAGTTTTTCATCTCAAATCCTTTTCAACCGGCGTGTTTCTCTTCAAGTGGATTCGATCATTTCAACATTTGCAAGATCAATGCTCAGTTATTCACAATGGTGTTTGTTTCATCTGTCCTAAGTTGTCTTTGTTTTTCCCGCCCTCCCACCCTTTTTTCTTCAAGGACTAAGATTTCTTAATCCAGTATCCTTTTATTGATGTGAAGTCTCTTCTTTCTTTCCCTTCAATGTCCTTATCCGGTGATTCTCAGGAAGATACTAACGGAGCTTCAAGTTTATTATTCTTCGTTCTCTTTTCTTCTCCGTTGGATTTAATTCAAGCTTTCACAATCTTATCTTTTCCTCGTTTCAAATACTTCCTCATGCCGGTGCACCTCTTAATCTTTCACTTCTCGTTATTCAATTGTTTCGGAGTGTTGAAGATATCCCAGAAGATTCATGTTTCCATTATTAATCCGTTCAAGCTATTTGGAGATTATTATCTCATTCAAGCCATTTAAATCAACCGGTGCAATCTCCCTTTCAAGTAATCGTTCAAAGGTGTTTACTTTGAGTGGGCCCTAACCCATAGGTCTTTTTCCAGGATCTTACCTGACTCTTCCAATTTTACCGGAGCTATTCTCAAATCTTTCAAAGTTTGACGTAAGAATGAATTATCATCATTCAGTTGTTTTCTCCAAGATCTTATAACTCTTTTCATTGTTGGCTCAACCTCTTCGCTTTTCATTTTCCCGGAGTATCTCAACAATTCATGGTGGTGTTTCTCATCGTCATTCTCAACATTTGAAGACCAAAGAAGAATTTTTCCTCCAAATCTTATCCATTCTCTCAGAGATGTGTGGTTCAAGCTTGATGCCATCCTCTCATAATTGTTTTCGATTGTGAGAATTCTTTTCACCCATCCGGGGCAGTTCAGGAGTCTTTTCAGTCTGATTCTCCAGAGGCCATCATTTCGGTTTATTCATTCTCAGCTTTCAGCTCTCATTTTCAGTTCTTACGGTGGTTTGTTCAAGATTCTTCTTCCTTCGTTTTCATATCAATTCATTCATTGTTTCCAAATCCTACCGGCGGTTCATTGAAGACCTTCTCAAGTTTGCGCTATATCTATCTTAATCCTTTCTACGAGAATAAGTAGTATGCCAAATTCGTTGCTTGTCATCAATCTAAAGTGGTGAAGGATACGCACATTGTAATTATTATTCTTGTTTCATCGAGTGAATTCAATTCCTTATTTCGAAGGTTCATCAAATTCTCGGTTTCAATTGGTTCATCTTTTCTTTTCCTGGAGTTCCAAGCTCTCTCAATTATATCGTCGCGAAGATCCATCTAAATCATTGCAAGGCTTCAATCTTATTCTTTTCATCCTTCAATTCTTTTGGATCATTCTTTTATTGCCGGAGTTCTTCATGGAGGCTCTACTTCGTGGTTCGTCAAGGATTCTTTTCATTCTTCAATTGTTCTTCAAGATTTCTCTTGAAGTTATGATCTGCCAAGCTATACTCTCAATTAAACATGGTGCTCAACACATGTCTTGTTTTGAGGAGTTCAAACATTCTTCATCTTGCATTCCGAAATGCAATTCTTTCTACCTTATCTTTCGAGGTGGTGTTATGTCATTCTTGATAATTTCCCTTCATGTTTCATGATTCACAAGTTATCAAGAGTGGGGTATTTTAAATCCATCAATCTCTTCGTTGGAGTTATCTTGGGTTATATTTCACCTAAAGCTTTCCCTAAGGATTGTTGCTATTTATGGTGCTAATAAATGACTCAAGTTCTTCATCTATCCTACCGGTGAAATAAGCTTGTCGTCTCCTTGTTGACATCAATCCAATCTATTGTTTCTGTTAGTGGCAGAATTTCACCTCATAGTTTTGAAATGTTCTCCATATGCCCACTACAAGCTTGTTCTTTTCGTTGTTGGTTTTCCAACAACTCTGTCATAACCTTCTTGGAAGGGTGCTTTCCAAGATCAGTTGTGACAGAAGTTGGCTTTTTCTTCTCCATTCTTTTATTCCAATGATATATGTTTTATTCTTCCTTCCGGAGGCATTGTGATGTTGCTCTTTTCAATCATCATCTCGATTGCAAGGATCGTGTTCTTTTCGTGCTTATCCATTTAACCGGAGTGTCGTGCCCTCTTTTCAAGTTCTTCCCATTCTGTCAAGTTTTTGCATCCCTTCTCAACCGGAGTGATGTCTGAAATCTTTTCTTACCCATTGTGCCATTCTTTCAATAGTTCCGGAGGTAGTGTGTTGTTGATTTCATCAAGTATACTCTCATCTTGTCAAGGTCATGTTCAATTCCTTCCATTTACAGTCGGAGTGCTGTCCAAATTATATCATTCTTATTCTTTCTCTATCTTGTTTAACCAAAGTGTTGTGTCTATCATTCCTCTTCTAACCGGAGTCTCATCCAAGTGCTCTCATTTTGCCAAGATCATATTCTTTACCTTCCATTTCCAACTGGAGTGTTGTCGTAATTGATCCTTATCGTTCCTTGTACGTCTCGTTTCTATCGGAGTGCTTGCATGTACTTCTTGTCCATTGCAACCCTTTTTCTGATGTCTTTCAACCTACAAGGTTCTCGCAATGTTCCTTGTTCCTCTTTGACAACGGAGTGTTTTCAACTTTGTTCATCTTCGCTGTTTTCTTCTTTAAAGTTGTTCAACCTCTAAGGTTCTTTGGTTTCACTCTTTTGTCAAGAAGCAACTTTGTTTTACCTATTCCTCTTCCGTTTCTCTCCGGTGCCATCCTAGATCTCGGGACGAGATCCTCTCGTAGTGGTGGAGTGTTGTGACGCCCCGAGACCGATGCGCCAGGTGTCTTCCAATTATTCATTGTTGTTGCCTTGTCTTTTGCTTGCGTGTTGCATTTCATCATGTCATCATGTGCATTGCATCATCATGTTTTCAAAACTTGCATTCGTCCGGGTCTCCCAGTTCTCTTCGTTGTCCGTTCTGAGCCCAGACACACTTGCACGCGCCCATGGCATGTCCGAAATTTTATTTTATAAGTGGCCGTAAAATGTTCTCGGAATGGGTTGAAAGTTGGCGTGCGGTCTTATTATAGTGTAGGTAGGCCGCCTGCCAAGTTTCATCGCATTCGGAGTTTGTTTGACGCCCCAATGAATAACTATAGCGACAATATAGTCGGTCAAATATCAGACATTTTCGGTCTCCGAAAACTGTTGTCGGGCTTTCCATCTCTTTCCTCTCTAGACCGTCTACACTGTCCACTACCTACCGCCACGCAACCTAAGCTCTCTCATCAGCCCGCGGCCCTCCTCACGCGCGCGTCCGAAAGTTGTCCCGGACCCGACCCGGGCAGTCGTCACCGTTGGTTTCGGATCATCTCGAAACATCCCTCTAATATCTTCGATTTATTATTTGATCTCCCCTAAACTTTTATTCTCGACCGTCCGATCCCAATCCAATGATCCAAATCCCCTTTCTTTTACCTACATGCTTTATATAGCCCCTAACCCTAAATTTTAGGCCTCATGTCCCATCCACCCATCGCCGCCGCCGCCACTACACCAAATACCCATGGGGATCTCCCCTGCCAGTTCCACCCAACCAGCCTCCACCTTCCCCTCGATCCATTCCACGCCCGAGCCCGCAACCTCCTCTGCTTCCCGCGTAGCCGCAAGCCGTAGCACCTCCAGCAGGACCAGCCCCGTGCCGCAGCCTCCTTCTCCTCGTTCCCGATGGCCACCTCCTCCATGTCCAGGAGCTCGAAGCCGCGAAGCCCTGCGCCGCCAAGCTCCTCCCATGGCCGCCCCGTCGTTGCGTCCCTCCTATGTTTACTTCTCGTCCTTCTCTTTTCCCTTGTTTCTCTTCTCACACCCAACTCCCTCTCGTCTCTCTACAGGATCCGCCATGGAAGACCCTGTCGCCCCGTCGAGTACCTCGCCGGAGCACCGCGGAGCCCGGTCTCTCCCCTGCTTCGAACAATAGAACGCGGCGTCGTTCTCCCGCGCGCTCGGTCTCCATCTACCTCCTTGCCCGCAGCCTCCCCGACTTGCTGCTCGAACGCGGCTCGGTACGCCCCTGCCCCGATGGGTCTCCGTCGTCCCGAGGTCACCCGGCTCCGCCCGGCCGACAACAAGCAGCAGCTCGCCGGGGCACGAGCTCCATCGGGTCCGCCTCCCTGATGCCGGAGCCCCATGACCCCACGCCAAGTCTCTCGCCCGCGCCAAGTGCCTGGTCGCCTCCGCCTGGATCCACTCCTCACCTTGTCCTTGTCACTGGGAGCCCCGCCATCTCCAGCGTCGCGCCCAAGTCCCACATCGTCGGCAGTCATTTCCGCCGTTCGTCGCCCTGAACTTGCTGCAGCTGTCTCCGTTCTTCAGTAACGAGAAGGAGCAGCTCGCTCGCCTCGCATTGACCTCCAAGATCCAGCCGGCCCAGTGCCTCCCTTGCCGGCCTCTCTTCCACCGAACGGGCCAAGGCCCATGGTGAGAAACCCCCCAGCGCCCCTTTGTTTTTTTCTTCTGTGGGGCCTACTCCAGTGTTAGTTTCGGCCTGTGTAGTTTTTTTCCCGGATCTGCGGATTTATCTATTATCCAGTGTATTACAGTTTTGCAGAAAAGCCCCTCTAGATCATGCATTTAATAACTCATCAAACATGCATCGGATTAAAATGTTTTAAACTTGTAACTTGCTTAGAATTTTGTCTAGTTTCATAATATCCAACTTTCATGCATGTTTAAATTGTTGTTTGTGTTTATTTTGCTAAAATGCCATGCTAAAATGATTTAATTCGTAACTAAATAACCGTAGCTCCAAATTTAATAAACTTTATATGTAAATGGGTAGAAAAATGTCTAGTTTAACATGGTGGCATTACTTTGCTTGTTTAACAATTCTAAAATATGGTTCAGGGCAGAACAGTACCAAATCCATAAATTGCATATGGGGATTTTCCGGAATTGTTGTTTGTTGTTCCGGCCTCATTTAAACTTGTCTAGATAGGTAGTTTTCATATGCTTCACTTCTTGCCATTTTAATCAACATTTAATATTGTTGGGTACATAAACAAGATCGAATTAAATAACTTGAATGTGGTGTTCCATCAATATGCAACGGAGTTGCATATTGAGCTCCACTTAATTTGTAGTATTGTTTGTGCATATTGCCATGCCTCATTAAACCGGACATACATCATACTTGGTTTTGCATCATGCCATGATTATGTGATGGTTGTTTACCATGTTGTTTGCTTCTTTCCGGTGTGCTTCTTCGGTTTGGTTCCGTTCATGTCGCGTTTGTGAGGATTCGTTTGACTTCGTCCGTTTGTCTTCTTCATGGACCCATTCTTCTTCCTTGCGGGATCTCAGGCAAGATGATCATACCTCGAAATCACTTCTATCTGTGCTTGCTAGTTGTTCGTTCTATCGCTATGTCGCGCTACCTACCACTTGTTTATCATGCCTCCCATATTGCCATGTCAAGCCTCTAATCCACCTTTCCTAGCAAACTGTTGTTTGGCTATGTTGCCGCTTTTGCTCAGCCCCTCTGATAGTGTTGCTAGTTGTAGGTGAAGATGAAGTTTGTTCCATGTTTGGAACATGGATATGTTGGGATATCACAATATCTCTTATTTAATTGCATCTATATACTTGGTAAAGGATGGAAGGCTCGGCCTTATGCCTGGTGTCTTGTTCCACTCTTACCGCCCTAGTTTCCGTCATACCAGTGTTATGTTCATTGATTTTGCGTTCCTTACACGGTTGGGTGTTATGGGAACCCCTTGACAGTTCGCTTTGAATAAAACTCCTCCAGCAAGGCCCAACCTTGGTTTTACCATTTGCCTCACCACCACCTATTTTTTCCCTTGGGGGTCGCTCTCTCGAGGGTCATCTTTATTTTAAGCCCCCCCGGGCCAGTGCTTGTCTAAGTGCTGGTCCGAACTAGAGTCCTTTGCAGCGCCACCTCGGGGAAACTTGAGGGTTGTTTTTAGTTGTATGGAGCGCTCATCCGGTGTTGCCATGAGAACGAGATATGTGCAGCTCCTATCGGGATGTTGGCGCATCGGGCGGTCTTGCTGGTCTTGTTTTACCATTGTCGAAATGTCTTGTAACCGGGATCCCGAGTCTGATCGGGTCTTCCTGGGAGAAGGAATATCCTTCGTTGACCGTGAGAGCTTGTGATGGGCTAAGTTGAAACACCCCTGCAGGGTTTTGAACTTTCGAAAGCCGTGCCCGCGGTTATCGGCAGATGGGAATTTGTTAATATTCGGTTTAGAGAACTTGACACTTAATTTAATTAAAAGGCATCAACCGCGTGTGTAGCCGTGATGGTCTCTTCTCGGCGGAGTCCGGGAAGTGAACACGGTTCTTGTGTTATGCTTGAACGTAAGTAGTTTCAGGATCACTTCTTGATCACTTCTAGTTGACGATCGCCGCGTTGCTTCTCTTCTCGCTCTTATTTGCGTATGTTAGCCACCATATATGCTTAGTGCTTGCTGCAGCTCCACCTCACTACCTTTTCCTACCCATAAGCTGAAATAGTCTTGATCTCGCGGGTGTGAGATTGCTAAATCCCCGTGACTCACAGATTCTTCCAAAATAGTTGCAGGTGCCGATGATGCCCGTGCAGATGACGCAACTGAGCTCAAGTGGGAGCTCGATGAAGTTCGTGTTCGTTGTGTTAATTCGTTTCCTTTCGATCAGTAGTGGAGCCCAGTTGGGGCGATCGAGGACCTATGCATTAGGGGTTGTCTTTATTTTGGTTCCATAGTCGGACCTTGATTGTATCTGGATGATGTAATGCTATATTTATGTTTTGTGTGAAGTGGCGATTGTAAGCTAACTCTTTATCCCTTTCTTATTTAGTACATGGGATGTGTAAAGATTACCCCTCTTGCGACATGTCTACTATGCGGTTATGCCTCTAAGTCGTGCTCCGACACGTGGGAGATATAGCCGCATCATGGGTGTTACATGTGTACCTTACTAATGCTCGCAGTAGTGCCTGGGTATTTGATACTGGTTTAGTTGCTAACATTTGCAACTCGAAACAGGGGCTACGGATTAAGCGAAGATTGACTAAGGACAATGTGACGATGCGCGTGGGAAATGGTTCCAAAGTCGATGTGATCACCGTCGGCACTCTACCTCTGCATCTACCTTCGGGATTAGTTTTAGACCTGAATAATTGTTATTTGGTGCCAGCGTTGAGCATGAACATTATATCTGGATCTTGTTTGATGCGAGATGGTTATTCATTTAAATAAGAGAATAATGGTTGTTCTATTTATATGAATAATATTTTTTATGGTCATGCACCCTTGATGAGTGGTCTATTTTTACTAAATCTTGATAGTAGTGATACACATGTTCATAGTATTGAAGCCAAAAGATGCAGAGTTGATAATGATAGTGCAACTTATTTGTGTCACTGCCATTTAGGTCATATTGGTGTAAAGCGCATGAAGAAACTCCATTCTGATGGACTTCTGGAACCACTTGATTATGAATCACTTGGTACTTGCGAACCGTGCCTCATGGGCAAGATGACTAAAACTCCGTTCTCCGGAATAATGGAGCGAGCAACAGAGTTATTGGAAATCATACATACTGATGTATGTGGTCCAGTGAACATTGAAGCTCGTGGCGGATATCGTTATTTTCTCACCTTCACAGATGATTTAAGCAGATATGGGTATATAAACATAAGTCTGAAACATTTGAAAAGTTCAAAGAATTTCAAAGTGAAGTGGAAAATCATCATAACAAGAAAATCAAGTTTCTATGATCTGATCGTGGAGGTGAATATTTGAGTTATGAGTTTGGACTTCATTTGAAACAATGCGGAATAGTTTCACAACTCACGCCACCTGGAACACCACAATGTAATGGTGTGACCTAAAGTCGTAATCGTACTTTACTAGATATGGTGCGATCTATGATGTCTCTCACTGATTTACCGCTATCATTTTGGGGTACAGCTGCATTCACGTTAAATAGGGCACCATCTAAATCCGTTGAGACGACACCTTATGAACTGTGGTTTGGCAAGAAACCCAAATTGTCGTTTCTTAAAGTTTGGGGCTGCGATGCTTATGTGAAAAAGCTTCAACCTGATAAGCTCGAACCCAAATCGGAGAAATGTGTCTTCATAGGATACCCAAAAGAGACTGTTGGGTGCACCTTCTATCACAGATCTGAAGGCAAGATATTTGTTGCTAAGAATGGATCCTTTCTAGAGAAGGAGTTTCTCTCAAAAGAAGTGAGTGGGAGGAAAGTAGAAGTTGACGAGGTAATTGTACCTTCTCCCTTATTGGAAAGTAGTTCATCACTGAAATCAGTTCTAGTGATTCCTACACCAGTAAGTGAGGAAGCTAATGATGATGATCATCAAACTTCTGATCGAGTTAGTACCTCGTAGGTCAACCAGAGTAAGATACGCACCAGAGTGGTACGATAATCCTATTCTGGAAGTCATGTTACTTGACCATGACGAACCTACGAACTATGAGGAAGCGATGATGAGCCCAGATTCTGCGAAATGGCTTGAGGCCATGAAATCTGAGATGGGATCCATGTATGAGAACAAAGTATGGACTTTGGTTAACTTGCCCGATGATCGGCAAGCCATCGAGAATAAATGGATCTTCAAGAAGAAGACTGATGTTGACGGTAATGTTATTGTCTACAAAGCTCGACTTGTTGCGAAAGGTTTTCGACAAGTTCAAGGAGTTGACTGCGATGAGACCTTCTCACCCGTAGCGATGCTTAAGTCCGTCCTAATCATGTTAGCAATTGCCGCGTTTTGTGATTATGAAATTTGGCAAATGGATGTCAAAACTGCATTCCTTAATGGTTACCTTAAAGAAGAGTTGTATATGATGCAATCAGAAGGTTTTGTCAATCCAAAAGGTGCTAACAAAGTGTGCAAGCTCTAGCGATCCATTTATGGACTGCTGCAAGCCTCTCGGAGTTGGAATATACGCTTTGATAGTGTGATCAAAGCATATGGTTTTATACAGACTTTTGGAGAAGCCTGTATTTACAACAAAGTGAGTGGGAGCTCCGTAGCATTTCTGATCTTATATGTAGATGACATATTGTTGAATGGAAATGATACTAAATTTCTGAATAGCATAAAAGGATACTTGAATAAGAATTTTTCAATGAAAGACCTCGGTGAAGCTGCTTATATATTGGGCATCAAGATCTATTGAGATAGATCAAGACGCTTAATTATACTTTCACAAAGCACAGACCTTGATAAATTTTTGAAGAAGTTCAAAATGGATCAGGCAAAGAAAGGGTTCTTTCCTATATTACAAGGTGTGAAGTTGAGTCACACTCAATGCCCGACCACTGCAGAAGATAGAGAGAAAATGAAAGGTGTTCCCTATGCTTCAGCCATAGGCTCTATCATGTATGCAATGCTGTGTACCAGACCTGATGTGTGCCTTGTTATAAGTTTAGCAGGGAGGTACCAAAGTAATCCAGGAGTGGATCACTGGACAGCGGTCAAGAACATCCTGAAATACCTGAAGAGGACTAAGGATATGTTTCTCGTATATGGAGGTGACAAAGAGCTCGTCGTAAATGGTTACGCCGATGCAAGCTTTGACATTGATCCGGATGACTCTAAGTCACAAACCGGATACGTGTTTTTATTAAATGGTGGAGCTGTCAGTTGGTGCAGTTCCAAGCAGAGCGTCGTGGTGGGATCTACGTGTCAAGCGGAATACATAGCTGCTTCGGAAGCAGCAAATGAAGGAGTCTGGATGAAGGAGTTCATATCTGATCTAGGTGTCATACCTAGTGCATTGGGTCTAATGGAAATCTTTTGTGACAATACTGGTGCAATTGCCTTGGCAAAGGAATCCAGATTTCACAAGAGAACCAAGCACATCAAGAGACGCTTCAACTCCATCCGTGATCAAGTCAAGGAGGGAGGGATAGAGATTTGCAAGATACATACGGATCTGAATGTCGCACCCATTGACTAAGCCTCTCTCACGAACAAAACATGATCAGCACCAAGACTCCATGGGTGTTAGAATCATTTCAATGTAATCTAGATTATTGACTCTAGTGCAAGTGGGAGACTGAAGGAAATATGCCCTAGAGGCAATAGTAAAGTTTTTATTTATATTTCCTTATATCATGATAAATGTTTATTATTCATGCTAGAATTGTATTAACCAGAAACTTAGTACATGTGTTACTCTGTTCTTATGAACTTAATACTCTAGATGCATGATGGATAGCGGTCGATGTGTGGAGTAATAGTAGTAGATGCAGGCAGGAGTCGGTCTACTTGTCTTGGACGTGATGCCTATATACATGATCATACCTAGATATTCTCATAACGATGCTCAATTCTGTCAATTGCTCAACAATAATTTGTTCACCCACCATAAAATACTTATGCTCTTGAGAGAAGCCACTAGTGAAACCTATGGCCCCGAGGTCTATCTTCATCATATTAATCTTCCAATACTTAGTTATTTTCATTGCTTTTATTTTACTTTGCATCTTAATCATAAAAATACCAAAAATATTATCTTATCATATCTATCAGATCTCACTCTCGTAAGTGACTATGTAGGGATTGACAACCCCTTATCGCGTTGGTTGTGAGGATTTATTTGTTTTGTGCAGGTGCGAGGGACTCGCGTGTAGCCTCCTACTGGATTGATACCTTGGTTCTCAAAAACTGAGGGAAATACTTACGCTACTTTGCTGCATCACCCTTTCCTCTTCAAGGGAAAACCAACACAGTGCTCAAGAGGTAGCAAGAAGGATTTCTGGCGCCGTTGCCGGGGAGGTCTACGCAAAAGTCAAACATACCAAGTGCCCATCACAAACCCTTATCTCCCACATTACATTATTTGCCATTTGCCTCTCGTTTTCCTCTCCCCCACTTCACCCTTGCCGTTTTATTCGCCCTCTCTCTCTCTATCCTCCCTCTCTTTCTCTATTTGCCTCTTTTTTGCTTGCTCCTCGTTTGCTTGTGTGTTGGATTGCTTGCTTGTCATGATGGCTCATGATAACACTAAATTGTGTGAATTTACCAATACCAACAACAATGATTTTATTAGCACTCCGATTGCTCCTCTTACCGATGCTGAATCTAATGAAATTAATGCTACCTTGCTGAATCTTGTCATGAAAGATCTGTTTTCCGGCCTTCCTAGTGAAGATGCCGCTACCCATCTAAATAGCTTTGTTGATTTGTGTGATATGCAAAAGAATAAAGATGTGGATAATGATATTGTTAAACTGAAGCTATTTCCTTTTTCGCTTAGAGATCGTGCTAAAGCTTGGTTTTCGTCTTTGCCTAAAAATAGTATCGATTCATGGAATAAGTGCAAAGATGCTTTTATCTCTAAGTATTTTCCTCCCGCTAAGATCATCTCTCTTAGAAACGATATTATGAATTTTAAGCAACTTGATCATGAACATGTTGCACAAGCTTGGGAGAGGATGAAATTAATGATACGTAATTGCCCAACACATGGTTTGAATTTGTGGATGATTATACAAAAAATTTATGCCGGATTGAATTTTGCTTCTAGAAATCTTTTAGATTCGGCCGCGGGGGGCACTTTTATGGAAATCACTTTAGGAGAAGCTACTAAACTCCTAGATAATATTATGGTTAATTATTCTCAGTGGCACACTGAAAGATCTACTAATAAGAAAGTGCATGCGATAGAAGAAATTAATGTTTTGAGTGGAAAGATGGAAGAACTTATGAAATTATTTGCTAATAAAAGTGTTTCTTCAGATCCTAATGATATGCCTTTGTCTACTTTGATTGAGAATAATAATGAATGTATGGGTGTGAATTTTGTTGGTAGGAATAATTTTGGTAACAACGCATATAGAGGAAACTTTAATCCTAGGCCTTATCCTAGTAATTCCTCTAATAATTATGGTAATTCCTACTACAATTATTATGGAAATTTTCATAAGATGCCCTCTGATTTTGAATCTAATATTAAAGAATTTATTACTTCGCAAAAGAATTTCAGTGCTTTGATTGAAGAAAAATTGCTTAAGATTGATGAGTTGACTAGGAACATTGATATAATTTCGCTTGATGTTGATTCTTTGAAACTTAGATCTATTCCACCTAAGCATGATATCAATGAGTCTCTCAAAGCCATGAGAATTTCCATTGATGGGTGCAAAGAAAGAACCGCTAGGATGCGTGCTAAGAAAGATTCCTTTATAAGAGCGTGCTCTTCTAGTTTCCATGATAATAAAGATGAAGATCTAAAAGTTATTGATGTTTACCCTATTAAATCTTTGTTTTGCAATGAATCTTGATAACGATGGGACTGAATATGATCCACCTTTAACTAGAAGGCATTCCAAAAATTCGGAGTTTTTAGATCTTGATGCTAAATTTGATAAAAGTGGGATTGAAGAGATCAAAACTCTAGATACTAATGAACCTACTATTTTGGATTTCAAGGAATTTAATTATGATAATTGCTCTTTTATAGATTGTATTTCCTTGTTGCAATCCGTGTTAAATTCTCCTCATGCTTATAGTCAAAATAAAGCTTTTACCAAACATATTGTTGATGCTTTGATGCAATCTTATGAAGAAAAACTTGAGTTGGAAGTTTCTATCCCTAGAAAACTTTATGATGAGTGGGAACATACTATTAAAATTAAAATTAAACATCATGAATGCTATGCTTTGTGTGATTTGGATGCTAGCGTTTCCACGATTCCAAAAACTTTGCGTGATTTGTTAGGTTTCCATGATTTTGATGGTTGCTCTCTAAACTTGCACCTTGCGGATTCCACTATTAAGAAACCTATGGAAAGAATTAATGATGTTCTTATCATTGCAAATAGGAATTATGTGCCCGTAGATTTTATCATTCTTGATATAGATTGCAATCCTTCATGTCCTATTATTCTTGGTAGACTTTTCCTTAGAACGATTGGTGCAATTATTGATATGAAGGAAGGAAATATTAGATTCCAATTTCCGTTAAGGAAAGGCATGGAACACTTTCCTAGGAAGAAAATTAAATTAACGTATGAATCTATTATGAGAGCCACTTATGGATTGCCTACCAAAGATGGAAATACCTAGATCTATCCTTACGTTTAATGCCTAGCTAGGGGCGTTAAACGATAACGCTTGTTGGGAGGCAACCCAATTTTATTTTTATTCCTTGATTTTTGCACCTTCATAGTAATAAATAAATTATCTAGCCTCTGTTTTGGTTGTGTTTTTTTGTGTTTAATTAGTGTTTGTGCCAAGTAGAACCGTTGGGAAGACTTGGGGAAAGTCTTGTTAATCTTGCTGTAAAAAATAGAAACTTTAGCGCTCACGAGAACTGGTGACATTTTTATTTGTAAAGTGCTATTTAGTTAATTCTTTTTGAAGATGAAAGATAAATTCCTCACGTCCAGCAATTTAGTTTCGAATTTTTGGGGTTCCAGATCTTGCGCTAGCTACATATTACTAGATTGTTCTGTTTTTGACAGATTCTGTTTTTCGTGTGTTGTTTGCTTATTTTGATGAATCTATGGCTAGTAAAATAGTTTATAAACCATAGAGAAGTTGGAATAAAGTAGGTTTAAAACCAATATAAATAAGAAATGAGTTCATTACAGTACCTTGAAGTGGTCTTTTGTTTTCTTTCGCTAACGGAGCTCACGAGATTTTCTACTTTAAGTTTTGTGTTGTGAAGTTTTCAAGTTTTGGGTAAGGATTTGATGGATTATGGAACAAGGAGTGGTAAGAGCCTAAGCTTGGGGATGCCCATGGCACCCCCAAGATAATCTAAGGACACCAAAAAGCCAAAGCTTGGGGATGCCACGGAAGGCATCCCCTCTTACGTCTACTTCTATCGGTAACTTTACTTGGAGCTATATCTTTATTCACCACATGATATGTGTTTTGCTTGGAGCGTCTTGTATGATTTGAGTCTTTGCCTTTTAGTTTACCACAATCATCTTTTCTGTACACACCTTTTGAGAGAGACACACATGATTTGGAAATTATTAGAATACTCTATGTGCTTCACATATATCTTTTGAGTTATATAGTTTTGCTCTAGTACTTCACTTATATCTTTTAGAGCACTGTGGTGGATTTGTTTTATAGAAACTATTGATCTCTCATGCTTCACTTAGATTATTTTGAGAGTCTTAAATAGCATGGTAATTTTCTTAAATAATCCTAATATGCTAGGTATTCAAGATTAGTAAAAACTTTCTTATGAGTGTTTTCAATACTAAGATAAGTTTGATGCTTGATGATTGTTTTGAGATATGGAGGTAGTGATATTAAAGTTGTGCTAGTTGAGTAGTTGTGAAATTGAGAAATACTTGTGTTGAAGTTTGCAAGTCCCGTAGCATGCACGTATGGTAAACGTTATGTAACAAATTTGAAACATGAGGTGTTCTTTGATTGTCTTCCTTATGAGTGGCGGTCGGGGACGAGCGATGGTCTTTTCCTACCAATCTATCCCCCTAGGAGCATGAGCGTAGTGCTTGGTTTTTGATGACTTGTAGATTTTTGCAATAAGTATGTGAGTTCTTTATGACTAATGTTGAGTCCATGGATTATACGCACTCTCACCCTTCCATCATTGCTAGCCTCTTCGGTACCGTGCATTGCCCTTTCTCACATTGAGAGTTGGTGCGAGCTTCGCCGGTGCATCCAAACCCCGTGATATGATACGCTCTTTCACACATAAGCCTCCTTATATCTTTCTCAAAACAGCCACCATACCTACCTATTATGGCATTTCCATAGCCATTCCGAGATATATTGCCATGCAACTTTCCACCATCCTGTTTATCATGACACATTCATCATTGTCATATTGCTTTGCATGATCATGTAGTTGACATCGTATTTGTGGCAAAGCCACCGTTAAAAATTCTTTCATACATGTCACACTTGATTCATTGCATATCCCGGTACACCACCAGAGGCATTCATATAGAGTCATACCTTGTTCTAGTATCGAGTTGTAATCATTGAGTTGTAAATAAATAGAAGTGTGATGATCATCATTTAATAGAGCATTGTCCCAATAAAAAAAGAAAGAAAGGCCAAAAAAAGGAAGGCCCAAAAAAATAATAAATAAATAAAAAGGGACAATGCTACTATCCTTTTTTCCACACTTGTGCTCCAAAGTAGCACCATGATCTTCTTGATAGAGAGTCTATTGTTTTGTCACTTTCATATACTAGTGGGAATTTTTCATTATAGAACTTGGCTTGTATATTCCAACAATGGGCCTCCTCGAGTTCCCTAGGTCTTCGTGAGCAAGCAAGTTGGATGCACACCCACTAGTTTCTTTTGTTGAGCTTTCATACATTTATAGCTCTAGTGCATCCGTTGCATGGCAATCCCTACTCCTTGCATTAACATCAATCGATGGGCATCTCCATAGCCCATTGATTAGCCTCGTTGATGTGAGACTTTCTCCTTTTTTGTCTTCTCCACATAACCCCTATCATTATACTCTATTCCACCCATAGTGTTATATCCATGGCTCACGCTTATGTATTGCGTGAAGGTTTATAAAGTTTGAGATTACTAAAGTATGAAACAATTGATTGGCTTGTCATCGGGGCTGTGCATGATGAGAGCATTCTTGTGTGACAAAAATGGAGCATGACTAAACTATATGATTTTATAGGGATGAACTTTCTTTGGCCATGTTATTTTGAGAAGACATAATTGCTTAGTTGGTATGCTTGAAGTATTATTATTTCTATGTCAATATTAAACTTTCGTCTTGTATCTTTCGGATCTGAATATTCATGCCACAATTAAGAAGAATTACATTGAAATTATGCCAAGTAGCATTCCACATCAAAAATTCTGTTTTATCATTTACCTACTCGAGGACGAGCAGGAATTAAGCTTGGGGATGCTTGATACGTCTCCAACGTATCTATAATTTTTGATTGCTCCATGCTATATTATCTTCTGTTTTGGACATTATTGGGCTTTATTATCCACTTTTATATTATTTTTGGGACTAACCTACTAACCGGAGGCCCAGCCCAGAATTGCTGTTTTTTTGCCTATTTTAGGGTTTCGAAGAAAAGGAATATCAAACGGAGTCCAAACAGAATGAAACCTCCGAGAACGTGATTTTTGGAACGAACAAGATCCAGGAGACTTGGACCCTACGTCAAGCAACCAACAAAGAGGCCATGAGGTAGGGGGCGTGCCTACCCCCCCCCCCTCGGCGCGCCCTCCACCCTCGTGGGCCCCCTGCTGCTCCACCGACGTACTTCTTCCTCCTATATATACCTACGTACCCCCAAACGATCAGATACAGAGCTAAACCCTAATTGCACCGCCGTAACTTTCTGTATCCATGAGATCCCATCTTGGGGCCTGTTCCAGAGCTCCGCCGGAGGGGGCATCGATCACGAAGGGCTTATACATCAACACCATAGCCTCTCCGATGAAGTGTGAGTAGTTTACCTCAAACCTTCGGGTCCATAGTTATTAGCTAGATGGCTTCTTCTCTCTTTTTGGATCTCAATACAAAGTTCTCCCCTCTCTTGTGGAGATCTATTCGATGTAATCTTCTTTTGCAGTGTGTTTGTTGAGACCGATGAATTGGGGGTTTATCTGTTGGAAATATGCCCTAGAGGCAATAATAAAAGCATTATTATTATATTTCCTTATTCATGATAATTGTCTTTATTCATGCTATAATTGTGTTATCCAGAAATCGTAATACATGTGTGAATAACAAAAACCAACATGTCCCTAGTGAGCCTCTAGTTGACTGGCTCATTGATCAATAGATAGTCATGGTTTCCTGACTATGGACATTAGATGTCATTGGTAACGAGATCACATCATTAGGAGAATGATGTGATGGACAAGACCCAATCCTAAACATAGCACAAGATCGTATAGTTCGTTTGCTAGAGTTTTCCAATGTCAAAGTATCTTTTGCTTAGACCATGAGATCGTGTAACTCCCGGATACCGTAGGAGTGCTTTGGGTATGCCAAACGTCACAACGTAACTGGGTGACTATAAAGGTAGACTACGGGTATCTCCGAAAGTGTCTGTTGGGTGACATGGATCAAGACTGGGATTTGTCACTCCGTATGACGGAGAGGTATCACTAGGCCCACTCGGTAATGCATCATCACAATGAGCTCAAAGTGACCAAGTGTCTGGTCACGGGATCATGCATTACGGTACGAGTAAAGTGACTTGCCGGTAACGAGATTGAATGAGGTATTGGGATACCGACGATCGAATCTCGGGCAAGTAACATATCGATTGACAAAGGGAATTGCGTACGGGGTTGATTGAATCCTCGACATCGTGGTTCATCCGATGAAATCATCGTGGAGCATGTGGGAGCCAACATGGGTATCCAGATCCCGCTGTTGGTTATTGACCGGAGAGTCATCTCGGTCATGTCTGCTTGTCTCCCGAACCCGTAGGGTCTACACACTTAAGGTTCGGTGATGCTAGGGTTGTGAAGATATGTATATGCAGAAACCCGAATGTTGTTCGGAGTCCCGGATGAGATCCCGGACGTAACGAGGAGTTCCGGAATGGTCCGGAGGTAAAGAATTATATATAGGAAGTCCTGTTTCGGCCATCGGGACAAGTTTCGGGGTCATCGGTATTGTACCGGGACCACCGGAGGGGTCCCGTGGGCCCACCGGGTGGGGCCACCTGTCCCGGGGGGCCACATGGGCTGTAGGGGGTGCGCCTTGGCCTACATGGGCCAAGGGCACCAGCCCTACTAGGCCCATGCGCCTAGGGTTTCCACCAAGGAGGAGTCCAAGTGGTGGAAGGCACCCCGAGGTGCCTTGGGGGGGAGGGAAACCCTCCCCTGGCCGCCGCACCTAGGAGATCTGATCTCCTAGGCTGCGCACCAACCCCCCTGGCACCCCTATATATAGTGGGGGGAAGAGGAGGGATTTTACACCAGCCCCTGGCGCCTCCCTCTCTCCCCGTTACGTCTCCTTCTCGTAGTCTTGGCGAAGCCCTGCTTCTGTGACGCCCTGCATCCATCACCACGCCGTCGTGCTGCTGGATCTTCACCAACCTCTCCTCCCCCCTTGCTGGATCAAGAAGGAGGAGATGTCTCCCGTCCCGTACGTGTGTTGAACGCGGAGGTGCCGTCCGTTCGGCGCTGGTCATCGGTGATTTGGATCACGTCGAGTACGACTACATCATCACCGTTCTTTTGAACGCTTCCGTGCGCCATCTACAAAGGTATGTAGATGCATTAGATGGCTCGTTGCTAGATGAACTCCTAGATGATCTTGGTGAAACGAGTAGGAAAATTTTTGTTTTCTGCAACGTTCCCCAACAGTGGCATCATGAGCTAGGTCTATGCGTAGTTCTTCTTGCGCGAGTAGAACACAATTAGTTGTGGGCGTGGATTTGTCAACTTTCTTGCCGTTACTAGTCTTTTCTTGCTTCAGCGGTATTGTGGGATGAAGCGGCCCGGACCAACCTTACACGTACGCTTACGTGAGACCGGTTCCACCGACTAACATGCACTAGTTGCATAAGGTGGCTGGCGGGTGTCTGTCTCTCCCACTTTAGTTGGAGCGGATTCGATGAACAGGGTCCTTATGAAGGGTAAATAGAAGTTGACAAATCACGTTGTGGCTTTAACGTAGGTAAGAAGACGTTCTTGCTAGAACCCTAATTCAGCCACGTAAAACTTGCAACAACAATTAGAGGACGTCTAACTTGTTTTTGCAGCAAGTGGTTTGTGATATGATATGGCCAAAGTTGTGATGAATGATGAATGATCTATATGTGATGTATGAGATGTTCATGCTATTGTAATAGGAATCACGACTTGCATGTCGATGAGTATGACAACCGGCAGGAGCCATAGGAGTTGTCTTTATTCTTTTATATGACCTGCGTGTCATCGAGGAACGCCATGTAAATTACTTTACTTTATTGCTAAACGCGTTAGCCATAGTAGTAGAAGTAATAGTTGGCGAGCAACTTCATGGAGACACGATGATGGAGATCATGATGATGGAGATCATGGTGTCAAGCCGGTGACAAGATGATCATGGAGCCCCAAGATGGAGATCAAAGGAGCTATGTGATATTGGCCATATCATGTCACGTTTATTATTTGATTGCATGTGATGTTTATCATGTTTTGCATCTTTTTTACTTAGAACGACGGTAGTAAATAAGATGATCCCTCATACTAATTTCAAGAAGTGTTCCCCCTAACTGTGCACCGTTGCGACAGTTCGCTGTTTCAAAACATCACGTGATGATCGGGTGTTTTATTCAGACGTTCACATACAACGGGTGTAAGATAGATTTACACATGCAAACACTTAGGTTGACTTGACGAGCCTAGCATGTACAGACATGGCCTCGGAACACAGAAGACCGAAAGGTCGAGCATGAGTTGTATAGAAGATACGATCAACATGAAGATGTTCACCGATGTTGACTAGTCCGTCTCACGTGATGATCGGACACGGGCTAGTTAACTCGGATCATGTAATACTTAGATGACTAGATGGATGTCTAATCTAAGTGGGAGTTCATTAATAATTTGATTAGATGAACTTAATTATCATGAACTTAGTCTAAAATCTTTGCAATATGTCTTGTAGATCAAATGGCCGACGTAGTCCTCAACTTCAACGCGTTCCTAGAGAAAACCAAGCTGAAAGACGATGGCAGCAACTATACGGACTGTGTCCGGAACCTGAGGATCATCCTCATAGCTGCCAAGAAAGATTATGTCCTACAAGCACCGCTAGGTGATCCTCCCGTCCCACAGAACCAAGACGTTATGAACGCTTGGCAGACACGTGTTGACGACTACTCCCTTGTTCAGTGCGGCATGCTTTACAGCTTAGAGCCGGGGCTCCAAAAGCGTTTTGAGAGACATGGAGCATATGAGATGTTCGAAGAGCTGAAAATGGTTTTTCAAGCTCATGCCCGGATCGAGAGATATGAAGTCTCCGATAAGTTCTTCAGCTGTAAGATGGAGGAAAATAGTTCTGTCAGTGAGCACATACTCACTATGTCTGGGTTGCATAACCGCTTGTCTCAGCTGGGAGTTAATCTCCCGGATGATGCGGTCATTGACAGAATCCTCCAGTCGCTTCCACCAAGCTACAAGAGCTTTGTGATGAACTTGAACATGCAGGGGATGCAAAAGACCATTCCTGAGTTGTTCTCAATGCTGAAATCAGCGGAGGTAGAAGTCAAGAAGGAACATCAAGTGTTGATGGTCAATAAAACCACTAAGTTCAAGAAAGGCAAGGGTAAAAAGAACTTCAAGAAGGACGGCAAGGAGGTTGCCGCGCCCGGCAAGCAAGCTGCCGGAAAGAAGCCAAAGAATGGACCCAAGCCCGAGACTGAGTGCTTTTATTGCAAGGGAAGCGGTCACTGGAAGCGGAACTGCCCTAAGTACTTAGCGGATAAGAAGGCCGGCAAAAAACAAAAGGTATATGTGATATACATGTAATTGATGTGTACCTTACTAGTGCCCGTAGTAGCTCCTGGGTATTTGATACCGGTGCAGTTGCTCACATTTGTAACTCAAAGCAGGGGCTGCGGAATAAGCGGAAACTGGCAAAGGACGAGGTGACGATGCGCGTCGGGAATGGTTCCAAGGTCAATGTGATCGCTGTCGGCACGCTGCCTCTGCATCTCCCTTCGGGATTAGTTTTAAACCTTAATAATTGTTATTTAGTGCCAGCTTTGAGCATGAACATTGTATCGGGATCTCGTTTAATTCGAGATGGCTACTCTTTTAAATGTGAGAATAATGGTTGTTCCATTTTTATGAGAGATATGTTTTATGGTCATGCTCCTATGGTGAATGGTTTATTCTTTATGAATCTCGAACGTGATGCTACACATGTTCATAATGTGAGTACCAAAAGAAGTAAGGTTGATAATGATAGTCCCACATACCTGTGGCACTGCCGCCTTGGTCACATAGGTGTCAAACGCATGAAGAAGCTCCATGCTGATGGACTTTTAGAGTCTCTTGATTATGAATCATTTGACACGTGCGAACCATGCCTTATGGGTAAAATGACCAAGACTCCGTTCTCAGGAACAATGGAGCGAGCAACCGACTTATTGGAAATCATACATACTGATGTGTGCGGTCCAATGAGTGTTGAGGCTCGCGGTGGCTATCGTTATGTTCTCACCCTCACTGATGATTTAAGTAGGTATGGGTATATCTACTTAATGAAACACAAGTCTGAAACCTTTGAAAAGTTCAAGGAATTTCAGAGTGAGGTTGAAAATCAACGTGACAGGAAAATCAAGTTTCTACGATCAGATCGTGGAGGAGAATACTTGAGTCACGAATTTGGCACGCACTTAAGAAAATGTGGAATAGTTTCGCAACTCACGCCGCCTGGAACACCTCAGCGTAACGGTGTGTCCGAACGTCGTAATTGCACTCTATTGGATATGGTGCGGTCTATGATGTCTCTTACTGATTTACCGCTATCTTTTTGGGGCTATGCTTTAGAGACTGCCGCATTCACTTTAAATAGGGCTCCGTCGAAATCCGTTGAGACGACACCGTATGAATTATGGTTTGGGAAGAAACCTAAGCTGTCGTTTCTAAAAGTTTGGGGATGCGATGCTTATGTCAAGAAACTTCAACCTGAGAAGCTCGAACCCAAGTCGGAAAAATGCGTCTTCATAGGATACCCTAAAGAAACGATTGGGTATACCTTCTACCTCAGATCCGAAGGCAAGATCTTTGTTGCCAAGAATGGGTCCTTTCTTGAGAAAGAGTTTCTCTCGAAAGAAGTAAGTGGGAAGAAAGTAGAGCTTGATGAAGTATTACCTCTTGAACCGGAAACTGGCGCAACTCAAGAAAATGTTCCTGAGGTGCCTGCACCGACTAGAGAGGAAGTTAATGATAATGATCAAGATACTTCTGATCAAGCTCCTACTAAAATTCGAAGGTCCACAAGGACACGTTCCGCACCAGAGTGGTATGGCAACCCTGTCTTGGAGATCATGTTGTTAGACAACGGTGAACCTTCGAACTATGAAGAAGCGATGGCGGGCCCGGATTCCGACAAATGGCTAGAAGCCATGAAATCCGAGATAGGATCCATGTATGAAAACGAAGTATGGACTTTGACTGACTTGCCCGTTGAACGGCGAGCCATAGAAAATAAATGGATCTTTAAGAAGAAGACAGACGCGGATGGTAATGTAACCGTCTATAAAGCTCGGCTTGTCGCTAAAGGTTATCGACAATTTCAAGGGGTTGACTACGATGAGACTTTCTCACCGGTAGCGAAGCTGAAGTCCGTCCGAATCATGTTAGCAATTGCCGCATTCTACGATTATGAGATATGGCAAATGGACGTCAAAACGGCATTCCTTAATGGTTTCCTTAAGGAAGAATTGTATATGATGCAGCCGGAAGGTTTTGTCGATCCTAAGAATGCTGACAAGGTGTGCAAGCTCCAACGCTCGATTTATGGGCTGGTGCAAGCATCTCGGAGTTGGAACATTCGCTTTGATGAAATGATCAAAGCGTTTGGGTTTACACAGACTTATGGAGAAGCCTGTGTTTACAAGAAAGTGAGTGGGAGCTCTGTAGCATTTCTCATATTATATGTAGATGACATACTTTTGATGGGAAATGATATAGAACTCTTGGACAACATCAAGGCCTACTTGAATAAAAGTTTTTCAATGAAGGACCTTGGAGAAGCTGCTTATATATTAGGCATCAAAATCTATAGAGATAGATCGAGACGCCTCATAGGTCTTTCACAAAGCACATACCTTGATAAGATATTGAAGAAGTTCAATATGGATCAGTCTAAGAAGGGGTTCTTGCCTGTGTTGCAGGGTATGAAATTGAGCTCAGCTCAATGTCCGACCACGGCAGAAGAAATAGAAAAGATGAGTGTCATCCCCTATGCCTCAGCCATAGGTTCTATTATGTATGCCATGCTGTGTACCAGACCTGATGTAAACCTTGCCGTAAGTTTGGTAGGAAGGTACCAAAGTAAACCCGGCAAGGAACACTGGACAGCGGTCAAGAATATCCTGAAGTACCTGAAAAGGACTAAGGAAATGTTTCTCGTTTATGGAGGTGACGAAGAGCTCATCGTAAAGGGTTACGTCGACGCTAGCTTCGACACAGATCTGGATGACTCTAAGTCACAAACCGGATACGTGTATATTTTGAATGGTGGGGCAGTAAGCTGGTGCAGTTGCAAGCAAGGCGTCGTGGCGGGATCTACATGTGAAGCGGAGTACATGGCAGCCTCGGAGGCAGCACATGAAGCAATATGGGTGAAGGAGTTCATCACCGACCTAGGAGTCATACCCAATGCGTCGGGGCCGATCAAGCTCTTCTGTGACAACACTGGAGCTATTGCTCTTGCCAAGGAGCCCAGGTTTCACAAGAAGACAAAGCACATCAAGCGTCGCTTCAACTCCATTCGTGAAAATGTTCAAGATGGAGACATAGAAATTTGTAAAGTGCACACGGACCTGAATGTAGCAGATCCGTTGACTAAACCTCTCCCTACAGCAAAACATGATCAACACCAGAATTCCATGGGTGTTCGATTCATCACAATGTAACTAGATTATTGACTCTAGTGCAAGTGGGAGACTGTTGGAAATATGCCCTAGAGGCAATAATAAAAGCATTATTATTATATTTCCTTGTTCATGATAATTGTCTTTATTCATGCTATAATTGTGTTATCCGGAAATCGTAATACATGTGTGAATAACAGACACCAACATGTCCCTAGTGAGCCTCTAGTTGACTGGCTCGTTGATCAATAGATAGTCATGGTTTCCTGACTATGGACATTAGATGTCATTGGTAACGAGATCACATCATTAGGAGAATGATGTGATGGACAAGACCCAATCCTAAACATAGCACAAGATCGTATAGTTCGTTTGCTAGAGTTTTCCAATGTCAAAGTATCTTTTGCTTAGACCATGAGATCGTGTAACTCCCGGATACCGTAGGAGTGCTTTGGGTATGCCAAACGTCACAACGTAACTGGGTGACTATAAAGGTAGACTACGGGTATCTCCGAAAGTGTCTGTTGGGTGACATGGATCAAGACTGGGATTTGTCACTCCGTATGACGGAGAGGTATCACTAGGCCCACTCGGTAATGCATCATCATAATGAGCTCAAAGTGACCAAGTGTCTGGTCACGGGATCATGCATTACGGTACGAGTAAAGTGACTTGCCGGTAACGAGATTGAATGAGGTATTGGGATACCGACGATCGAATCTCAGGCAAGTAACATATCGATTGACAAAGGGAATTGCGTACGGGGTTGATTGAATCCTCGACATCGTGGTTCATCCGATGAAATCATCGTGGAGCATGTGGGAGCCAACATGGGTATCCAGATCCCGCTGTTGGTTATTGACCGGAGAGTCGTCTCGGTCATGTCTGCTTGTCTCCCGAACCCATAGGGTCTACACACTTAAGGTTCGGTGATGCTAGGGTTGTGAAGATATGTATATGCAGAAACCCGAATGTTGTTCGGAGTCCCGGATGAGATCCCGGACGTAACGAGGAGTTCCGGAATGGTCCGGAGGTAAAGAATTATATATAGGAAGTGCTGTTTCGGCCATCGGGACAAGTTTCGGGGTCATCGGTATTGTACCGGGACCACCGGAGGGGTCCCGTGGGCCCACCGGGTGGGGCCACCTGTCCCGGGGGGCCACATGGGCTGTAGGGGGTGCGCCTTGGCCTACATGGGCCAAGGGCACCAGCCCTACTAGGCCCATGCGCCTAGGGTTTCCACCAAGGAGGAGTCCAAGTGGTGGAAGGCACCCCGAGGTGCCTTGGGGGGGAGGGAAACCCTCCCCTGGCCGCCGCACCTAGGAGATCTGATCTCCTAGGCTGCGCACCAACCCCCCCTGGCACCCCTATATATAGTGGGGGGAAGAGGAGGGATTTTACACCAGCCCCTGGCGCCTCCCTCTCTCCCCGTTACGTCTCCTTCTCGTAGTCTTGGCGAAGCCCTGCTTCTGTGACGCCCTGCATCCATCACCACGCCGTCGTGCTGCTGGATCTTCACCAACCTCTCCTCCCCCCTTGCTGGATCAAGAAGGAGGAGACGTCTCCCGTCCCGTACGTGTGTTGAACGCGGAGGTGCCGTCCGTTCGGCGCTGGTCATCGGTGATTTGGATCACGTCGAGTACGACTACATCATCACCGTTCTTTTGAACGCTTCCGTGCGCCATCTACAAAGGTATGTAGATGCATTAGATGGCTCGTTGCTAGATGAACTCCTAGATGATCTTGGTGAAACGAGTAGGAAAATTTTTGTTTTCTGCAACGTTCCCCAACATTATCATCAAGTTTATCTATGAACAATATTTGAATCTTCTCTAAATTCTTTTATGTATGATTGGTTATCTTTGCAAGTCTCTTCGAATTATCAGTTTGGTTTGGCCTACTAGATTGATCTTTCTTGCAATGGGAGAAGTGCTTAGCTTTGGGTTCAATCTTGCGGTGTCCTTTCCTAGTGATAGTAAGGGCAGCAAGGCACGTATTGTATTGTTGCCATCGAGGATAACAAGATGGAGTTTTCATCATATTGCATGAGTTTATCCCTCTACATCATGTCATCTTGCTTAAGGCGTTACTCTGTTCTTATGAACCTAATACTCTAGATGCATGCTGGATAGCAGTTGATGTGTGGAGTACTAGTAGTAGATGCAGACAGGAGTCGGTCTACTTGTCTTGGACGTGATGCCTATATACATGATCATACCTAGATATTCTCATAACTATGCTCAATTCTGTCAATTGCTCAATAGTAATTCGTTCACCCACCATAAAATACTTATGCTCTTGAGAGAAGCCACTAGTGAAACCTATGCCCCCCGGGTCTATCTTCATCATATTAATCTTCCAATACTTAGTTATTTTCATTGCTTTTATTTTACTTTGCATCTTTATCATAAAAATACCAAAAATATTATCTTATCATATCTATCAGATCTCACTCTCGTAAGTGACCGTGTAGGGATTGACAACACCTTATCGCGTTGGTTGCGAGGATTTATTTGTTTTGTGTAGGTGCGAGGGACTCGCGCGTAGCCTCCTACTGGATTGATACCTTGGTTCTCAAAAACTGAGGGAAATACTTACGCTACTTTGCTGCATCACCCTTTTCTCTTCAAGGAAAAACCAACGCAGTGCTCAAGAGGTAGCAGGCACCCCATGGACACACAAGTTGATCATAGATCTTTAGCCGTGTGCGGTGCCCCCCTCCACCATAATCCACCTCGGTTATATCGTAGCGGTGCTTAGGAGAAGCCTTGTTCCGGTAGCAATATCATCACCGTCATCACGCCGTCGTGCTGACGAAACTCTCCCACAAAGCTCTACTGGATCGTGAGTTCGCGGGACGTCACCGAGCTGAACATCTGCAGATCGCGGAGGTGCCGTGTCTTCGGTACTAAGGATCGGTCGATCGTGAAAACGTACGACTACATCAACCGCGTTGTCATAACGCTTCCGCCTACGGTCTGCAAGGGTATGTAGACGATACTCTCCCCTCCGTTGCTATGCATCACCATGATCTTGCGTGTGCGTAGGATTTTTTTTAAAATTACTGCGTTCCCCAATAGTCACCACCAGAGCCTTGGGCAGGCGAAGACCACCTTTTGTCAAGATAACTTGTACTAGTTGTCTCCCTTCAAATTTGGTCGTTGTTGGATCCCTTCCCGACTACATTTGGGAAGAGGAGCAGAGCCTCGATAAATAGGACAAGCCACCACCGTAGGCAGGCATCTGATCGGATCTGGAACTGAACCCATTCCACCAAGGCCACCACACAAGCTCTCAAAGCTCAAGGACGCCTCTCCTCGGGAGGCTATTCGTCCCTTGTACTTGTTCATCCTCAGCCCAAGAGGCAATCCACCACACCACACTGGAGTAGGGTATTACACCACATCGGTGGCCTGAACCAGTATAAACCCTGTGTCCCTTGTTCTGTGAGTTCGACGCGCTGAGCTTTGAGATTGCGGTGAGAGCGAGAGCTAGGGGGAGGAGAGATCTTCGTGCGCACCCCAGAGTTCGAACCTCAAGGGTTTGCCGGAACCCAGAACACGAAATCCGACAATCATTTTCTCAAACTAACTAAAACTCGCTTAAATAATTTGCATGGATCTTTTGTGACGCCCCCGATTCAATCGTACACTAATCATACACGCAAACGTGTACGATCAAGATCAGGGACTCACGGGAAGATATCACAACACAACTCTACAAATAAAATAAGTCATACAAGCATCATATTACAAGCCAGGGGCCTCGAGGGCTCGAATACAAGAGCTCGATCATAGACGAGTCAGCGGAAGCAACAATATCTGAGTACAGACATAAGTTAAACAAGTTTCCTTAAGAAGGCTAGCACAAACTGGGATACAGATCGAAAGAGGCGCAGGCCTCCTGCCTGGGATCCTCCTAACTACTCCTGGTCGTCGTCAGCGGGCATCACGTAGTAGTAGGCACCTCCGGTGTAGCAGGAGTCGTCGTCGACGGTGGCGTCTGGATCCTGGGCTCCAACATCTGGTTGCGACAACCAGGAAGAAGGAAAAGGGGGAAAGGAGGGAGAAAGCAACCGTGAGTACTCATCCAAAGTACTCGCAAGCAAGGAGCTACACTACATATGTATGCATTGGTATCAACTGGAATAAGGCTATCATAGGTGGACTGAACTGCAGAATGCCGGAATAAGAGGGGGATAGCTAGTCCTTTCGAAGACTACGCTTCTGGCAGCCTCCGTCTTGCAGCATGTAGAAGAGAGTAGACTGAAGTCCTCCAAGTAGCATCGCATAGCATAACCCTAACCGATGATCCTCCCCTCGTCGCCCTGTGAGAGAGCGACCACCGGTTGTATCTGGTACTTGGAAGGGTGTGTTTTATTAAGTATCCGGTTCTAGTTGTCATAAGGTCAAGATACAACTCCAAGTCGTCCTGTTACCGAAGATCATGGCTATTCGAATAGATTAACTTCCCTGCAGGGGTGCACCACATACCCCAACACGCTCGATCCCATTTGGCCGGACACACTTTCCTGGGTCATGCCCGGCCTCGGAAGATCAACACGTCGCAGCCCCACCTAGACCAACAGAGAGGTCAGCACGCCGGTCTAAACCTAAGCGCCCAGGGGTCTGGGCCCATCGCCCTTAGCACACCTGCACGTTGCGTGGGCGGCCGGAAGCAGACCTAGCCTAGTGGCATTCCAGTCCAATCCAGCGCGCGCCGCTCCGTCGCTGACGTCAAGAAGGCTTCGGCTGATACCACGACGCCGGGATACCCATAACTACTCCCGCGTAGATGGTCAGTGCGTATAGACCAAATGGCCAGACTCAGATCAAATACCCAGATCTCGTTAAGCGTGTTAAGTATCCGCGAACGCCGACCAGGGCCAGGCCCACCTCTCTCCTAGGTGGTCGGAACCTGCCCTGTCGCTCCGCCTCAAAACTCCACTCGCGGGTGCTCCTCAAGCCGACCCGTCTTTAGTCACCACATGTATCATGTATAAAGTATATAGTATATACCTGTGATCAACTCCCGAGTGATCACGGCCCGATAGTATAGCATGGCAGACGGACAAGGATGTAGGGCCACTGATGATAAACTAGCATTCTATACTAAACATTAGGATTGCAGGTAAAGGTAACAACAGTAGTAGCAAGGACAAGCTATGCATCAGTATAGGATTAACGGGAAGCAGTAACATGCTACACTACTCTAATGCAAGCAGTATAGAGAAGAGTAGGCGATATCTGGTGATCAAAGGGGGGCTTGCCTGGTTGCTCTGGCAAGAGAGAGGGGTCGTCAACTCCGTAGTCGTACTGGGTAGCAGCGGCGTCGGTCTCGGTGTCTAGCGGAAGAAGAGGGGGGAAGAAACAATAAATATAATGCAAACAGATGCATAACGATGCATGACAAGGCAAGTAACGGTGCTAGGGGTGCCCTAACGTGGTATTAGGTGATACCGGTGAAGGGGGATAACATCCGGGAAAGTATCCCCGGTGTTTCGCGTTTTCGGACAGATGAACCGGAGGTGAAATGTTGCAGGTTCACTATGCTAGGGACACGTGGCGGACGAACGGGCTGCGTATCCGAATTCGTCTCATCGTTCTGAGCAACTTTCATGTACAAAGTATTTTCATCCGAGTTACGGATTAAAAGATATGATTTTCTAAAGATTTAAATCATTTTCTGATTTTAATTATATATTTAATTCCAACATTATCCAAAACAGTGAATGATGACGCAAGCATGACATCAGAGTGATGTCAGCAGGTCAACTGGTCGGTTGACCAGTCAAACAGACAGGTGGGTCCAGCGGGACCCACATGTCATTGTCTGTTATCTAATTAACCAGGTTAATTAGTTTAGTTAAACAGATTAGTTATGTTAATTAATGAAAGTTAATTAGGTGAAACTAGTTAATTAGGCTAATCTAATTAGGATTAATTAAGTTAATTAATTAATTGATTAATTAATATTTTTATTTAGTTTTTTAATCCTTTTTTTATTAAACATTTTCAGGGCGTGGGGCCCGTTCGTCAGTGGCACTAGGCCAACCCCGCGGGGCGGGTTAACGGGCGGAACCCCGGGGTCGGGAGCGGGGCGGGCGCCCGTGGAGGCCGCAGCCTGCCTGGGGCGGGGCGAGGCCGGCGGGGCGCCGGCAGCTGCCAGCAGCGGCGAGGGACGAAGGCGCGAGCGGCAGGCGGGTAGCGAAGCGCGGTGCGCAACGACAGTGAGCGACGCAGCAGCGGCGGGGTTCGCGTGGGGCCGCAGATGGCGGGAGGCGCGGCGCGAGCTGGCGGCCTCCGACGAGTAGCGAAGCACGGCCAGCCGTCGGGGATGCGATGGGCGCGCAGGCGCGTCGCGCGCACAGCGCGGCCACGGAGGGGGAGGTCAGGGGCGGAGCTGCTCGTGCTAGCGCACGGGGACGAACGGGAGGCGACGCCGGACAGAGAGGGAAGAGAGGAGAGGCGGGCCTCACGTTCGAGTAGAGACCGGGGGGGCGGCGAGGCTCGAGGAAGCCGTTGCGGAGGAGGCCAGGGACGACCGACGGAGACGGGGAGGAGGTCCGGCGAGGGAGCGCTCCGACGAGGCCCAGGCGGGGCGGCGAGGCAGTAGCGGACGACGGAGGGCGGGCGCAGGGCGTCGGGGTGGCACCGGGGACGGGCTCCGGCGAGAAGGATGCAGGCCGGTGGGGAAGGGCGCCGGCGAGGTCCAGGAGGGGAAGGGGGGGGCGACGGCGTTCGGTGGCGATGAGGGCGAGGCGGCGGCGTCGAGCCCGATCCGATCTGGATCGGGGGAGAATGGGGCGCGCCGTGGGGGGGAAGGGGATCGTGGGGAGAGTGGGGGGATGGGGTTAGGGTTTCTGGCAGTGGGGGGGGTTATAGCCCGGGGTGGGCCGGCTGGGCTAGGTGGGTTGGCCCAGTTGGGCCACGGCCTAGGGAGGGGGGGGGCTTTTCTCTTCTTCTTCTTTTTTGTTGCTTTGACCTTTTTCGTATTTTCTTTCTTTTATTTATTTTCTCTTGTGTCTCAATTCAGTTTAAAATATTTATGTGTTTTATAAAACTGGGTCTCCTACACCACAATTATCTATGTAATATTTAGTACAAACCGAACATTTTTATTTCAATGTTTGAAAACTTTTATTATTTACCAAAGTTTGAATTTGAATTTTGGTCCGGTTTTGATCTAACGACCGATTAGCAACAGTAACGTAGGTAACGTGGCTCCATTAGCGTGGGATTACTGTAGCTTAATTACTCGGGCGTTACATCTTTGGTCCATTTAAATCGAGGGAAGTTCACATGGTGAAATTCTCTTTATAACATATAAAATTCTCCTACTATTATCGGGGAGCTATTATAAATATTCCCATAATTTGGAATTCACCTCAACACACTTGCAAAACATTCCATGCCTTTGTTATCTTAATTCTTGGTCTCCAACTTTTTCCATAAATTCTTTCATCACTTTCTGAAGCTCCACGAAAAATCTCAACATCTTGGCCACTCCTAAACCTTGTCCTAATTCAAACCATTTGAACTAAATTCAAATGAGTTTAAATTTAAATCTTACAATCTTGCCCACTCCAATTTTCTTGGACCGAGCACACTTTTGTGAGTCCGGAAAAATTATCCGCGTGTCCAACTTCTTCCCCTAACCTCCCTTTCTTTCTTTCTTATCTCTATTTTGTTTTTATTTTTCTTTAGAGTGAGAGAGAGAGAGAGAGAGAAGAGAGCCCAGTGCAGCTGGCCACTTGGACCTCCACCCAGACCGGCTCATCTTGCTTCATGGCCCAAGGCCCACCTGGCCCTGCCTATCTTACCCTAGGCCGACTCCCACTCCTGTCGATCTCTCCCTCTCCCTTCCTCCAGCGCCGCCTCCTGCCGATTCCCTTCATCTCTCTCTCGATCCCAGCTTGCTCCAGCCACCCCACAGCAGAGCACCACGAGCGCCGCCTCCTGTCGCGAGCCCCTTCGTGCCGCCTCCTCACCCTCCCTTGCCTTTGCCACGCCGGCCTGCGACGTCGCCGCCAAGCTCCACCAGGACCACGCCGGCCTCTCCTCCTTCCACACCGCGCCTCTGCCTCCGGCCGCCGCCAGCGAGTAGCTCCGCCGGAGCCATGCCCCTTCGTCGGACTGCCTGCTTCGCCTCCCCGTGCTCCAGTCGCGCCGACGTCCGGGGTTCCAAGTCCACTACCCCTCCCTCTCGGCCAAGTGCTCTCTCTCTCTGGTCGTACAGGAGGCCGCCACCGCCAAGTTCTTCTGGGCGTGCCGCTACCTGGACCTGCCGCCGTCGGTGACCATCGACGCGCCGCCGCGGCCCTCCTCTGCTTCAGCTCCTTCAATAGAGCTTCGAGTCACTACCGACGTGCCTCCTCATCGTCGCCTTGCGACTGCCGGACCCCGAGTTCGCCTTCCTCACCGCCACCACGTCGTGGCCGATTTTGTTGCTTCACTGTCGAGCATGAGTTGCCTTGCTGCTGCCACCAGAGGCCCTTTCGTCATGCTTTGTTTTGGGTCGGTCAGAACGAGATGCCAAGTACCACAACATCGAGATGCAACAAGTACCTCTACCGATGACCCGAATGTCTACGAACCATGTACGACTACCGTCGCCGAAGGCCGTCGAGTGAACGTCTACCCACACCGTGTCTTTGACCAAGTTCGATGACGACCTCCGAAGAACTCGGATTCTCCAAGTTCCACTACCGTCGCCTCCGGAAACCTCGGATGCGTCAAGTACCTCTCTAAAAACGAATGTGTACCACTACTCCCATGACTACCGTGAACGTATACTTCCACTACATCGCGAGAACGTCTACTTCCACTATGAACTCGACCGATTCCGAAAATGCACGCTTCGAAGGTATACCGCCGAGACGATGACCCGTGGACGAATGTTGTGTGATGTATGAGATGAACCCCGTGTTTGCACCATGCTCGGTTGTTTCGTGCACGTCCCTCGTTTGCCATGCCACCCACACATGGGGCACCCGGTATCCGGGATCACTCCCCGTCACTCTTGCATGTTTCGCACATCCACCTTCTTTTGCACCGACATCTCGATGAGTTGTCGGATCATCAGAATGTTGTTGTGGCATCATTTCCATTGTCGTTGCCATGGCACCCTTTTCTTTCTGCCGCGGGGACAAATGCTTCATAACATGCTCATGCCAACTTTCCTAAATTGCATAAACCATGCTTTTGTCATCCGCATCATGATAACAACATTTAAATTGTTGTTTGCTTAAAAAATTCTAGATATGCACATGTGGATTTTCCGGAATGGTTGCTGTTATTTCCAGCCTCATTTAAACTTGCCTAAATAGTTAATTTACTTATGACTCGCCTCTTGCCATGTTAACCAACATTTAATATTGTTGAGTACCTAACCGGGAGTGAACTAAATAAATGAATGTGGTGTTTCGTCAACATGTATCTTGTTACATGTTGAGCTCCACTTAACTTGTAGTTTTTTTGGTGCACTTTGCCATGCCATGCATATTTAAACTGGACATGCATCATCCTTGGTTGTGCATCATGCCATGTTTATGCTTGTTGGTTTACCATGTTTGCTTCTATCCGGTTGTTGCTTCTTCTTGATAGTTCCGGTAATGTTGCGTTTGTGAGGATCCGTTCGACTATGTTGGTTCGTCTACTTCATGGTTTCAGTCTTCTTCCTAGCGGGATTGCAGGCAAGATGACCATTACCCTCGATATCACTTCTATCTTTGCTTGCTAGTTGTTCGTTCTATCGCTATGTCGCGCTACCTACCACTTGTTTTTCATGCCTCCCATATTGCCATGTCAAGCCTCTAACCCACCTTCCTAGCAAACCATTGTTTGGCTATGTTACCGCTTTTGCTCAGCCCACTTATAGCGTTGTTAGCTGCAGGTGAAGTTGAAGATTGCTCCATGTTGGAACATGTTTATGTTGGCATATCATAATATCTCTTATTTTAATTAATGCATCTATATACTTCGTAAAGGGTGGAAGGCTCGGCCTTATGCCTGGTGTTTTGTTCCACTCTTGCCACCCTAGTTTCCGTCATACCGGTGTTATGTTCCTTGATTTTGCGTTCCTAACGCGGTTGGGGTTATGGGACCCCCTTGATAGTTCGCTTTGAATAAAACTCCTCAAGCAAGGCCCAACCTTGGTTTTAACATTTGCCACCTATACCTTTTCCCTTGGGAGTCGCGCTCCTGAGGGTTATCTTTATTTTAACCCCCCCGGGCCAGTGCTCCTCTGAGTGTTGGTCCAACCTAGAGCCACTTTTGGTGCCACCCCTTCACCCTGGGTCTTCAGTTGCCGTACATAGTGTTCATCCGACGTGCCCTGAGAATGAGATATGTGCAGCTCCTATCGGGATTTGTCGGCACATTCGGGCGGTCTTGCTGGTCTTGTTTTACCATTGTCGAAATGTCTTGTAACCGGGATTCCGAGTCTGATCGGGTCGTTCCGGGAGAAGGAATATCCTTCGTTGATCGTGAGAGCTTGTGATGGGCTAAGTTGGGACACCCCTGCAGGGTATAAACTTTCGAGAGTCGTGCCCGCGGTTATGTGGCAGATGGGAATTTTTTAATATCCGGTTGTACAGAACTTGACACTTGACTTAATTAAAATGAATCAACCGCGTGTGTAGCCGTGACGGTCCCTTTTCGGCGGAGTCCGGGAAGTGAACACGGTTTGGGTTATGTATGAATGTAAGTAGTTTCAAGATCACTTCTTGATCACTTGTAGTTTCATGACTGTTGCATAGTTTCTCATCTTACTCTTGTACTCGTATGTTAGCCACCATTTTTGCTTAGCGCTTGCTGCAGCTCCACCTCATTACCACTTCCTACCCATAAGCTTAAATAGTCTTGATCGCGAGGGTTTTGAGATTGTTGAGTCCTCGTGACTCACGGATACTTCCAAATCAGTTGTAGGTGCCGATGATACCAGTGCAGGTGACACAACCGAGCTCATGTGGGAGTTCGATGAAGACCTTGGTTGTTATTATGTGTCTTTTCCGAATGATCAGTAGTGGTGCCCAGTTGGGACGATCGGGGATCTAGCATTTGGGGTTGTCTTCTTTTCTTTTGGATCCGTAGTCGGACCTTGATTGTACTCTGGATGATGTATGTTTAACTTGTTATTTGTGTGATGTGGCGATTGTAATCCAACTATTTATTCCTTTCTTATTCAATACATGGGATTGTGTGAAGATTACCCCTCTTGCAACAAAACCACAATGCAGTTATGCCTCTATGTCGTGCCTCGACAAGTGGGAGATATAGCCGCATCATGGGCGTTACAATCCTGCCTTATTGGCTTATCATATTATTGATCACTTGGGGGCTTCCTGCTCATTGATCATAGCTACGACTACCCTAATGATTCGGCTTGTATGCCTTGATTGTAAATAGCTTGGGGGTTTTCTGCTCAAGTTGAATTGTTACCAAAGAGAACTTGCTATAATGTGTAGTTCAAACATAGGTAACCTGCCTTGATGGCTTGTTAAAAATTACTTGGGGGCTTCCTGCTCATTGAGCATAGCTATGACTACCCTATTGGTCCGGCTTATACGCCTGGATTGAATAATTACTTGGGGGCTTCTTGTTTAATAAAACATAGGTTTTTTCCCCTTGTAGTAATAGGCTTGGACGCCAGACGTATTCACCAAAAATCTGGGTTATCCTGCCTTTGTATGCTTGCCACTCCGACCAGGTAATCCTGGAATGACTCGCCGTACTCTTGATAGTCAATCTTATAAAGACCCTGAACTGTCAAAGTTAGAACGGTGATTGGTCATGTGAGGCCCGGCTTATAGGTTTGAATTAAGAATTAACTCAGTGGTTGTGCGGCCCGTTGAATAGCACTAGATATTGAGGCTTGGCAGCCTATGAAGGCCTTGATTTTTCTGATGTGTTATTGTTTTGAACACTTTTTGAGGTTCATCGTTTGTACCATATTGATATATGGTTTGAAATTAATTTAGGCCATGTCGCCTTGATCCTTATGATTCACATGTGAATTTATCTAGAGTTTTTGATAACCCGGACTGGCTTTGGATGATAAGTCGCCAGTATGATTTGATTATATGCTTGGAGCTCTGCACTCTAAGTCTTTGGGATGTTACCCTTGCTGCATATGGCGTTGTGAGGCGGTAGTATGAATAAATTGCACAGGGCGTTGCGCTCTAAATCGTTGGGTTGTTACCCTTACTACATATGGTGTTGTAAGCCGACAGTATGAACCGATTTCACAGGCCATGTAGCCTTGATTATATGACTCATCATTGAGCATCTTTGGGTTTGATAACCCGCCCTAATAGCACACTTTAAGTCGCCAGGGTATTTTGCCTTGAGCAATCAAAATGATGATATTTCTTGATTCTGGGTTGATACTGGCCCCGCATTATAATTATCAAGGCATCACCATAGTATTAATCTACAGGTATGTCTTTCAATAAGGGTATGAATATTTTGAGTTTGATAACCCGTCCTGGCTTTGGATGTTAAGTCGCCAGTATATTTTGGATTGCGCCATTGGAATCATGCGCTTATAAATCATTGGATTGTTACCCTTATTGGATATGGCGATGTAAGCTGGCAATATGAGCCAATTCTATAGGTATGTTTTCCTGGTTATATAAATATGTGAGGTTTGATAACCCGCCCTGGCTTTTGACTTTAAGTTGCCAGTATGTTTAGGCTCGAATGGCCTTAATTCTAGTCTTTTCCATAATTGCATAAGACTATATTATGTTTGGGTTGTTACCCGCCCTGGCTTTGACGTTAAGTCGCCAGGGCATATGTTGTTAAAAATTTATGTAGGACATGCAGAGTTTTACACATAAGAATACTGCTATTGCCCCTATGAATCATTGCATTTAAGCCCATCACCTGGCCATCTGAAGATATTGTCGGGTTATCCAGCTCCAGGTTATATTGCTCCATATTGAGTTTATTGAGGCTATAAGCCGTCGGGTTGCATTCCGGAGTACAATGGTTTATTAAGTCGCCATCAGCCAAGAGCCGCCGGGTATTTAACTCTGGATTTACTTATCAACAGATAAGGTATTCAAATCTTTAATAGCCAAACTTGGATGGATTTTCATTATGGTATTGAATGATTGAGGTTTTCATACCGGATTATATTATTCAAATCTTGAAGACCAACATGGTTGGATTTTTATTATGATTATCAATAACCAATATTATGATTGAGGTTTTGAAAAGCCACTTCAGAGCAATGGCTATTATTTCTTCATCCAAGAGTACCGGTTTACAAAAGAGAGCATGGTTCAATATTGATATGCAAGAGTTTCAGCAATATTATCTGGACAATGGATATGATTTTATTTACAATGGAAGGAATAGTCCCGAGTCGCTGCAGACACACGACCCGGCACTTGGGGGCTACATTATTGAAATCATGATTATGTCAAATATGGAAGTCCCATGTCGCTGCAAGCATGCACCATGACACTTGGGGCTAATGCAAGGTTATTTTTAACTTGCCTTATTGAATACCCGACTCATCACATCGTAATGAGCCGGCCCTTGGGGGCTACTAATTGCTCCTGTCAAAAATTTCAAAGCACACAAGCCTTAATCTATTATATTGAAGGGTCCATTGCTCAGTTGGTAGAGCACAAGGCTCTTAACCTTGTGGTCGTGGGTTCAAGCCCTACGATGGAGGCTACATCATATGATGTCATTTTCAATGAAGTATACATAAAGTCCAAGCTCAGTATTGTCTTACTGGGCCGGCCCTTGGGGGCTACACATTGTTGTTCAAGTATACATGGTTATATCTACAAAGTTCTTGCTCTTTATTGCATAATGACCCGGCCCTTGGGGGCTACACTGGTTGAAGTTTTTATGAGCACAAGGCAATTACAAGTCCCAGGTTGCTGCAAGCATGATAACCCGGCACTTGGGGGCTACATATGTGGAATATTCAGTTTTGACTAGTGATTGAGATGAACAACCTGGATTTCTTCAAGGTTGCAACATTTATATTGAAGCAAGTCTTAGGCTGTTACTACGCTCCTGTAACGCCCTCGATGCGGCTATATCTCCTACGTGTCGAAGCACGACTTAGAGGCATAACCGCATTGAAAGCAATGTCGCAAGTAAGGCAATCTTCACAACATCCCATGTAAATAAATAATTAAAGGGGAAGGACATAGTTGGCTTACACTCGCCACGTCAAACAAAGTACATAAATAGCATTACATCATCCAATCACTCATGGCCCGACTACGGTGCCAAAATAAAAGATCAACCCAACATGCGACATGGTCCCGATCGCCCCAACTGGGCACCACTACTGATCATCAGGGAAAGACACATAGTAACGGCGTGAGTCCTCGTCGAACTCCCACTTGAGCTCAAGCGCGTCATCTGGAATGGAGTCGTCTGGCCCTGCATCTGGTTTGGAAGTAATCTGTGAGCCACAGGGACTCAGCAATCTCGCAGCCTCGCGGTCAAGACTATTTAAGCTTATAGGTAAGGCAAGGTAATAAGTGGAGCTGCAGCAAGCGACTAGCATATATGGTGGCTAACCTATTCGCAAATGAGAGCGAGAAGAGAAAGCAAAGCGCGATCGAATAACTAGAGAACAACCTGCGGCAAACATTACTCCAACACCGTGTTCACTTCCCGGACTCCGCCGAGAAGAGACCATCACGGTAACACACACAGTTGATTCATTTTAGTTAAATTAAGGTTCAAGTTATCTACAACCGGATATTAACAAATTCCAATCTGCCCATAATCGCGGGCACGGCTTTCGAAAGTTCAAATCCCTGCAGGGGAGTCCCAACTTAGCCCATGACAAGCTCTCACTGTCAACGAAGGATATACCTTCTTCCGAGACATTCCGATCAGACTCGGTATCCCGGTTCTACAAGACAACCCGACAAGTTAAAACCAATCCAGCAACACCGCCCGAATGTGCCGACAAATCCCGATAGGAGCTGCACATATCTCGTTCTCAGGGCACACTCAGATGAGACATCCTACGAGTAAAACCAAACCTCAAGTTGCCCCGAGGTGGCCCCGTAGTCTACTCAGTCGGACCAACACTCAGAGGAGCACTGGCCCGGGGGGGTTTAAATAAGATGACCCTCGGGCTCCGGAAACCCAAGGGAAAAAGAGGCTAGGTGGCAAATGGTAAAACCAAGGTTGGGTATTGATGGAGAAGTTTTATTCAAGGCGATTTGTCAAGGGGTTCCCATTATTACCCAACCGCGTAAGGAACGCAAAATCCGGGAACATAACACCGATATGACGGAAACTAGGGCAGCAAGAGTGGAACAAAACACTAGGCAAAAGGCCGAGCCTTCCACCCTTTACCAAGTATATAGATGCATTAAGATAACAAGATAATATAATGATATCCCAACAAGAAAATAATGTTCCAACAAGGAATGGTCTCCAATCTTCACCTGCAACTAGCAACGCTATAAGAGGGGCTGAGCAAAGCGGTAACATAGCCAATCAACGGTTTGTTAGGACATGGTGGGTTAGAGGTTTGAGATGGCAATTTGGGAGGCATGCTAATCAAGTGGTAGGCATCGTATCATAGGCATAGCAAAAGAGCGAGCATCTAGCAAAGCAAAGATAGAAGTGATTTTGAGGGTTTGATCATCTTGCCTGCAAAGTTGTCAGAGTTGACTGGATCCTCGAAAGCAAACTCAACGGGCTCCTCGTTAGCGAACTCGTCTCCCGGCTCTATCCAAACAAGACAAACAAGCAAAAGGACACAATCAACCACGTGCAAAGCTCAAACAACATGATGCAAACATGGTATATGCTATGCGGGATGCGATATGTGATGCATATGCAAGATTTGACAAGGAATGAATGAACCTGCCCTCAACTTGGAAATCCAAGTGTGCCACTGGAAAGGTGAAATGATTTTGCTTGAAAACGATATAAAAGAATGCCGGAATCGGAGACACGGTTTGGAAATGGCAGGCAAAAGAAATATGACACCGGTCTGCGATAAACAGCAAGTAGGCATCTAAATGCAACAAGTTAAACATGCTACAGAACCCAAACATGGCAAGAAAATACATGGCAGGGATCCATTCATGAAGCTTAACAAAAGATGAACACTGAGCTACGGCCAATTTATTCATTAACAGGTTCAAACAAGCATGGCAAAAGTGCAATTGGTAAACAGATTTCAGACTTAGTGAAATTAACACTTGTCTGGAATTTCAGATCAGATAGCACACTTTGGAGCATGAAAACTATATGCTACAGGGCCTGAACATGGCAAAGTAAAAGCATGGAATGGAGCTACTCAAAGAGCTTAACAAAAGTTCCTTAGTGACCTTGAGCCAAAAGGGATCAGAAAATATAATTGCAAGCATGGGAACATGGCAAAAACTTAAACAGATCACAGACTTAGAGAAAAACTGGAGCATGCAAATCAGATATCAAGTAGGCATGTTTACAAGCTCGATGCACTCACTACAGAGCAAGGCATGACAATCTAAGCATACACCCATCAAGAATACACATTATACAAGCTAGACATGGCAAGAACAATAACATAGCATGCACGGATCAACTACAACATCCTCGGCAAAATCGCTAACAAGTAGACAATCTACCCAGATTCACGAAATAGTAAAAGTAGAGCTCGATTGACTCAAGCTAGGGAGCTCCATAATTGCAAACAAAGAGATGGATGGATAGAGCACTACAAGATTAACAAACCATCCTTACTGATCATACTCAAAAGAGGCACGGATCACTAGGAAACAACATGAACATATGGCATATTGATCAAAACAGTCCAAGGACTTAGTGGAATTGCTAAGTCCCTGAAATCAGCATTAACGAATGCACCACTTTGCAAGCTTGTGCTAGTCACCACACACATCACAAAAATACATGGATGGCACCTCTAGAAAGATGACAAAGCATATAACAAAACATATATAGAGCTCAGGGGCATATCATGCACACATTAATCATGGGCAAAATGACAAATAACTAACTGGAGCAGCAGATCTGACAATTAACTCAAATAGCATTCTTCCAACAGCATTTCGGGCCTCAAGATGAACTCAAATGAAATTGATGCAATGAGATAAAACGATGTGCTCTCTAAGGCGAACATTTTGATATGCTATATGCCCAAAATGGATCTACGGATGCAGAGATACGACACGATGAACAAGGGCATTTGAATCTGGAAATCGGGGACTTAGAAGAAATTACCACCTCCAGATCTAGGGTTACTGTTCACCAACGAGATCTACTGTTCACTGGCGAGATCCGAGGCCGCCGGCGAGAAGTTGGAGCTCCGGCGAGGTGGATGGGCGCGGGGGCGGCCTGATCCGTCCCGAGCGGCGAGGGGCACCGCGGCCGCCACATGGCGCGCAACGATAGGTCCGGGCGAGCGGCGGACAGTGTCCGGCCGGCACGGACGTGTCTGGCGCGGCGCGGTAGACTTTTTAGGGTTTGAGACGAGGGGAATCCGGGATCTCGGAGGAGGGGCTATTTATAGGCATAGAGGGAGCTAGGAGTGTCCAAATGAGGTGCGGTTTTCGGCCACGCGATCGTGATCGAACGCTCTAGATGATGGAGAGAGTTTTGGTGGGTTTTGGGCCAAAATGGAGGGGTGTTGGGCTGCAACACACACGAGGCCTTCTCGGTCCCTCGGTTAACCGTTGGAGCATCAAACGAAGTCCAAATGGTACGAAACTTGACAGGCGGTCTACCGATAGTAAACCAAGGCCGTTTGGCAAGTCTCGGTCCAATCCGGAAATTTTTAACCCCCACACACGAAAGAAAGGTAGAAATGACCACCGGAGGAGAACGGAGCGCCGGAATGCAAAACGGACAACGGGGAAAATGCTCGGATGCATGAGACGAACACGTATGCAAATGCAATGCACATGATGACATGATATGAGATGCATGACAACAACAACAACACATGGAGACAAAAACCCGAGAAAATAAAATAACTTAGCGCCGGAAACGGCAAGAGTTGGATTACATATTAGGTAAATTACATCTGGGGTGTTACAGCTCCCTTCTTAAGACTTGGGGGGCTACAAGTGATATGCATATAAGGGAGGTACACTTTCAAGCTTGATGTTAACAACAATTATGACCCAGTGCCATCAATATTTACAAACTGGCAATTTTGGCAATGATAAACCGGCAAGTTCTACATATTCAAGCCGGCTGGAAATCTGATGAGTATTTCAAAACCAATATTTTTGTTAAGCATTGGGAGCTAAATCAAATGAATTATTCTTCACAATATTTCTGTGAGAAACCAATGTCAGCAAATTGATTACGAAGCTAGTCTATTGACCCGAACTTTCCAGAAGAAGGAAATGACAAGGACTTAAGGATAATCAGGTGCCGGTTCAGAAAAACTTTTAACCCGGAGCACAGCCTTTCAAATTTGTTCTTGTGTTTATTTTACAGGATCAGTTTAACATGGATAAATTCAAATTAAACTAGGAGCTAATGTCGGGGATATACCCCATGGTATGACCCGGGCAGAGATATTACCCGGCTGGGACTTGGCGTTTCATCGGTAACCCGTCCGAAGACTGGTGACTCACTGATGACCTGGCCGAGCCTTGGTGACTCATTGGTGACCCGGCCGGTGGTTCAGACGATCGACAAGGCCCAAGGCCCAGAAGGCGGCTTATGATAAGACCGGCTCAAGGTGCGTGTCCGGTGGGCCGGCTTAAGAGGAAAGCATAAGAAATATTCCCTTACAAAGGAAGGAAGACCAGGACTCCACTTGTAATTAGGGATGAAAATGGAACGGAAACGGACAGAACTAAGTGCTACCATATTTGTTTTCATATTTTTTTGCAAAAGCGGAAACGAATAGAGAAACCCCAGAAATGAATACGGAAATAGATACTATCGGAAACGGACACAGAGCAAATACAAAGCGGATACGGAAACAGAAATAGGCATTGATCGGAACTTACAAAACCCCTTGAATCATAGAGAAATACACACAAAAACAAATAAATTTAATGAGTTATTAACATGGCTACAAAATAATATCATTATGTTAGCAACTTAGCGTAGTATTTTAGTTGTACTGGACAATTGCGTATAGGGTCAAGCTAAGTACATGTGTGGTAGTAGAAGTTGGGCCTCAGATCAATTCTACTAATTGTGTCATTGTGTTCTCTTTGGTGATTGGACTATAAAGTAGCCATAGGTCTATAGTAAAAACAGAAATTCCATATTCACGGAAACGAAAAGTTCCGTTTCCATGCATGTTTCACCGGAAAACACCGTTCCATTTTTGTTTCCGTTTCCGCATAAAAAATTCCATTTTCACTTCCATTTTGCAAATTTCTGTTTTCGTTTTTCACATTTCCTCTCCGTTTCCATCTTTCCTCCGGAAAAACGGAAAATTTCCACTCCATTTTCATCCCTACTTGTAATAGAGTAATTCTAATCCTACTAGGATTCTTCATGTAAGCCACCCCTTCAACATATATAAGGAGGGGTAGGGCACCCCAAGAGGGACAAGTTTGACAAGTTGAACAAGTTAGGGTTAGACAGACAAGTCTATAGCTCTCGAGATAGAGCACCCTTGTAATCATGATCATCATCATCAATATCAATGAAGCAGGATGTAGGCTTTTACCTCCACCGTGAGGGGCCAAACCTGGGTAAAAACCTCGCATCTCTCGTCCCACTCAACCCCTCTCAAGCTACCGCATAGATGCGTTGGCCTCACGACTAAGTCCTCACAATAAGGACATCTGCCGTGACAAATCCACGACATACCTAGTTCAATCTTGTTACCGGCAAGTCTCTTTACTCGTTCCGTAATGCATCATCCCGTAACTAACTCATTGGTCACATTGTTTGCAAGGCTTATCATGACGTGCATTACCAAGAGGGCCCAGAGATACCTCTCCGATACTCGGAGTGACAAATCCTAATCTCGATCTATGCCAACCCAACAAACACCTTCGGAGACACCTTTAGAGCATCTTTATAATAACCCAGTTACGTTATGACGTTTGATAGCACACAAGGTGTTCCTCCGGTATTCGGGATTTGCATGATCTCATGGTCGAAGGAATGTGTATTTGACATTAAGAAAGCAGTAGCAATAAACAGAATGATCATATGCTAAGCTAACAGATGGGTCTTGTCCATCACATCATTCTACTAATGATGTGATCCCGTTATCAAATGACAACTCATGTCTATGGTTAGGAAACTTAACCATCTTTGATTAACGAGCTAGTTTAGTAGAGGCTTACTAGGGACACGATGTTTTGTCTATGTATCCACACATGTATCAAGTTTCCGGTTAATACAATTCTAGCATGAATAATAAACATTTTTCATGATATAAGAAAATATAAATAACAACTTTATTATTGCCTCTAGGGCATATTTCCTTCAGGAACTTGGGTTGTGGTGGTGCCGGCGGGTACCTTTTTCTTTCTTTCCTTTTTGCACTAGCGTTTTTGTTGCGCTTTCCTCCTCTGAGGGTATGTGTATTGCCTCTTTTGATCAATGAATTTGACAGTTCTTTTTTTTAGCCTTGACCATAGAACAATCGTTCTACGGTATTTTCATTAATAATAAAAATAAGTTACAAGAAAGAAAGAAAGAAAGAAAGAAAGAAAGAAATAACCCACATCAACCAATGCCAGTTCTAGGGAAAATAATGTTAATCATATTACAAAAATTGATTTGTCCAGGACTTGAGATGCTCTGCTTTCTCTTCTTTCGCCCGTAGCTGTGCTTCCCATAATCTTTCCTTCAAATAGAATTTCCAGTTGCCCAAATGAGAGGCTGCTACTCTGAAGATTTTGTCATTCCTTACTGACTATATGCTTCAGCAACCCAAAAGAATGATATCAAAGCAATGTCTTTTGGTAACTGGTTCGAAATGAGTGTAATTTCATCAACTGTTGAAATACCTCTAAGTCTACCACGGACAATTGAATCCCAACACAAGAGCGCAAAGGAGCAGTTCCAAAATAGATGTACTTGCGTTTCTTCCACCTTTTCAAAACATAGAATACAATTATAGTCTGGAAGATGTATCTTTCTTCTAGATAGCATGTTTCTGGTGCTAATCCTGTCCCGAAGAAGGAACCATGAGAAGAACTTGTATCTTAGCCTGCAGGAGGTTTTCCACAGATTTTTAAAAATAGCATGTGCTGAACTGTGTCCTGTGATTTCCTTGTACATCTTCATTGATGAGTACTGATTGGTGGTCCAAGAATATTTCTAAATATCCTTATCATCTGAGATCTCCCTGTTGAATTTGACAGTTCTCCTGTCAACCTTTGAAAAAAAATAGATTCGCAAAAAAAAGTTTGATATAAATAAATAAAGGGAATCAGCATCGGCTCCACTTCCACCGGTGCGTCCCCGCCGTGCCATCACCGCATCACGTCCCCGCCGCAACACCATGGTGCTGCCTGCCTGACTCATCGCACACGGCGTGTATCCTCGTTGCTCGTTAGGCCGTGCCTGGCTTGGTTACACTTACCACAACGGACGCCATCCATTTCCACGTTTTCTCGAGTCCCCCATCGCCGACGTGCATCTAACTTTCCTGTCCTAATTGACAAGATGAGTCCGGTAATGCTGGTTGCTGCAACGGTCATGTCGTCCATCCATTCCTTGAAATCCTTCCTCGCGAAATCGCCGGCTAGCAGACGTGCTTGCCGTGCTTTCGGTGTCCATTGCGACATGATCAGCGATGTAGTACGTCATTTGTCAATCCCTCAGCAAGGAAAAAGTTGCAAGTCATTTGTCAAATAATCATACCCGTACGTACTGTCACACGGATCAGAACAGATGATGGCATGATGCTACTGCTGCTAAATCGCTATTTGTTTCACGTTAAAAAAACGCTGTTTGTTCTCCCGTCGAGCGTTTGCTATAGGCTCGTGTCTAGTTGGCGAGCCGTGCGTCGGTGCATGCATGCACACAAACACTGTTGCCATCCTGCTTTGTAGGGCAATCGGCACGGGAGTACATTGGGAAAAGGTAATGTTCTCTAGATGGAAAAACCTGCCACCGCGAGACCAAGATAGGATTTGGCGCCTATAAGTGCACGGTGGATTTATTATGGATAACATTGACAACCAACCAGCCATGATGTGAAGGGCGTGCAACGAAACGCGTGCTCGGTGGCTCCGAATCAGATCCTGTCACGTGTAACTCAGTCCCAGACATGTGGTCAAAATTAACATCACGTCGCACGAAATCTATCTACAAAACTCAACGATGGTGGTTAGTAACGATTCTGTGGTTCACTTTCCACATCGGCAGGAGGAAAAAGGAGAAGGCTATCCACAAAATTATCCACAGCAAGTCGGTGAGACAGTCAGCAGCAGCCACCTTTCCGGCACAAAATTAAGTCGTCACGCACTCGCGGCTGCCCGCAATTAATCTACGCTAATCCGGAGACGCCTTTGTCTCCACGCTTTCTCACTCAGAACGCGTGACGCCGGCCATCTAGAGTATGATCTTGCCTTTTGAGGGGCGTAATTGCCCGGGCTTCTTTTAGGCTTTCCGGATCCGAACACGTGACGAAATCGGGGGCCCGGCCCGGATCGTATCAAAATCAGTACTTATCAGCCTCTCATTTAGGATAAGACAATGCAAATGCATGCCCCTTTTGGCGGAAAAGGAGGTCTCGCACAGTGGTGCATGGGGAGCTACTAGCTGCCTGCGTTGCATGGCGGTGGTGGATGTGGATGGATCTCCATCTCGAGTTGGAGCGTGCGTAGCTCTGCTTTTCATAATTTCTCACACGCCCTTCTTGTTCCTCCTGCTCCCGATTCTGTGGTGGATCGATGCTGTGTTTTGGAGCCCGTCAGTGTGGATAGAGGGGATGCGTGGAGATGTCATGTCATGTCTAGTACGTACGTACTCCAAAGTCCAAAGATCACGAGCGAGGCTGTTTATCTGTTTTCATCGGGGGCGCATACACGTAGGCATCCATTGTTTAGAGTCTACTCCAAGATCCAGCGTGATCAGCTTCCATTCCTTCTCGGTGTCGCGAAATTGACCGTATGATCACGAGGTGGACGTACGCACTACGTTCTACTAGAAGAAAGCGGTATTTGCAGCATGCAACTACTCGCGCGCGATAATGCAGTTGAGGAAATGGATAAGGCAGAATAGCCTAAAAGTTGATGCACGGGTCGGCATGCGCGCGGCCGGAGCGCTACCAGAAGAGACATTGACGGGCCATCTTCGAAGCGGCGTCGCATCAAAAGATCTCGTCATCACAATGGATGGATGGTCCCATAACTTACACGTCCATCGATCTTCGAATGTACCACAAAACCCTTGGATTCCATGTAACGTGTAACCGTCTTAGGGCATCTTCAAGGACGTTTCATCAACACGTTCGTAAATGTGCGCGGACAATTTCCAACATGTCCTTCAACATCCAGTCGTCCGTATATCATTAAGTCCTATTGCACAAAAGATGGCCCTTTCATTTTTCTTCTATATTGAATATTTCAATGCACCAAGAATCTAAAGGTAAATATTCTAATGCAACAATATTTCAAATTTAAATTCAGTTTATTCTCACACATGCTCTAGTTGTCCATATGATTTGCCCACAAAGTGCTCCATATGAGGAGGGTAGGTTTGCGGAAAAACACTGGCTTCGGGATCGGCCGGGCTTGATTCTAGGCCACGTTGAAAACCTAAAAGTGTCCGTTCCAAACATTTGTGAGCTATTTGATGAGCCGTATTGAAGATTCCTTTATGACCCAAACAAAAATGGATAAAACAACCGATATGCAAGTAATTGGATCAAGGCTCCTTGCATAAAAGGCCATCTACAACGCGGGGTGATAGGAACAGGATGCTAGGTTAAGATTTCTACTTATCAGCAATAACACCATCAAATCAAATATTTAGGCATGGTATCAGTGCAAAATAAGTCAGTGTCGCAGAAGTGAAAGTGTTTAATAAAATGGCCGCCATTCTTTTTTAATCATCCAATACAGTATAGAGTCTCACAAAGTACAGGATAAGGCTACAACCAACGACCCATCTAACATAATGAAATGCATAAACCACCATAATTATGTCATCATTAGCAAAAAAACATCACTCTTGGGTCTCGTTGCAAAATGCACCGAACGGGCAACGCTAAAAATTAACAAAATGCACCGAACCTAATATGCGTCCTTGAGCAGCTCCTTGCCATTGGCCTACACGCGCTTCGGTGTGGGGGCATGCACGAGCCCACCCGGCTGGGACACGACCAGGGGAGCCGCGAGTGCAGCAGAGGGGTCGCTCGATCCCGGCACCATGGCGAGATCGCGGCCATGGCAGCCGCCTACTTGGGGCAACTTCAGCGAGAGGTGGGTTGCTTTTTTACAGGGTTGAGAGGTCAGTTGTGACAAGCCGTTAACGACAGACATGCTATACTTTAGCGTTTTGCCATGTCAATTTCAATGGCAAGCGGTTTTCAGTGCGTTTGGTGTGTTGCGGTTGATGCATTTTGCTTGAAAATCATACTAGTCCTTTTTTTTTGCTAATAACGACACAACTGTGATGATTTTATGCATTTCACTCCATCTAACAAAACGACCTAGATTTGCAGCGGCTAAGAAACTAGAGAAGTACCAACTTAACACACCAAAGAGAAATAGCGCGGATTTTGCAGTTTAATAGCGCCTTTTTTTCATATAGTTTAATAGCGCCTTAATTAGCAGCTACTAGTGCTGAGGGAGAGGGCCTTAAGTAGAAAATCGTTTATTTATTCTTTCTCAAGCGCCTCCGTAAGCATTGTACATTGTAGATGCTCTAACCAGCATTGTACTAGTAGTGGGCAAACATCCCTAGATTAGATGAGAGATGCTGCAATTTGCAGTTTCTCTACAAACCAAGAATTGCATGCCACATTGCTCATGATGCGTACAAATCATGTTAACTCAGAGCGCACAGAGACAGCAAGTTCATCCAACCAGCATCTATATTCATCTTTGATCCAAAGCCACCACGGCACAAGAGTATATATATCCGGGCACAAAGGAGCCCAGACTTAATAAAGAGAAAAGGAAACTGGGAATGATTAGTGACGCACCGATTGTTCGTCATCATCCTAGGTAGTATGGCGATTATAATACAGAAGACAAATGAAAAATCAGACGAGGACTCAAAAAGTCCTCGAACGGCCTCGGATGGTAACGGCTTATTGGCCGGCCGGCGACGACGTCACGGGAGCTTGGCAGCCTGGAGCTTGCCGTTGGAGCGCATCTCGACGTCGGCGCCGCCGACGTGCACGTCCTCGTCGCGGATGAAGCGGCCCCAGTACCAGTGCGCCTTCCACACGAGCACCATCTCCTCGATGGGCACGTTCTTGGTCTCCGGCAGGAAGAAGGCGACGAAGAGGGTCATGACCACCACCCACGCGCCGAAGAAGAAGAAGAGCATGAACTTGAAGCGGCAGAGCATGGGGAGGAACGCCTGCGCGATGATGAAGGTGCACAGCATGTTCATCGACACCGTGATGCTCTGCCCCGCCGACCTGATCTCCAGCGGGAAGATCTCGCTGGGGACGAGCCACCCCAGCGGGCCCCAGGACCACGCGAACCCGGCCACGTACGCGCAGATGAAGAGCACCACGAACGCCGCGTACCCCTTGGGGATGTCGGCCACGCCGGTGAACCCGAACTTGGCGCCGATCAGGCTGCCCACCACGATCTGGCAGGCCAGCATCTGGGTGCCGCCCTGCAGGAACAGCTTGCGCCGGCCCAGCCGGTCCACGGTCACGATGGACACGAAGGTGGCGAAGACGTTGACGAGGCCGGTGATGACGGCGGACATGAGGGACGCGTCGTCCGCGAACCCCAGCGTCTTGAACAGCACGGGCGCGTAGAACATGATCACGTTGATGCCCGTGAGCTGCTGGAAGAAGGGGATGGCGATCGCGAAGGTGAGCTGCGGCCGGTAGCGGCGCTGGAGGATGTTGCGCCACGGGTGGCTCACCAGCTTGGACTCCTCGCTGGCGGCCACCAGGTCGCTGTACTCCTCCTCCACGTCGTCCGTGCCGCGCACGCGCCGGAGCATCTTCTTGGCGTCCTCCGTGTAGCCGCGGTCGATGAGGGAGTTGGGGGTGTCGGGGAGGAAGAGCGCGCCGATGGCGATGATTCCGGCGGGCACCGCGGCCAGCGCGAGGCTCACGCGCCAGCCCCACCCGCCCTTGATCTTGGCCGTCCCGTAGTTGATCAGGTTCGCGCACAGGATGCCGATGGTGACCATCAGCTGGAACCCGATGTTGAGCATCCCCCGCAGCCTCGCCGGCGCCATCTCCGACAGGTACACCGGCACCGACTGTCCAATGCAAGCAGTAAAAAACATCATCAGCCAAACTGTAAAAAAGAAGTCACTCCAAAGCAAGGTCTGAATTTTTTTTCAGTTTTCCTCCAGCTATAGAGGAGAGTCAATAAAAACAAAAGAAAAATGGAGAGTCAAAGAAACGTCACAAACAAAGTCAAAGAAACAGTGGCGACAGAAGTATACCTGGTTGGCGAAGCCGACCCCGATGCCGAGCAGGACGCGGCCGAGGATGAGCATGAGGACGTTCTTGGCGGCGCCGTTGAGCGCGGCGCCGACGAGGAAGGTGACCCCGCCGGCGAACATGGACCACTTGCGGCCGGCGACGCGGGTGACGGTGGCGGCGAAGAAGGAGGCGACGAGCGCGGCGAGGTAGAGCGAGGAGGTGAACATGGTGAGCAGCTGGCTGTCGAACTTGCAGTACTGGTTGCTCTGGTTCCGCTCCGCCTCCTGCTCCTGGTGGTACACGCCCGGGAAGAACTTCATCAGGAAGGGGTTCATCGAGGTCACGCCACCTGGTGGACGAACGCCATTGCAAAGAGTTAATTAGTTTCCTTTGTTGGTGATTTCGCTTTAAAGTTTCTGCATGCACATCTTCTCTAGAGAAAGAAATACTAGGAGTATTAGAGTTTGTTTATTGGAAAGAATGCCAGGTGAGAAATACATGAAAAGATTCATGGCGGCTTCAAGAACCCGGCGAGTAGTGGGATAAAGAAATGAAATGGAATATCAGAGATTTGTTTCCATGTGTATAAACGAGGCCGAAAATTATGCATGAGGGTAGGTGGACGGTGGAACAACCATGCCGGATGCAAACAAACTTTCTAGTTTGAAACGATGGGTGCGAACAAAATTGAGCATGTCGAGCGTCACTTCTCTGTAATCATGATGAAGATTACAAAATAGAGCGGTTGCCATGGACGGGAGTAGATTAAAAGGGGCCGGACGTACCGGAGATGCCTATGTCGTATCCGAAGATGAGGCCGCCGGTGGCGGCGACGATGCAGGCGAAGAGCACGAACATGGTGAGCTTGCCGGGGTAGTCCTTCCCCCCGCCGGTGTTCACAACCGCGCCGCCGGCCATCGCGACTGCCGCCGAACAGCACCGGAGTTGATCGGCACGAAAGCCAAAAACGAAAGACCAAGGCGACACTAACAACAACTCAAGACGGACTCAATGCCTCTCGAGATTCACAGGCTCTCCAAGAAGAGTTCTCTGTGGTGGCAGAAAGAGAGGCAGATGGAGACGAGAGAACGCGGAGGAGGACGATGAGAGAGAGGGAGGATGAAATGGAGGCGGAGCGGGCACCAATTTATAGGCTGGAGAAGGCGGGGCTCCATCGGAGAGGCGGGCGAATCCGAGGGTTGGACTGCAAAACCTCCGCCCAGCGTCGCGTTAGCTTTTCTTTCCCTTTTTTTAGATTTCGCTCGGCGATACCACGAGTAACTGCGGCTGTGGATATGCACCTCTATCCAGCTAGTACCCGATTTCCTGGAAAGAGTCGATGCCGCCATTAATGCGCAGCTGTGAACGTCGCTCCGTTTCGGTGTGAGCTCGCTCGTGGATCGCCGTCCGTTCGCGACGCGTGTCCGCACCCGCACGCCCCAGGAGGAAGTCGGAACTGATTAACGCCTGTCGGTGTTATCCGTTCCGTTTGTTGATGCGGAAAGCAGTAATTGAGCGGTGACAATTTAGCATCGGAGGTTCGCCGGCCAGCGCTACGCCAGTAGTAGTACGCCACGAACGGGGATCGTTATCTGCCTGCTGACTCGGCCACGAATCAGACGCACCGCACCGACTTCTGACGGTGAATCCGCACCTTCCTGCTCAGGTTTTCCGGGGTGTGAACATCCATGTCTGGAGATGACCTGGTTGTATGGATCGTAATGATGCCTCTGGAATGACACCGTTGCTCAACGTGCACGTTCGTCGGAGCTGACACGACCGCTTTGCTTCAGGTATATGCTTCCATTGGAGACGTTTAAGAATCGATTACGATGTACGAACTCTCGCTTGCGCCGACAGCAGGAATGCACACCCCGCCTCTGCATGCCCACGGGCGCTTTGCGTCCGTTGGATCGCCCAAGGAAGAGTCGCGGAGGCGCGGACGCGCAGCCGGAACACGGCGTCCCTGGTCCAATTGATGATGCGCCGTCGCACGCGCCGTTTGTATTGGCAGCGCTGCGGGACGTCGGCGTCGGCGAGATCGCGCGCGGCGTGAGTAGGGAGGACATGCCCCTTTGTGTAGTAGGGACAAACACCGGCCACCATCCTACTACCCGGCTACTTGTGGACGAGACGCGTGAGCTAGCGCGCGATCGATCGTCAGAATTGGCAGTGGCCGGCGATCAAGATAGCAAGTTTGCAAATCATTACATGCGCATTGCGCACTGATGATGGTACGACCAGTCGCCTACTCCTAGCGTACCACAGGCACTCCATGACAGTAGGAAGTAGCACATGGCATCAAGAGACGGACGACCCTACGCTACGCGGCCACCGAGTTGGCTTGATTTTCCATAAACATGCAGCGGGTCAAAGCGAGCTAGCCGGCCATGCATGCCTGCCTCCTCTTGTGCTAGCTTATCCGACTACGGTCCGCCCATTGTCTTGGATGGGCGTATCCGCGTAGTATGCCACCACGTTCTCGTGCCGACGCCAAGGAATGGCAGACAGGGAAAGAGGAGACGAGCAAAGCACGCGTCGCTGCATGACGACGAGAACCAGGTGGGCCCAGCGACTCCCGGTCCGACCGGCCGTTGCGCCCTGTTCCCTTCCCTGGCCACGAGTCAACACAAAGTTGTCCATAATTTGGCCACGAGTCAACACAAAGTTGAGGCCAACTCCACCGTGCTGTCCGCGTGCGTTCATTTGGGGTAAAATGAACGAATCAGGCGGCCTAGTGCGCGGGCGCAAACGGATTTTTGTCCGTTCTCTGTTCGATTTCGTCCCATCCCGACCTAAATTTGCGTCGCTTTTAGGGTGAAACGGACAACACGTGGACGTGCGGGCCGTATGCGCGTGTCCTTCTCTTGCCCGCCCGTCAGTGGCACATGGGCGCCTTTTTCTATCTGCCCCCTCCCTCCCTCCGGCCGCACGCCCTCCATTCTTCTTCACTCTTCCCCACCCTTCTCTTACCGTCGCTGCTGCCATTGTAGCTGTGCAGCTCTGACGCGCGCTCGCCCAGCCCCTTCCCCTCGGCGCCCCCGAGCTACCCAACCACGGCTCGTCCGGCTGTGGGAGGCCGCGCCACGCCATGGATTGGCCGGTCACCGGGCCGGAAGACCATGGCAGGGCCGCAAGGCCACATGCAGGCAGTGGATCCTCCTCTAGCCGCTCGGATCTACACCGTCGGTGGTCCGCCGGCAGATACACGAATGGCGCTCGGCCGGGCTCGGTGCTAGCCCAAAAGCTCGTCGGTGCATCATTGCCGCTCATTAAGTGCGAGCACTGCCTAAAGATGGTCGTGCACCGCGTGTCTACAACGCCAGAATATCCTGGATGGGTGTTCATCAAGTGCTTAAACGATGGGGTACGTGCTTTTTTTAGCTTCGGTTTGTGCTCTAGATTTGAATAGTTGTGTTAACTTCAAATTTTGTTGTGTAGAATTGATGCAAGTTTTGGTATTGAGAAGAAGAGTGCATCAATATATTGATAGAGCGCAATTTAGTAGATATTCGTGTACTTTTAGCTAGCATAGAGGCCGTAGATGAAACAAGTGCACTTGTTGCTAGATTATAGGCTAGACACGAGACTAGATGCAAGGAAGCAACCTCTACTTCTTTAGACTCGAAGAAAAAAGAAACACGCAAGATGGAGGCGGCTCCTTCGCAGATTAACAATGAATGCATCGAGAAGGCACTAATCCAACTTACAGGTGCAGTTATGAAAGTTGGATATCTTTTAAAATGTATTCTTGTGGTTTTTGTTTTTTTGGTCTTGCTTTTCTAGTCAAAATTTGATGATGTATTCCCATATATCAAGAATGAATAATGAAAAAAAGTTTAAGGGCTTGCAAAGAAAAAAGTACACGGACAGGATGCGGCCGGGATGCGGCCGCGTGTTGAACGCACGACCACCGCATCCCAGAATATGCCCGGACACGACCCTATTGCCCTATCCAAACAGACAGAATCCGGACAAAACGGACGTCCGTTTGGGATGGAATTGGCCTGATGGCCTCACTGTTGCTGTTGCTGGCCAGGGCCCACTAACATGCGACCATGGGAGATATTGCAAAGTTGACTGGGCACGGAAATGCGCGGAATGAACGTCGAACGAGTCGCTCCATGGCGTAACTGGACCCGACGGAGACTGGGTTGGGCCCCTACAAGAAGCCTCGTTTGGGAAGTCCAACACGATGAGACCAGTGCAACATGACACTAGTTTGGCGAGAAAGCTGCAAGTTGCATGGTTCCCTCGATCAATCAAAGAATAAATAAGCTGCAAGTTGCATGGCCGCATGGCGCATCCCCTCGATTTCATAGTGGATGAAGTGTACTATTTTTTTATTTTTATTTTTTGCGGGAAATTTCGTGCATGTTTCAAATGTTGGAGCTTTACCAACAACGAAATCTTGATGATCTTGCTATTTTAACCGATCGAATGTGTGGACGTAAACGACGACGGGTGCAGCATCGTCGAGAGACCAACGGGAAAAACGTTCACTTCCTCCGGCGGCGCACCGAAGAAGAGCTCGACCCCACACTGAGAACGTGCGGGCATCTAATCTGGAGTTTCGTTTAAGTTATTGCTCTGAGTTGGTCCCTGGTTTCTTCGAGTTTCACTTCGTACAGTGCCTCCCTTAGACCCTTTTGATGTTGTTCGTGTGGAGTTAACTGTATCTACAGAATTTCTTAGTCCATTGCTATCAGTCAACTCAACTACTACACCCTATACAAATTAGTACCAGTCAAATTTCGGACCAAGAGCACGATCTACCGGACGGTGGAATTCTGAGCTTTCAAGTCAAGACTCAAGAGGAACATATTATCCACAGGTGCTTCGAGGACCAAAAGAACCGTCCTTCTTCTGCAGTCCTAACAAAGTAAATGGATCTATCATGGATGGAGTGAAAGCAGCCACTCTACATTCGAGCAGAATATCCAGGGCCAATTCTTTTGGGCGATTCTCAGCCCCTCCCTAGCTTCTTCCAGAATCGTCACCATATATAATTTTATCTAGTTAAGGTCTAATTAGATAGGATTGTAAAAAAAATATGAAATGACGATTCTAGAAAAAGCGGAGAGGGGGGGGCGATTCTGGGAGAATAGCCTAAAAGAACTGGCCCCCAGTGTAGGCGAGCATGTTATCGCGTGCACATCTCTGTCAAGACTAATCCAACTGTAACCATGCGTCTGAGCAAGACAATATACTCTCCTCTCTTTTTTTTCTGTGGTGAGACCAAGACAACATACAAGCCAAGCATATTCTAGTTTGGTCACATCCGGGACGGTGACACCGTCGGCCAATAAGGAAAAACGGCATGGTAAATACCAGTCTGCAGACAAGAAGAATATACTTGGTCGTCGATTCGCTGAATTGACATGTGCAGAACGGGGCACTGGACAGTGGACACCGCAGATTTCATAGCGGAGGTGAGCGGATAATCGAGCTTGTGGTTGAGTACGCCCTCCCCAAATGTTTCCTAATGCCAAGCTGTAATCGTATCGAATCCAGCCTATATTTCCCGAGAATGACGTAAAATTCTATCTGACTACGACCGAGAGCGACATACATTTGTGGAGAGCAGTAAGAAACCATGGCCACCAAAGAATAATGGCAGCTTGGTTGTTGCTGTAATGGCTCGTCAGTGGTGTCACTGTAATCGGTCGGAAAGAATTTAAGTCACCCCTTCAGGATCGGGGAATATCATGTTAGGAAATCTGAAATTCCTGCATATACATTGAGTTGGTGAAGAAAAATTGCACGTGGAAAACTAAGAGCTCATTGATGCAAAAATGGACAAACTACATATGATCCTCGGAAAGAGGTGAAGTAATCTCTTTTTTATGAAAAGAGGTGAAGTAATCTTTCTTCGTTAGATCTGTTTCAAATTCTGAGTTTAAGTCACAAACTGCTGCCTACTGAGCCGTATGAGTGGATTCAATTCATATGCAGCAGCTTTGTTTTAGGGATATTCATATGCAGCAACCGGACGTCAATGCCTCGATAGTCAAATATAATGGCCTTATCCATATCGGCTTTAGGCCAGTGGGAAAACTTTGACTTTTTACTCAAAAAAGAAGCTTTGACTTTGCCGGACGCTGGCTTTGGCGTGGCCATCTGAACATATGGCTGCGTGCATCGTCCTGATGCAGAGACCGGGGTTATTTTTTTTTCAAAAAAAAAATCTAAACATATGTGAAAAAAAAATTATAGACATATGGACAACATTATGTAGCAGCGGTGCGATCCTATTTAGCGCTTAACATGCCAGTTATAGTGCCATTCATACGTGGCAGCTCCTATACGCCGCGCGTTGCATCATCGCACGCCACACGAGAGAACAACCTCCGACTAGGCCGGCCCATTGGCAGGTGCGACGCAAGGCTTTTGACATTGCAGCGGCAAAAGTCCAAAAAAGAAGAGCCCCTGCATGGAATCGAACAAAAGACATCTTGTTCTTGAATGCCAGTAGCTAGCAACTTGAGATGTTGGGCATTCGTGACCTATCGCTAGTGGCAAATCGAACAATTTTAGTTTTTTTTAGTAATTCATGAAAATTGCGATTTTTTAAACTGAGAACAATTTTTGAAATTGAGAACATATTTGTTTGAAAGACAGACATTTTTTTAAAACTTAATTTTTTTAAATAAAAATGTGAACATTTTATGAAATGTGATAACTTTGTTTTTGTCACACTAGCTTTTGCCTACTTTGTTTATACCACTCTAGAATTTGACATCTCATTTTTGCCACTCTTAACTTTTAATAATACATCACAATTGCCATTTCATAACAAAAGCATTTTTTTCTGAATGACAATTGTGACATGTTATCAAAAGCTAAAAGTGGAAAAAGTGAAATGAAAAATTACTGCTTTTGCCATGAAATGGCATTTATGATACATTATCGAAGATTAAGAGTGGCAAATGTGAGATGTCAAATTCTAGAGTCGCATAACAAAAGTGGGCAAAAGCTAGTACGACAAAAACAAAGTTCAACATTCAAAAATGTGCATAATTTTTCAAAAAGTTCAACATTTATGGAAACACAAACATTGTATCAAACATTTGATATTTTTCTGAAAAACGTGAACATTAAAAAAACATGAACAAAGTTGAAAATGTCAACCATTTTGTAAAAACACATTTTGTTTTGCAAAAGAGAACAATTTTTCAAATTCCAAACAAAATTTTGGAATATTGGAAATTTTTAAAAAATTGCGAATTTATGAAAAAAGAAATATAAAAATAAAAATGATATAGAAGGAAAGGAAAAAAATATTCTGAAAATATATACAAAAAGAAAAAGGGAAGGAAAACCAGTGAAGAAAAATAGGAAAAAACAGAAGAAAGTGCAAAACGAAACAAAAATGTGCATCTTAGTTCCTTGGGCCGGACCATCTTCGGTTTGCTCCCTGATCGTATGTGCGAAGCAGGAGCTTTGGTAAAATCACTAATTAAAGAGTACTCGTTGCAAAGAACACTTCACTTGCTTAGGTCGCGACTTGTTGCAATCTGAAAGTTTTCCCTTTTTTCGTAGATTCGTTTATTCAAAATGTTTTATCTTTTAAACTGTACGTCCAAATCTTGAACCATTTTCACCATTGGATTCCTTGCGTCCAGATTTTCAAAACTAGATTCTATGTTGATAGGTTTTGACAAACTTTTTTTCACACGAAAAAACCAGAAGAAAAAGAACCGCGCGAAAAAACCGAAACCGGGAGCACGGTTTTTTTCCCTTTCCGAAAAAGGCACGCCCTTGCCTCTTGCGAAATCACATCCGTGCCTCTCGTAGAAGTAAAACCGTGACTCTCGTGGAAGAAAAAAAAACAGAAAACGCATTTTTTTTCGTTTCTGAGAGGCATGACCGTGACTCTCGCGAAAGCACAACCGTGCCTCTCGCGGAAGTAAAACCGTGACTCTCGCGAAAGAAAAAACAAAAAACACGGTTTTTCCCTTTCTGAGATGCATGGCCGTGACTCTCGCGAAAGCACAACCGTGCATCTCGTGGAAGCAAAACCGTGACTCTCGCGAAAGAAAAAAAATAGAAAACACGTTTTGTTTTTCCCTTTTCGAGAGGCACGGCCGTGACTCTCGCGAAAGCAAAACCGTGACTCGCGCAAAAGAAAAAAGAAAGAAAAAACTCGTTTTTTTTTTCTTTTCCGAAAGGCATGCCCGTGACTCTCGCTAAAACACAACCGTGCCTCTCGCAGAAAAAAAAACCGTGACTTTGGCAAAAAAACGCGTTTTTTCGCGCAATTTTTTTTAAAATTTTTCTATCGAAAAGCTAAGAAAGACCGGCGCTGATCGTTGCGAGGCTCCCGAAGGAGGGCTCATTAACTAGTTGCTCCCGGAGCATTGTGCCGCAATAATCGGCGTATAGGGATTTCGTTCAGGAAATTCCTATTTGCCGCTCTCTGCGACAAACTGTCGCTAATTCGCATAGAGTCACTGACTAGCGAACAAGGGGGGCCGGCCCAATTACGAGGTAATTCACGCCCTACAGTTTCCAATTTTGTGAACCTCCTAGAAGCAGCTTTTTTGCGTTGTTTTTTACACCACTAGCTCCTCCTGCGTGGGTCGGCTCAGGCAAAGATGGCCTTGTGTGAATCCCTACCAGTCTGCCGCAAAATGCGGCAGACAAGAGGTCCCTTTAGTTCATACGCAGGATCATGCCCTTTTTCCCTCAGTGAGTCGGCCCATATAAGCTTCTTCCTTGCACCGGTTTTTGGAACCTTCTAGAAGGTTCTTGATTTTCATATTTGTGGTTACTTTGATTTTTCTTATGCCTTGTTTAGTTTGGTTTTATTTATTTATCCATTTTATTTATTTTTTCTTTTTTTCTTTTTATGTTCTTTTCTTTTTGAAGTTCAAATTTGCGAACATTATTCAGTTTTGCTAATGTCTTAAAATCCAGGAATTTTTTTTGAAATCCACGGTATGTTTTCAAATTCATGAACTTTATTCAAATCCAAAAACTTTTTATAAAGCTTTGTTTTTTGTTCAAATCCATGATATTTTTTCGAAATTTTTGATCCTTTTCAAATTGAAAATAGAGCAGCTATTTTCCTGAGACAAAGACCAGCAGCTAAAAAAAGGAAAAAAAATAGCAATCGAGCAGAGACGGGCGAGCGAGCGAGCGTGGGCGAAAGGTTTATTGGGCCGCGGCACATGCATTCGCCATGTTGACCGCAGGAGCCAACGGGCGCTTGACACGCTGATTAGGTGCTCTCTTAGCAGCGCCTCATGGTGGTTTTTCTTTGCATAGGCTTTCTCCCCCACTCTCTCCTACATGCAGTTATGACACATAAGCCTCACATCAGCGGTAGATTCTTTAAATTCAATTATAAAACTTCGTCTTCCAAGTTGTTGACCTCATTTATGATCCGCTATCACCATTAGCTTCCTCGCAACAAGCATTTTGAAAATAGATTCCATGTCAGATGTTTCGGCAACTTTTTTCATCGAAACTTGTGAGACTACTGCCACTTAATTGACATATTATTACCTACTCCCTCCGTTCCTAAATATTTGTCTTTCTAGACATTTCAAATAACTAATACATACGGATGTATGTAGACATATTTTAGAGTGTAGATTTACTCATTTTGTTCCGTATGTAGTCACTTGTTGAAATGTCTAGAAAAACAAGTATTTAGGAACGGAGGGAGTAGTTAGTTGTCAGATGAACTAACTTCGTTGCCAGATTGTTGAACGTTGATATGGACGACTAAGACTAGCCACAATGAAAGTAACTTGAGCAGTAACTTCGAGTCCAACTCAGCAAATTTGTCTATGTGGCAATGAGTTAATGAAGAGAGAGGTAGTTCTAGTAACTTAGCTAGTTACTGTAACATCACATGTCCCAATGCAATATGAGTCTATAACATAATAAATGAAGCTTTGCATGACACCACATCTATGTTACTACCCACTATAAAGGTAGTAATATAGTCTAGGGATATGTGTATGTTAGTACTGTATGTTACTCTTCACTGTGGGTAGCCTAAAAGACTTGCTTCATGGTACTTGCTCTTCTTACTTATTGTTCACACTAGAATACTCATTCTCTTTATATGCAAAAAATTGGAAAGTTTGAAAATATACAAATTTATTGTCGGATGACTATATACAATCATCGTGGCAACAATTCATCTTTTAGATGACAACTATGGTGCCATAACTTGGCAACTAGTTCCGATGAAAAAAGTTCATAGAAAGATTTCAACATGAAGTCTTGTTTTGAAGCCCTCGTCGAGACGAACCCACCGTTGAAAACAGATTGCCAATCGGATTAACGATTTGTGAGATAAATAGTTTCAAAAATAAAATATACAAATAATGCAATGATTTTAGCATGATGTGCAAGATTCCTGCATGTCTTCTCTTTATAAAGGGAAAACCCTGTCGCAATGGCCGCAGCAGGAGTGCATGCACTCACAGTTGCAATGTTGATTTCCAATATATATCTTAAAACATATTTTCAGTACTCAGTTAAATAAAATAATATATTCAATGATTTAACACAACATGAAACAAATGTTTATTCTGTTTTTAAAATTTTGTTCATACGGTTTTGTGAGATGTGTTCATGATTACTTAATAGAAAATTACCCTACTGGTGAAACATGTTATGTAGAATCACAAAAGAAACTTTGTTATATGTAAAACTATTTTTACTCTATTTTAAAAATATTCATAATTTTAAAATGAATATGAGTGACAATAAAAAATATACTCATGTACCTGAGAGAGAGTGCATTACAGAAAAATCGCCAACCACCCCCTCCATTGAATCTCTGCAATTTTTCTCTCCACCATATAGAGAATCGTCAGTGCACTCTCTCGCGTGAAGTCAAGAACTATCGTGAACTATCGTGGGTCGGTAGTTTCAGCAGACACTATTCGTTGGGCCCGGTAGTCCTCCCCGCAAGAAACTGCCGATAACGACAATTTTTTTCCTTGGGACTGTGATTTCTGTGCTCTCTCAAAGCCCCTCGGAGAAATATATGCAGGTGATGGAGGTGGCGTGGTATCTGTTGGAAATATGCCCTAGAGGCAATAATAAAATGATTATTATATTTCCTTGTTCATGATAATTGTCTATTATTCATGCTATAATTATATTATCCGGAAATCGTAATACATGTGTGAATACATAGACCACAATGTGTCCCTAGTGAGCCTCTAGTTGACTAGCTCGTTGATCAACAGATAGTCATGGTTTCCTGGCTATGGACATGGGGATGTCATTGATAACGGGATCACATCATTAGGAGAATGATGTGATGGACAAGACCCAAACCTAAGCATAGCACAAAGACCGTGTAGTTCGTTTGCTGTAGCTTTTCTGGATGTCAAGTATCATTTCCTTAGACCATAAGATTGTGCAACTCCCGGATACCGTAGGAATGCCTTGGGTGTGCCAAATGTCACAACGTAACTGGGTGACTATAAAGGTACATTACAGGTATCTCCGAAAGTGTCTGTTGGGTTGGCACGAATCGAGACTGGGATTTGTCACTCCGTATGACGGAGAGGTATCTCTGGGCCCACTCGGTAATGCATCATCATAATGAGCTCGATGTGATCAAGTGGTTGATCACAGGATCATGCATTACAGTACGAGTAAAGTGACTTGCCGGTAACGAGACTGAACAAGGTATTGGGATACCGACGATCGAGTCTCGGGCAAGTAACGTACCGATTAACAAAGGGAATTGAGTACGAGATTGATTAGGTCCTCGACATCGTGGTTCATCCAATGAGATCATCGAGGAGCATGTGGGAGCCAATATGGGTATCCAGATCCCGCTGTTGGTTATTGACCAGAGAATCGTCTCGGTCATGTCTGCTTGTCTCCCGAACCCGTAGGGTCTACACACTTAAGGTTCGGTGATGCTAGGGTTGTATAGATATGGTATGTAGTAATCCGAAAGTTGTTTGGAGCCCCGGATGAGATCCTGGACGTCACGAGGAGTTCCGGAATGGTCTGAGGTGAAGAATTATATATAGGAAGTGTAGTTTCGACCATCGGGAAAGTTTCGGGGTCACCGGTATTGTACCGGGACCACCGGAAGGGTCCCGGGGGTCCACCGGGTGGGGCCACCCATTCCGGAGGGCCTCATGGGCTGAAGTGGGGAGGGAACCAGCCCATAGTGGGCTGGTGCGCCCCCCTTGGGCCCCCATGCGCCTAGGGTTGGGAACCCTAGGGGAGGGGGCGCCTCCACTTGCCTTGGGGGGCACTCCACCCCCTTGGCCGCCGCCCCCCCTAGGAGATCCCATCTCCTAGGGCCGGCGCACCCCCCTAGGGGGCCTATATAAAGGGGGGGAGGGAGGGCAGCCGCACCTCAAGCCTTGGCGCCTCCCTCTCCCCTGCTACACCTCTCCCTCTCACAGAAGCTCGGCGAAGCCTTGCTGCGGTGACTGCTGCATCCACCACCACGCCGTCGTGCTGCTAGATCTTCATCAACCTCTCCTTCCCCCTTGCTGGATCAAGAAGGAGGAGACGTCACGCTGACCGTACGTGTATTGAACGCGGAGGTCCCGTCCGTTCGGCGCTAGGATCTCCGGTGATTTGGATCACGGCGAGTACGACTCCTTCATCCCCGTTCTTTGAACGCTTCCGCTCGCGATCTACAAAGGTATGTAGATGCATCCGATCACTCGTTGCTAGTTGACTCCATAGATTGATCTTGGTGAAACGTAGGAAATTTTTTTGTTTTCTGCAATGTTCCCCAACAGTGGCATCATGAGCTAGGTCTATGCGTAGTTCTCTTTGCACGAGTAGAACACAATTTGTTGTGGGCGTAGATATTGTCAACTTTCTTGCCGCTACTAGTCTTATTTTGCTCCAGCGGTATTGTGGGATGAAGCGGCCCGGACCAACCTTACACGTACGCTTACGTGAGACCGGTTCCACCGACTGACATGCACTAGTTGCATAAGGTGGCTTGCAGGTGTCTGTCTCTCCCGCTTTAGTTGGAGCGGATTCGACGAAAATGGTCCTTATGAAGGGTAAATAGAAGTTGACAAATCACGTTGTGGCTTTAACGTAGGTAAGAAAACATTCTTGCTAGAACCCTCTTGCAGCCACGTAAAAACTTGCAACAACAATTAGAGGACGTCTAACTTGTTTTTGCAGCAAGTGTTTTGTGATGTGATATGGCCAAAGTTGTGATGAATGATGAATGATATATATGTGATGTATGAGATCATGTTCTTGTAATAGGAATCACGACTTGCATGTCGATGAGTATGACAACCGGCAGGAGCCATAGGAGTTGTCTTTATTTTTTGTATGACCTGCGTGTCATTGAGAAACGCCATGTAAATTAATTTACTTTATTGCTAAACGTGTTAGCCATAGTAGTAGAAGTAATAGTTGGCGAGCAACTTCATGGAGACACGATGATGGAGATCATGATGATGGAGATCATGGTGTCATGCCGGTGACAAGATGATCATGGAGCCCCAAGATGGAGATCAAAGGAAGCTATATGATACTGGCCATATCATGTCACTATTATTTGATTGCATGTGATGTTTATCATGTTTTTGCATCTTGTTTACTTAGAACGACGGTAGTAAATAAGATGATCCCTCATAATAATTTCAAGAAAGTGTTCCCCCTAACTGTGCACCGTTGCGACAGTTCGTTGTTTCGAAGCACCACGTGATGATCGGGTGTGATAGATTCCAACGTTCACATACAACGGGTGTAAGACAGATTTACACATGCAAACACTTAGGTTGACTTGACGAGCCTAGCATGTATAGACATGGCCTCGGAACACAGAAGACCGAAAGGTCGAGCATGAGTCGTATAGAAGATACGATCAACATGAAGATGTTCACCGATGTTGACTAGTCCGTCTCATGTGATGATCGGACATGGCCTAGTTAATTCGGATCATATTATACTTAGATGACTGGAGGGATGTCTATCTGAGTGGGAGTTCATTGAATAATTTGATTAGATGAACTTAATTATCACGAACTTAGTCTAAAATCTTTACAACATGTATTGTAGATCAAATGGCCAACGTTGTCCTCAACTTCAACGCGTTCCTAGAGAAAACCAAGCTGAAAGACGATGGCAACAACTATACGGACTGGGTCCGGAACCTGAGGATCATCCTCATAGCTGCCAAGAAAGATTATGTCCTACAAGCACCGATAGGTGAAGCACCTGCTCTCCCTGCAGAACAAGACGTTATGAACGCTTGGCAGACACGTGCTGATGATTACTCCCTCGTTCAGTGCGGCATGCTTTACAGCTTAGAACCGGGGCTCCAAAAGCGTTTTGAGAGACATGGAGCATATGAGATGTTCGAAGAGCTGAAAATGGTTTTTCAAGCTCATGCCCGGGTCGAGAGATATGAAGTCTCCGACAAGTTCTTCAGCTGTAAGATGGAGGAAAACAGTTCTGTCAGTGAGCACATACTGAAAATGTCTGGGTTGCATAACCGCTTGACTCAGCTGGGAGTTAATCTCCCGGATGACGCGGTCATTGACAGAATCCTTCAGTCGCTTCCACCAAGCTACAAGAGCTTTGTGATGAACTTCAATATGCAGGGGATGGAAAAGACCATTCCTGAAGTATTTGCAATGCTGAAATCAGCAGAGGTAGAAGTCAAAAAGGAACATCAAGTGTTGATGGTGAATAAAACCACTAAGTTCAAGAAAGGCAAGGGTAAGAAGAACTTCAAGAAGGACGGCAAGGGAGTTGCCGCGCTCGGTAAGCAAGCTGCCGGGAAGAAGCCAAAGAATGACCCAAGCCCGAGACTGAGTGCTTTTATTGCAAGGGAAGTGGTCACTGGAATCAGAACTGCCCCAAATACTTAGCAGACAAGAAGGCCGGCATCACGAAAGGTATATGTGATATACATGTAATTGATGTGTACCTTACCAGTACTCGTAGTAGCTCCTGGGTATTTGATACCGGTGCGGTCGCTCACATTTGTAACTCAAAGCAGGAGCTACGGAATAAGCGGAGACTGGCAAAGGACGAGGTGACGATGCGCGTCGGGAATGGTTCCAAGGTTGATGTGATCGCCGTCGGCACGCTACCTCTACATTTACCTACGGGATTAGTTTTAAACCTCAATAATTGTTATTTAGTGCCAGCTTTGAGCATGAACATTGTATCAGGATCTCGTTTAATACGAGATGGCTACTCATTTAAATCCGAGAATAATGGTTGTTCTATTTATATGAGAGATATGTTTTATGGTCATGCTCCGATGGTGAATGGTTTATTCTTAATGAATCTCGAGCGTAATGCTACACATATTCATAGTGTGAATACCAAAAGATGTAAGGTTGATAATGATAGTCCCACATACTTGTGGCACTGCCGCCTTGGTCACATAGGTGTCAAACGCATGAAGAAGCTCCATGCAGATGGACTTTTAGAGTCTCTTGATTACGAATCATTTGACACGTGCGAACCATGCCTCATGGGTAAAATGACCAAGACTTCGTTCTCAGGAACAATGGAGCGAGCAACCAACTTATTGGAAATCATACATACTGATGTGTGCGGTCCAATGAGTGTTGAGGCTCGCGGTGGCTATCGTTATGTTCTCACCCTCACTGATGACTTAAGTAGATATGGGTATGTCTACTTAATGAAACACAAGTCTGAGACCTTTGAAAAGTTCAAGGAATTTCAGAGTGAGGTTGAGAATCAACATGACAGTAAAATCAAGTTCTTGCGATAAGATCGTGGGGGAGAATACTTGAGTCACGAATTTGGCACACACTTAAGAAAATGTGGAATAGTTTCACAACTCACGCCGCCTGGAACACCTCAGCGTAATGGTGTGTCCGAACGTCGTAATTGCACTCTATTAGATATGGTGCGATCTATGATGTCTCTTACCGATTTACCGCTATCATTTTGGGGCCATGCTTTAGAGACTGCCGCATTCACTTTAAATAGGGCTCCGTCGAAATCCGTTGAGACGACACCGTATGAATTATGGTTTGGGAAGAAACCTAACCTGTCGTTTCTAAAAGTATGGGGATGCGATGCTTATGTCAAGAAACTTCAACCTGAAAAGCTCGAACCCAAGTCGGAAAAATGCGTCTTCATAGGATACCCTAAAGAAACTATTGGGTATACCTTCTACCTCAGATCCGAAGGCAAGATCTTTGTTGCCAAGAGTGGATCCTTTCTAGAGAAAGAGTTTCTCTCGAAAGAAGTAAGTGGGAGGAAAGTAGAACTTGATGAAGTATTACCTCTTGAACCGGAAAGTGGCGCAACTCAGGAAAATGTTCCTAAGGTGCCTACACCGACTAGAGAGGAAGTTAATGATGATGATCATGAAACTTCAGATCAAGTTGCTACTGAACTTCGTAGGTCCACAAGGACTCGTTCCGCACCAGAGTGGTACAGCAACCCTGTCTTGGAAATCATGTTGTTAGACAACGGTGAACCCTCGAACTATGAAGAAGCGATGGCGGGCCCGGATTCCGACAAATGGCTGGAAGCCATGAAATCCGAGATAGGATCCAGGTATGAAAACGAAGTATGGACTTTGACTGACTTGCCCGATGATCGGCGAGCCATAGAAAATAAATGGATCTTTAAGAAGAAGACAGACGCGGATGGTAATGTGACCATCTATAAAGCTCGGCTTGTCGCTAAGGGTTATCGACAAGTTCAAGGGGTTGACTACGATGAGACTTTCTCACCCGTAGCGAAGCTGAAGTCCGTCCGAATCATGTTAGCAATTGCCGCATTCTATGATTATGAGATATGGCAAATGGACGTCAAAACGGCATTCCTTAATGGTTTCCTTAAGGAAGAATTGTATATGATGCAGCCGGAAGGTTTTGTCGATCCTAAGAATGCTGACAAGGTGTGCAAGCTCCAACGCTCGATTTATGGGCTGGTGCAAGCATCTCGGAGTTGGAACATTCGCTCTGATGAGATGATCAAAGCGTTTGGGTTTATGCAGACTTATGGAGAAGTCTGCATTTACAAGAAAGTGAGTGGGAGCTCTATAGCATTTCTCATATTGTATGTGGATGACATACTATTGATGGGAAATGATATAGAATTCTTGGAAAGCATAAAGGCCTATTTGAATAAGTGTTTTTCAATGAAGGACCTTGGAGAAGCTGCTTATATATTAGGCATCAAGATCTATAGAGATAGATCGAGACGCCTCATTGGTCTTTCACAGAGTACGTACCTTGACAAGATATTGAAGAAGTTCAAAATGGATCAGTCAAAGAAGGGGCTCTTGCTTGTATTGCAAGGTACGAGATTGAGCTTGGCTCAATGCCCGACCACGGCAGAAGATAGAGAAAAGATGAGTGTCGTCCCCTATGCCTCGGCCATAGGGTCTATCATGTATGCTATGCTGTGTACCAGACCTGATGTAAACCTTGCCATGAGTTTGGTAGGAAGGTACCAAAGTAATCCCGGCATGGAACACTGGACAGCGGTCAAGAATATCCCGAAGTACCTGAAAAGGACCAAGGAAATGTTTCTTGTTTATGGAGGTGACGAAGAGCTCGTCGTAAAGGGTTACGTCGATGCTAGCTTCGACACAGATCTGTATGACTCTAAGTCACAAACCGGATACGTGTATATTTTGAATGGTGGGGCAGTAAGCTGGTGCAGTTGCAAGCAAAGTGTTGTGGCGGGATCTACATGCGACCTCGGAGGCAGCACACGAAGCAGTCTGGGTGATGGAGTTCGTTACCGACCTAGGAGTCATACCCAATGCGTCGGGCCCGATGACTCTCTTCTGTGACAACACTGGAGCTATTGCCCTTGGCAAGGAGCCCAGGTTTCACAGGAAGACCGGGCATATCAAGCATCGCTTCAACTCCATTCGTGAAAGTGTTCAAAATGGAGACATAGAGATTTGTAAAGTACATACGGACCTGAATGTAGCAGATCCGTTGACTAAACCTCTCCCTAGAGCAAAACATGATCAACACCAGAATTCCATGGGTGTTCGATTCATCACAATGTAACTAGATGATTGACTCTAGTGCAAGTGGGAGACTGTTGGAAATATGCCCTAGAGGCAATAATAAAATGATTATTATATTTCCTTGTTCATGATAATTGTCTATTATTCATGCTATAATTGTATTATCCGGAAATCGTAATACATGTGTGAATACATAGACCACAATGTGTCCCTAGTGAGCCTCTAGTTGACTAGCTCGTTGATCAACAGATAGTCATGGTTTCCTGGCTATGGACATGGGGATGTCATTGATAACGGGATCACATCATTAGGAGAATGATGTGATGGACAAGATCCAAACCTAAGCATAGCACAAAGATCGTGTAGTTCGTTTGCTGTAGCTTTTCTGGATGTCAAGTATCATTTCCTTAGACCATGAGATTGTGCAACTCCCGGATACCGTAGGAATGCCTTGGGTGTGCCAAACGTCACAACGTAACTGGGTGACTATAAAGGTACATTACAGGTATCTCCGAAAGTGTCTGTTGGGTTGGCACGAATCGAGACTGGGATTTGTCACTCCGTATGACGGAGAGGTATCTCTGGGCCCACTCGGCAATGCATCATCATAATGAGCTCAGTGTGATCAAGTGGTTGATCACAGGATCATGCATTACAGTACGAGTAAAGTGACTTGCCGGTAACGAGACTGAACAAGGTATTGGGATACCGACGATCGAGTCTCGGGCAAGTAACGTACCGATTGACAAAGGGAATTGAGTACGGGATTGATTAGGTCCTCGACATCGTGGTTCATCCGATGAGATCATCGAGGAGCATGTGGGAGCCAACATGGGTATCCAGATCCCGCTGTTGGTTATTGACCAGAGAATCGTCTCGGTCATGTCTGCTTGTCTCCCGAACCCGTAGGGTCTACACACTTAAGGTTCGGTGACGCTAGGGTTGTATAGATATGAGTATGCAGTAATCCGAAAGTTGTTCGGAGTTCCGGATGAGATCCTGGACGTTACGAGGAGTTCCGGAATGGTCCGGAGGTGAAGAATTATATACAGGAAATGTAGTTTCGGCCATCGGGAAAGTTTCGGGGTCACCGGTATTGTACCGGGACCACCGGAAGGGTCCGGGGGTCCACCGGGTGGGGCCACCCATTCCGGAGGGCCTCATGGGCTGAAGTGGGGAGGGAACCAGCCCATAGTGGGCTGGTGCGCCCCCTCTTGGGCCCCCCATGCGCCTAGGGTTGGAAACCCTAGGGGAGGGGGCGCCTCCACTTGCCTTGGGAGGCACTCCACCCCCTTGGCCGCCGCCCCCCTAGGAGATCCCATCTCCTAGGGCCGGCGCACCCCCCTAGGGGGCCTATATAAAGGGGGGAGGGAGGGCAGCCGCACCTCAAGCCTTGGCGCCTCCCCCTCCCCTGCTACACCTCTCCCTCTCACAGAAACTCGGCGAAGCCCTGTTGCGGTGACTGCTGCATCCACCACCACGCCGTCGTGCTGCTGGATCTTCATCAACCTCTTCTTCCCCCTTGCTGGATCAAGAAGGAGGAGACGTCACGCTGACCGTACGTGTGTTGAACGCGGAGGTGCCGTCCGTTCGGCGCTAGGATCTCCGGTGATTTGGATCACGACGAATACGACTCCTTCATCCCCGTTCTTTGAACGCTTCCGCTCGCGATCTACAAAGGTATGTAGATGCATCCGATCACTTGTTGCTAGTTGACTCCATAGATTGATCTTGGTGAAACGTAGGAATTTTTTTTGTTTTCTGCAACGTTCCCCAACAGTATCAACCAAGGATCCCTGAACGCTCCTTTCTGAGGGTTGCATGAGAGCAGGATCAAGTTGCTTTCGGGCCGAAGTGCCATCCTTAGTTTTGTCTATTTCCTCGCCACCACCTTTATGTAATAATGCCATTTGTATCCCCTCGGACATTATTACTTGAAATAGAGTGCAATGGTTTCTCTAAAAAAAATAAGACCCTGATAAGTGTCACATGTGTGGCATGAACACATAGCAACTCTAAATGTTTGTGATGGCAAATTTAGTGATGTGAGGATGACAACTTAGTTGTCAAGCATGACAACTTTTTGTTTGTATGTCAAGTTCTAGTTTTGTTTTTTATTATTTTTCATTTTCGGACGACAACTTTGGTTATAAAAACGTCAGAGCCGGAGTGCTTCTTGTCACACATGTGACACTAATCATTTGGAGAAAAAATAACGATAAAAACATGTTCTGAAAAATAACAAAAAAGGAAAATCGTGAGCGTTGTGATTTTTTTTTTGAAGGAGGAGCCCTAGGTGTGTGAAGGCAACAGCGAGTCGTGCTGGGCCGCGACACCTACTTGTGCATACGCATAAATCCATCTATAGCCTCATCTTCTCAAAAAACAAATTTTCCGCCAGGGAGCATAACATTCCTATAATAACATAAAAAAACAATGGCACTCCAAAAAGTTGAAACAAATTACCATACCTACTGAAAATGCGTCTATAACGTTACTCCAAAAAGTTGAAACAAGTTACAACTTCAAAAAACAGATTTTCCGTCAGGGAGCATAACATTCCTATAATAACATAAAAAAACAGTGGCACTCCAAAAAGTTGAAACAAGTTACAACTGAAAATGCGTCTGCCCGGAGTCGAACCCGGGTCTATTGCTTGGAAGCCAATTATCCTAACCATTGGACTACAGACGCATTGATGTTTAAATTTCAGATGAAACACCTTAAAATCTCATTAATATTTTCTTTCTACCCCACCACCATAAATTAGCAAATCCACCCACGCTTACAGAATGCGCACCGGAAAAGTTAGCAGGAACAATTTGATGAGGGCATCAAATAGCTTATTTTCATTTTTGAATTTTCTCTTGTAACAATGGAAGTGTTCAATTTTCTCTGAGGCGGTCAACTAACTATATCAAGAAATAACAAAAGGAAGAATGAAAACACTCACCTAACTATATGTGGATGAACATTACAAGACAAACTAATATTTAAAACACCAACAATGCCCAAACGTCTTATATTCAGGAATGGAGGTAGTAAAATTTACACAAAAGAAGAAGAAGGAAAATAATACTCCCTCCGTTCCTTGATATAAGGTGTATAGATTTTTGAGAAAAAAATCCGAAATATAAGGTGTATTACGTTGCATCACTTGTTTGGATATTTTTTTTAGGGATTTGATTACATTTCCTTATATTAGGCAAGGTCCTCTATTTTCTCATGTCAATTAGTCAGGTGTAATCTTGCCCAAAACTTGTGAAATTTACCCTCCATGTGTGTTCTTTAATTTTCGTGCCAAAAACTATACACCCTATATTCAGGAACAGAGGGAGTACACTACTTGTTGACCCACACAAATGACTAATCCTTCATGTGCCGAATTGCTTAAGCGAGCGCTGGGAGATGCAAATCCTACGTATGGATCATTGCGAGCAATATGGTAGTGCTTGCTCACGTGCAGTGGCGGAGCTTGGGACACATCTTAGGAGGGGCAAATGGGCTGGGGGGGGGGGGAACCAACATCAGATTTAGGCCAGATTTCTATGAAGCAATTTATTCATGATAATATGAACAAATCTCCTGGGCAAGGGGGCGATGGCCCAGCTTGATCTCCACTAAGCTCCGCCACTGCTCATGTGTGTTCACTGAAGGACTAGTCCATCTTAGCTCTGGTATTGGGAACCCTCAACCCGGTTTTGGAAAAGTTCCGACGGTTTTTATTTGTTTCTCTGTCGTTCATATTATCATGAGCATGGCCCAGCTTGATCTCCACTAAGCTCCGCCACTGCTCATGTGTGTTCACTGAAGGACTAGTCCATCTTAGCTCTGGTATTGGGAACCCTCAACCCGGTTTTGGAAAAGTTCCGACGGTTTTTATTTGTTTCTCTGTCGTTTGTTTTGTTTATTGAATCAATTATTTTATTTCCTGTCTTATTATAATTACACCCTTTTCCTTTTTCCCTCTTATTTTTTTAATTTATAAACATTTTAGAATTTGTGATAATTTTAAAATTCATGCATGTTTATTAAATTTGTGAACATATTCCAATTTTGAAATATTTTCTAACTTCATGAATTTTTTAAAAGTTTGTAATTATTTTGGATCATGAATTGTCTTAAATTTTTGGATATTTTTAAATTCATGAACATATTTTAAAAAAAATGTTTTTCTATATTTTCCATATTGATGAGCAGTTTGTTGAAATTTACGAATATATCAAAATCCACGGATATTTTTTTAATTCATACATTTATTAAATCCATGAACATTTTTTAAATTAAGATAAAACCGCTGAAGTAAGAAAACCGGCCGAAACACATAAAAGTCAGAAAACAGGATGAAACAAAAACGTTTAGAAGTGTTGGCAAAGAGGATTTGCTCAGCCAGCCTGGTGTTAAGTCAATGGCCTGGTGTGATGCTGGGCCTGACATGTGGTCGTGCACGGCCTGGTGTGATTCAGAGCGGCCCTCATCGAAAATAAAAATAAAGAATTGCGTCTGCCGGGAGTCGAACCCGGGTCTATTGCTTGGAAGGCAATTATCCTAACCGTTGGACTACAGACGCAATGATGCTACAAAGTAAGATGCAATTCTCTTTATCAGAGTGATTCTTGTTTTTCACTAGCATGAATCAGCTAATCTTTTTTGCACTTACGGTGCACATACACAAACATAGCAAACACAGAAAACAACTGATGCCCTCATCAACTAAGATTTCGCCATTCTTGTCGTGAATTTGCTTTAGGAACTACTCCTTCTGTTTCAAAATAGATGACTCAACTTTGTACTAACTTCAGTATAAAGTTATTCAAAATTGAGTCATTTATTTTGAAACGGAGGGAGTACTACGATAATGCTCAGATTTTTCTAAGGTGGTCAACTACTCGTAAGAAAAAAATAGGGAAGAGAGCAAACAACATGCAGGCGAGGCAGACAGCCTAACTCAACAATCACCTCACAGTTTTTCCTAGTCGAGCATATTTTTAGGACTAGCTGCTGCGTTGACAGCCTAACCAAAAAGCGTTTTTGCTTGCTGCAGAAAGGCACTCAACTGCCTCGGAGACATGTTGCTTATCATCAGGACCGATGCCACGACGCAGCCCAAGCCTAGCAGCAGTAGCGGATCGATGAAACAGCGAGGACACACTGTCCCAGATTAATTAAATCCCCATGTATGTTTCTTGCTTGCTTACCGATGGTTCCATGGAAAGGCAGCTCGACTTCTCATGTCTGCATGAAAAGGTAGACCAGCTCAGCTCAGCTCAGCTGACTAACCAAGGTGAAGTAGTAGTAGTAAACTACTAGCTCAAGCCCAAAGGAGAAATGCTCAGTCTACATGGATGATTTCGTGCTTGAAGACGCACTGTCCGTTGCCCTGACACTCGTGCCAAAGACCCACCGGTCAGATGTCACCACTCACAACAACTCGGCCCGCCTTCTGTTCTCAGGTCACGCTGAACGAGCTTGTCCAAAACCTGAAGCAAGTGACCAGAATACGGATACAGGTAACAGCCGTGTGGTTGGCTTGTTTGGATTGTAGGGGGGCAGAGGCCAAGAAATGCAGCCATCATGCTAGCAAATAATAAGGTTAGTGTGCTTTCAGTCAGTCAGTTAGCCTCGAGAGCGAGGTATGAACAACACACAGCAAATAAAGGTACCAGCAGGATTCTGCGATGAAAAGGGAACACCTCGCTGGTTCCACCGCAGCGCTGCGTTTTTCTCGTTGTTTACCAACATATCGAAGCAGTACGGAGTACGAACCAGCCTACAGCGTAAAGGAGCACTAAACATCCATCGGCAATTCAGCATTACAGTATATTCAGGCACATAATCTGCTTCGTCCTCCTTTGACCAGAGTACATCTTGAGTACTGCACGGGTCCATGATCAGAGACACAGCTGCATGCTGCAGCCAGAGGGGCCAGCGCCCGAGCATGCAGTGCCCCGGAGGTGATCCAGAGCAGAGGACCAGATGCCGATCGATCCATCATCCACGGCTTCGGTTGCAATAAGTAGGGGAAAAAAGAGAGGAAAGCGGCCAACTTATTGCGATCACCGGAGCACATCGTCATAACTCATCGGCGTTGGTAGAGTACGCCGGCCAGGCAGGCAGGCTCCCGATCCCCACTGCGCCGGTGCTAGTGGTACTGAAAAAGGCGACATCATAACGCGCAGGCGGCCCTACCATGAGATGCCGACTCGGATCGACCGATTTGCCATTCTAGTGATACAGTGACCCGCTGAAATCATCTCATCGCTGAGTGGACACACTCCTGCATTGCGGAACGGCTTTGAATGATTATACTTTTATTTCACAGCGACGGGCAATGTACAGAGGAGAGTGCCAGCGCGTGTGGGCATCAGGGTGTGTGCTGCGTCAGGAGCAACACATCGCCGAGCACTCGAATTACACTGGAGAGATTCACTCGTTCATTCACTGTAACAAAATATGGAGTGAACATGTGTGCTAGCTACCCATGCAGACGGCACGATCAAGAACTGGTGCCGGACACAATCAAGGTCGCAGGCTCCAAATGCCATGGAACATGTTCCTCAGCTTGCTCCCGCCGAGCTTCTTCACGATCTTCTTGGCGTCCGTCACGTTGGTCTCTGCAAGCTTCTCGAGGTTCCTGACATTCGTAAAAGGTTCCAGCAAATGTTGTCAGCGTCAATGCATTCAGAAGTCGAGAATTTTAGGGAGAATTTTTTTCGTCTTGATGCTGTGATTACCTCACGTGCTCCGATGACATGATCTTCCTCCGGCCGGAGTTGCTGTCCGCCAGATGCACCAGTGTCGACAGCAAGAACCGCTTCGCCGGCGAGGGCTTCTCCTCGTCGGGGCCTAGCAGCTGCAGCACCTGCGCCACGTTGCGGTCATCCTGGACGAAGCGCTTCCGGTTGCGGTGCACGGACATCATGGCGCAGAGCGCCTCGGCCGCCATCTCCCTCGTCTCCAGGGATTTGGCCGCCTGGACGATGCCCACCAGCTCCGGCATGAACCCGGCGTCCCCCATCGCCTTCTTGGTCTCCTCCGACACGTGGCACAGCCGGTGTGCTGCTTTTAGGGCGCAGTGCTGCAGCGTGGTGTCGCCGTTGCGGAGGAAGAAGAGCACGCGGTTGAGGAAGACGGCGCCGATGAGCCGGTCGATCGAGTCCGGCGACGAGAAACAGAGAGCGTCGATGGCGCGGAGCGCCACCTCCCGTGCCTTTGAGGAGCGCGGGATGCCCGGGTCCAGCGCGCGGACGAGGGACTCGGCCGTGCCTTCTTGGAGCACCACCTCCCTGGATGAGTTGTCTCCGGAGGCGATCGCCGCGAGGAGCTCCATTGCCTGGATTTGCGCCCCCTCGTCCGCGGGGTCCTGCAAGAGCGACACGAGCACCGGTACCGCCCCGGCGTCGGCCACCATGTACTTCCTTATCTCCTCGACACCCACGATGCTCATCAGCACACGGCACGCCGCGCACACGAGCTCGCCGCCGCTGGCACGGTGGTCGGAGCAGATGTTGACCAATGCCGTGACGCCGCCGTGCGCGGCGACGGCCCACGCGTTGTCGGCGTTCTCCGTGAGCTTGCTGAGCACCCGCGCCACCCTCTCCTTGGCCGCCGTCCCGGCGCCCGTGTTAAGAACCCGGATCACCGGAGCGATGACGCCGCCGCCGACAAGGTCGCCCTTGCAAGAAGCGTCATACCCGGCGATCACCGAGATGGCGTCCAGGGCCTCTTCTTGGACGCAAGCGTCTGCGGACTCGAGCAGCCCAATGAGAAGGCCAATTCCGTCGGCGACGTCGGACACGACGACCCGCACGCACTTGTCGTCGTCGCGCAGCACCTCGTTGAGCGCGGCGGCGGCCTCCCTCCGCATCTCCGCCCCGCCGACCCGGAGCCTGGCGAAGATGTCGCGCACGTAGAACCGCAGGTCCTCGCGGCTGGCGCCGGCGCACGGCCGCGGCACCACGAGCGCCCGCGCGCGCGTCAGCGAGCCCGAGGCGCATATCTCGTCGAGCCGCGCCAGGTGCGTGTCGAGCGTGGACGCGACGACGTCGAGGTCGCTCCGCAGCCGCAGCTTGCCGCCTCCGTAGTGCCGCCCCTGGCTCCGCGGCACCAGCTCCCGCGCCTCCCTCACCGCGCCAACGACGTCCCGTAGGAGGCCATCGAACGCCTCGTGCCTCTCCTCGCCGTCGGAGGCCGCGATGACGGTGATGTCCGCGAGGCCGGCGTGGAGCCGGTTGAACCTGTCCCTGACGAGCTGCCACTTGAGCGGGAAGAGGGAGGCGGAGAAGGAGGCAGAGATGAGCGAGTTTATGGCGTCCAGCGCCGTCGCCAGCATCCCCTGCTCGTCCTGCTCCGCTTCTTGGCTCCCCGCCTCGCCCGCCGCCGCGAATTCTCCCATTCTTCCGACGAGCTCAGCTCAGCTCACGCGCAGACCCTTACCACGTCGTCGTCAATTCCGGCCGTTGCATCGAGCAAGCAAGAAAGGGACGAGGAGCAGAACAGGCGGTGGAGCTATTACTAGTTGTGGCATGCGGAGACGGCGGGGGAGTGTGACGACTGTAACTGCAAGGTGGTGAACTGGCGATGGCTCGACTCTTGAAGGCAAGCTCGACTTCAAGGTAGTTAATGGAGTTATGGAGGCGGAGGCGGGGCCGGTGGTGGGTCCCTCGGACGTGGGCGCAGCACGAGCGCGGACTGTGGATGCAGTCGGACTCCTCTGGGGAAATGCGTCTGTGGCCGCGTGAGGAGTGAGGACGAAGGCTTGGGGATTGGTGCGCTGTGGCGGAGAAGAAGCGAAGGACGATCCACGGAAGGAATGTAAGCAGGGCCCCGGGGGTCTACGAACTAGGATCGCGTGACATGCCCAGCAATGCTACACGTACGAAAAATGCTGGGAGATGCTACTTCAAAAAAAAAAAAATCACGGAGATGCTACTGTAACGTGGTGCAAAATGTTGGCCAAGTTTTTTGGAGTGTCTCCAATTTTTTTTAGGAACTTGAGAGAGCTTTATTCAACGAATGCATTCACCGAACAATCAACTAAGAGGCTAGAAGGCTACCGGTCAGGAAGTAAGGGGTATTGTCTAACCAGCTCTTGGTCACATTAACCGTACAACCGCGCTTAGCATAGAGATGTGCAGGACCCATTTGCTGATCTTATTACATGTTGAATATTAAAAGAAGTAAAACTAAGAGCAAGCTCTCCAATTTCAATGAGAATTGGTGCTATCACCGATCGACCAATGTAGCGAGAATTCTAAAGGTTAACTGCAACTAAACAGTCGGTTTCCGTGATCATATGTGTGTAGCCTCATAATGTAGCGAAGATAACTCCTTCCTTGAGAGCTAGGGGCCTCGGCAATGAGGGGGTCTGTGACTCCTAGGAACGACTTACACCATGCACCCTTGAATCTCGAAGAAGAGCGGCCCGACACCCCCCGCTCCAGCGTTGCCATCATCAAGATGAACTACAGTGTCTGTATTGATCTCGATATGAAAAACATCTAGGGGTCGCCAGCCATAACCGTACAACGTCGAGGTTTGCTACCGTGGCAACTCAAGTAGAGCTAGGTCTCTCTGATCCTTCTCACTGAGCTGGCTGGATCTATCCTTTCCAGGTCATGCGTCAAGCGATTGCGAGACATCCAAACGGCCGACATCACTGCGACAATGATCGCTCTGTCGTTTTCAGGAAAACTCTGATCGCATAAGATATCCCTTGTCCATGATTGAGGACGGAGCCGTGGCACGTGTATGTCAAAGAGCAGTCGGGCTTCCTCCCAAAACCAGCGGGCATGAGAGCAAAGCAGAAGGGCATGTTCCAAGTCCTCATCCATGGTGAGACAACTCTTACAGGTGTTGATTTCTCTTATGTGGCGATGCTACAAGGTGCATTCATCCTGTATGATGCCTTGCATCACACGCCACCAGAAAACCCACACTTTGGGGATTACTTTGAGTTTCCAAATAGCATTCCACATCTGTTGTTGATCCACTAAAGTACCGGTAATTTTCCCCTCGTCTAGAGCCAAACACTTTTTTTAATTCACGAGAGCTCAATACGCCGATTTAGCAGAGTAAATGCTTGATTTCTCATGTGCCCAAGCGAAAAAATCTTTGCCCCCTCCTTGCCGCAAAGGAATGTTTAATATGGTCGCCGCATCAGGGGTGATGAAAGTTTGTTTAACAAGCTCCTATCGCCATGCCCTATTTTCTCTATGGATCAAATCATTGGCAGTCTGAGCCGCCGTGTTCGCTGACTGTGATACGTCCATTTTGTATCATGTTTTCTTACTGTTATTTATAATGTTTTTATCCATAACAATGCTTTTGGAGTAATTTTAATGCCTTTTCTCTCATAATATGCAAGGTATATACAAAGAGGGAGAATTCCGGCAGCTGGAAATCTGGACCTGGAAAAGCTACGTCAGCCCACCTATTATGCACAACTCCAAACAAGCTGAAACTTCACGGAGATTTTTTATGGATTACTTTAGGAATATTGGAGCAAATAACTACCAGAGGGGCCCACCAGGTGGGCACAATCCACCTGGGCGCGCTAGGGAGCCCAGGCGCGCCCTGGTGGGTTGTGCTCACCCAAGCCCACCTCCGGTGCCCATCTTCTGGTATATAAGTCATTTTGACCTAGAAAAAAAAATAAGGAGAGGACTTTCAGGACGGAGCGCTGCCGTCTCAAGGCGGAACTTGGGCAGGAGCACTTTTGCCCTCCGGCGGAGCGATTCCGCCGTGGGAACATCCCACCCGAAGGGGGAAATCATCATCATCATCACCAGCAACTCTCCCATCTTGGGGAGGGCAATCTCCATCAACATCTTCAACATCACCATCTCCTCTCAAGTCCTAGTTCATCTCTTGTGTTCAATCTTGTTACCGGAACTATAGATTGGTGCTTGTGGGTGACTAGTAGTGTTGATTACTGATGGCAGCTGGAAGTACGTCGGTATTTCCCCAGAGAGGGAGGGATGATGCAACACAACGGCGGTAGGTATTTCCCTCAGTTATGAAACCAAGGTTATCGAACCAGTAGGAGAACCAAGCAACACAACGTAAACAACACCTGCACACAAATAACAACACCTCGCAACCCGATGTGTTAAAGGGGTTGTCAATCCCTTTCGGGTAACGGCGCCAGAAATTGGTGTGTGACGGTAAAAAGATTGTAATAGATTGGATAAATAGATCGCAAATAAAATAAAGTGCAACAAAGTATTTTTGTATTTTTGGTTTAATAGATCTGAAAATAAAAGTAAGGAAAAAGTAGATCGCAAAGGCAAATATGTGAGAAATAAGACCCGGGGGCCGTAGGTTTCACTAGTGTCTTCTCTCAAGAAAAATAGCAAACGATGGGTAAACACATTACTGTTGGGCAATTGATAGAACTTCAAATAATTATGACGATATCCAGGCAATGATCATTACATATGAATCACGTCCAAGATTAGTAGACCGACTCCTGCCTGCAACTACTACTATTACTCCACACATCGACCGCTATTCAGCATGCATCTAGTGTATTAAGTTCATGGAAAAATGGAGTAATGCAATAAGAACGATGACATGATGTAGACAAGATCCGTTTATCTATATGGCGGTAGATATAGATCTCGTCTTTTTATCCTTAGTAGCAACGATACATACGTGTCGGTTCCCTTTCTATCACTGGGATCAAGCACCGTAAGATCGAACCCACTACGGGGCACCTCTTCCCATTGCAAGATAAATAGATCGAGTTGGCCAGACAAAACCCAAATATCGGATAAGAAATACGAGGCTATAAGAGATCATGCATAAAAGAGATAAAAATTACTCAAATACTTTCATGGATATAAAAACATAGATCTGATCATAAACTCGAAGTTCATTGATCCCAACAAACACATCACAAAAAAGTTACATCATATGGACCTCCAAGAGACCATTGTATTGAGGATCAAGAGAGAGAGATGAATCCATCTAGCTACTAACTAAGGACCCGAAGGTCTACAAAGAACTACTCACACATCATCGGAGAGGCACCAATGGAAGTGGTGAACCCCTCTGTGATGGTGTCTAGATTGGATCTGGTGATTCTGGACTCTGCGGTGGCTGGATGAATATTTCGTCAACTCCCCTAGGGTTCTGGGATTTTTGGGGTATTTATAGAGCAAAGAGGCGGTTCGGGGTGCACCCGAGGTGGGCACAACCCATTGGGGCACGCCAGGGCCTCCTGGCGCACACTGGTGGGTTGGGCCCTGAGGGAGTCCTGGACTAAGGGGTCCTCGGGCGTCCGACCTGTTAGCCATGGGCCGGACTGATCGGCTATGAAGATACGAAGACCGAAGACTACACCCGCGTCCGGATGGGATTCTCCTTGGCGTGGAAGGCAAGCTTGGCGACCAAATATGTAGATTCCTTTCTTTGTAACCGACCTTGTGTAACCCTAGATCCTTCCGGTGTCTATATAAACCGGAGGACTTAGTCCGGAGGGTAGATACATTACCATAACCATACAAGCTAGGCCTCTAGGGTTTAGCCATTACGATCTCGTGGTAGATCAACTCTTGTAATACTCATATTTATCAAGATCAATCAAGCAGGACGTAGGGTATTACCTCCATAGAGAGGGCCCGGACCTGGGTAAAACATTGTGTCCCCTGTCTCCTATTACCATCGACCTTAGACGCATAGTTCGGGACCCCCTACCCGATTCACCGATTTTGGCACCGACATTGGTGCTTTCATTGAGAGTTCCACTGTGCTGTCGCCAAAAGGTTTGATGGCCCCTTCAATCGTCATGACGCTGTCCAAGGAGAAACTTTCCTCCCCAGACAAATCTTTGTGTTCAGCGGCTTCGCACTGCGGGCCAATTCGTTTGGCCATCTGGAGCAGATCGAAAGCTACATCCCTGGCCATCTGGTCAGATTTGGGAGCTTGAACTACGTTGCGGACATCCGTGGAGACTTGATCTTCACTGGATTCGAGACCGCGACTACCACTCCTGGTCACCCTGAGAGACATGGCCTAAATCTGTCATCGGACTGCACCCAGGAGACAGCTCCCGTAACCGCTCTGGCTTTAGATCCGGAGCAGACTGCGCCATCCAAGGACGGGAAGCTCAACCCCGCCACGGAGGCCACAGATTCCTCGGCGTTGGAGCCGATATAGACTTGATCTCACATGATACCTGTGCCACCGGAACTCCGGACTCGTCTCTGGCCGTAAGTTCCGAACCATGTGAGCCCGCGGACGCCAAACTTGATCATTTATCGATCTTCGAATTCAGCGCCGCACACATCTTCCAGCATTCGCCTTTGGGCGACATGCTAAACTCATTAAAAAACATGTCCTTGAAGGAGGACTCACAGCCAAACTCTATCCGGTCCGAACTAGGGGCTGACGGTGGAGAATTTTGCTTCCCACCCGCCACCCACTTCATAGCCACAGTCGAGGATTTGTCCGACACACTTGATTACGACTCCGAGGACATCGACGGTATGGATGACGATGCCGGAGAAGAAGAGGCCCAGAACCCGCCGTTCACTGAACGCTGGACGGCCACTTCTTCGTATGATGTATACATGGTGGATGCACCAAAGGAGAACAGCGGCGATGACAAGGAAGATCCAGCTGAGGATAAACCTTCCGAAATACAATCCAAGTGCCGGCGTCAACGACGCCGCGCTAAAGTCACGCCGCAGTAAAGACAGCAATACCGGCACAAGAGAAGATAAAACTCCAGAAGGTGCCGAAGACAACTAAGACCCCGTTGAAACAGCTAATGAATAAGATGAACGGGAAGATGGACAGGTTAGCCCTGCTAAACAGGACACACATAAAGACTCAGATGACAGAAGTTATCTTCCGCTCTCCGAGGATGAGGTGAGCCTCGACACCGACGATTTCATCGTGCCTGAGGAACCTCTTGAGCAGGACCGCTTCAAGCACCAGCTAATAGCCACTGCAAGGAGCCTGAAAAAGAAGCAGCAGTAGCTTCAAGCTGACCAAGATCTGCTCAATAATAAATGGACCAATGTCCTAAGCCGAAGAATATGTCCTCAAGTGCCCAACCAAAAGCTACCCAAAGCGCAAATTGCTACCTCAGTTTGACGAGGAGGCACCGGAATACATACCACCATCGTACAATGCGGCTGACCGACCACCACGTGGTCGGGACAAAACGGCAACTCACGCCGAACACCAGCCCGCCCCGCCTCATCGCACAGGTAGAGGTAAATTAGCCCACGACCATACATATGACCTCCGGGAAAGCCTGAACAATAAAGCATGACATACCAGATCAATCTACGGATCGCGAGGACGCGCCTCGACACGCGACGACGGCCACCTATTCGGACGTGACAAACCTAGTCATGCGCGGGATGAAAACCGCAGACGAACTCCATCAGAGCTACGTCGCGATACGGCCCGATATAGAGGCGCCGCACACCCTCATTGCTTCACTGATGAGGTCATGGATCATGAATTCCCAGAAGGGTTCAAACCCGTGAATATAGAATCATACGATGGAACCACGGACCCCGCGGTGTGGATCGAAGACTTCATTCTCCACATTCATATGACCCGCGGCGATGACCTCCACGCCATCAAATACCTCCCTTTAAAACTCAAGGGGCCAGCTCGGCATTGGCTCAACAGTCTGCCTGAAAATTCTATTGGCAGCTGGGAGGACTTGGAAGAGGCCTTCCTCGATAACTTCCAATGTACACATGTTCGACCTCCGGACGCTGATTACTTAAGCCATATAGTTCAACAGCCCGGAGACTCTGCCAGGAAATTCTGGCCTAGGTTCTTAACTAAAAAGAACCAAATTATCGATTGTCCGGATGCTGAAGCCCTAGCAGCCTTCAAACACAGCATCCGCGATGAATGGCTCGCTCGCCACCTCGGCCAAGAAAATCCAAAATCCATGGCGGCCCTCACAGCACTCATGACCCACTTTTGTGCGGGCGAGGACAGTTGGTTGGCCTGTAGCAAAAACAATGCAAGTGACGCCGGTACCTCTGAAGTTAAAAATAACAAAGACAAGTCTCGACGCAACAGATACAAGCGTCGAAACAACACTGACAACACCAAGGATACGGCGGTCAATGCCAAATTCAGTGGCTCTAAGTCCGGTCAGTGGAAGAAGCCGTTCCAAAAGAACAATTCAGGCCCATCCATCTTGGACCGCATACTTGATCGTCTGTGCCAGATTCATGGCACCCCGGACAAACCACCCAATCATACAAATAGAGATTGCCGGGTTTTTAAACAGGCTGGCAAATTAAACCCCGAGAACAGGGAAAAGGGATCGCAAAGCAAGGACGATGACGAAGAGCCCAAGCAACCGAACATAGGGGGACAGAAGAAGTTTCCCCCTCAGGTCAAAACGGTGAACATGATATACGCTACCCACATCCCCAAGAGGGAGCGCAAGCGTGCGCTCAAGGACATCTACACGATAGAGCTAGTCGCCCCAAAATTTAATCCATGGTCGTCATGCCCAATCACTTTTGATCACCGGGATCACCCGACCAATATCCGTCACGGTGGCTCAGCCGCACTGGTCCTAGACCCAATAATTGATGGGTTCCACCTGACTCGCATCCTTATGGACGGATGTAGCAGCCTCAATCTGCTCTATCAGGATACAAAGCGAAAAATGGGCCACCGTGACGGATAGAGCACATGCAGCTCTCCCTTAACGATAACTCTACCTGATCAATTATTGGGTCTAGGACCAGTGCGGCTGAGCCACCGTGACGGATACTGGTCGGATGATCCCGGCAATCAAAAGTGATCGGGCATGACAACCATGGATTAAATTTTGGGGCGACTGGCTATATCTGGTCCTCTTGAAGGATAAACACACCAAGACAGCGAGAAACGCATACATATGGGGGACTTTTTAGGTGATTCCGTTAATGATAACTCTACCTGTTTTTTAGGACCCACATGCAGCTCTCCCTTGGTTTCGGCATGTCAAATAGCATGTTGCTTATCGCACTACCTGTATCAATGTGCCTTGATGTACTAATTAAATTACAATGAGAACAGTTTGCGGCTGGAGCTTTAGGACCCTAGCTTTTTACCTTTTTACCTTTTCTGTTTTCTTTCTCTTTTTTCTCTTAGCTCCCCTGTGGATAACCCTATCAGGTAGCACCCATACACTTTGGTATGTTTGATGTTCGCCAGGGGCTTCATAGCACCCCACATTATGGCAACAAAAGTCCGAACACTTTATATAAGTATAGTTCGGCACCCCGAATTTAGCATTGTATGCATTGGCTCCGAATCATGTCTTTGGTCAATAGTTGGGTTGCCCGGCTCCTGTGCTTGCTACCTTACGTTCCGCTATATCGGCTAAGGTAGTAAAGGGAGAACTACTGCGATTGTGCCTTGGGTTATCCAAAGGAGCACCTCAGTAGAGAAAGCTGAAAACTGACTGTCATGATGCGGCGAGAGCCTGTCAGCTGTTCAGAGGTTACAAATCGTTGGAGATTTCTTCCGCATTACGCGAAGGATTGATACTTCCCGATCAGACGCTTATAGCACTCTAGTTCGGATACTAGGGGCTACGCCCATGTTTTTATTATCGAACTCTTATGCCTAAGTGAGGGTGTTACAGCCGCATAGTCTGGTTGCCTGGTTCGTTGCGCTAAACAACTCCTTCAAGGACCATCTAATTGGATCAAGATTGTTTAGATTCCATCCCGAAGACCCCCGTACTACCTAAGTGGGGGCAGAAGCCGACGAGTGCTTAACCCTCAGATTTCATACAACACGACCGCACAGGAAGTAAACATTTAAAAACATAACAAGCATTGTATTACACAATCACTTTTTTTTATCATACAAGGTAGAGGGAGCTCAAATACATTCATTCAAAGATAGTGTCTTTCGCACAATGATCCTCAACAATGCGGGACCCCTCTAAGACATTGCCGAAGTATCGCTCGGGTGTGCGGTGCTCCTTGCCCTCCGGCGGCCCCTCAGTCGCTAATTTGACAGCGTCCAGCTTCGCCCACCAGACCTTGCAATAGGAGAAGGACAGACATGCGCCCTCGATGCAGACGGACCGCTTGACGACGTCCAGCCGAGGACAAGCACCCACCAGTCGCTTCACGAGGCCGAAGTAACTGCTGGGTATAGCTTCGGCTGGCCACAACCGGATTATTAAATCCTTCATGGCCAGTTCGGCCACCCTATGCAGCTGGACCAGCTGTTTTAGCTGATCGCTGAAGGGCACCGGATGTTCTGGCGCAAGATATTGCGACCAGAACAGCTTCTCCATGGAGCTCCCTTCTTCGGCTCGGAAGAACTCTGCGGCGTCAGCCACACTGCATGGCAGATCAGTAAAAGCCCCTGGGGAACTCCGAACCTGGGTTAGTAAACGATATTTCATCTTCACATTCTTGCTTTGCATATTGAATGCCTTACCCGCTTCGATCTTTCTGGCCTCCTGGATCTCCTGGAGGGCGCCCTGGGCCTCATTCCGGGCTGCCTCCGCACTCTGACGAGCCTTGGCGAGTTCGGTCTCTTGAACCGACGCATCGCACTCCAAGGCCTTGCACTTCTTAACCGCGTCCTCGAGCTCCTGTTGGACCTCGTTGACCCGGCCCTTGAGCTTCTTCCGAGCGGCCTGCTCCTTGACAGCCTTCCCTTCGGCTTCGGCCAGGGCCTTTTTCAGGGACTCGACCTCGGTCGTCGCCTCTGTACACATCATGGCATTTCGGTCACTGCAGATCATTTTACCTTTTTCGAATACACATAACAGGTTATTACTTACCTTGTTTTTCTTGGAGCTGCCTCTTCACCTGGCCTAGCTCCTCCTCGGCCTCCGCCACTGCTTCAGTCCGGAGACTTTGGCAGTATGCGAGGCTGCAGCCAACAGCGACGCCTGTGTTTACATTTTATAAAATTTTAGTAGTTTCCTGCAATAGGAGATTGATCCTCTGTCCGGCTTTTTCTTTCCGAACACCGGACAGTGTCTCAGGGGATACTGTCTACATTGGGATTTTCTCTTTTTTGTGTTGCTTACCTCAAAACCTGTCAGCAGGCTGCTACAGGCTTCGGTTAGTCCACTCTTGGCGGACTGAACCCTTTCAATTACCGTGCCCATAAGGACACGGTGCTCATCCACAATGGAAGTTCCTCGTAGCGCTTCCAGCAGATTGTCTGGTGCCCCTGGTTGGACAGGGGTCACCGGCGGAATAGGCATCCCCCTTCTTTTGAAGAAGGTTCCATGCCGGATTCCGAAGCCGCATCGCTCTCCGGAATTGAGTCCGGCTGAGGGCCGAACTTAATACGGCCCTCCCCACCAGTCTCCATGGGGATTGATTCCCCTGGTGTTCGGCGACGGGGGTTTCACCTTCTAGCGCCTCATGAGCCTCTCCCCCGCCTGGAACAGTCCTTCAGGACAGCACCTCCGCATCATGTCCTTGGCCTTGGGGGAGTGAGCGGCCTGCGGTGAATCGCTCGCCATCGCCTTTGAGTCCAGCGAACCTCGTGATGAGGATCGCTGGGAGCTGTCGTGGGCTGGACTGTAATAGCATAACTAATTATATCAATACAACGAAGAGGAAAGACTTGGTTTATGGGTGGATATGAGTTTTAGCACTTACGATGCAGCCCGAGGCTTAGTGCGGGGGCGTCTCTCCGGACTATTGTCGATGTCCCACGAGGAGTTGTCCGCAAGGGAGCTTTTCCCTTTCTTGGACGTCTCCGCCTCCAGATTTGTGGAATCCGCCCTCTTCTTCCTCCCCTCATCAGGGGGAGGGTTGTTCTCCTCCTCCTCCTCATCGTCGTTGTATTCGGCGGCGGAGGAGCGGGTCTTGTCTTCGGACGTCGTGTCCGAAGCGCCCTTGCGGCGGGGGCCACTCCGGACCCCCTTGGCCTTCCTTGTGGCCTTCTTCTCCAGCACCTTATAGGGCGCCGGCACTAGCATCTTCGCTAAACGCGGGATGACCGGTTCTCCAGGCAGCGGAGTCAGACATTGGATCCGCTTTGCCTTCTCCACCCACTCCTGAAGAAGCCATGATAATAAAAGCTTAGATATAATCCTTGAAACAAGCAAGTACGGGATACCGTAAAGATTTACCTTGCTGGCGGAGCGATTAACGCTGTACCCGGGGTCCGATGTTGTGGCCGGCGGTGTCTCGTTGCCCTTGAAGAGCAACTTTCAAGCGTCTTCATGGGTTGTTTCGAAGAGCCTCTCTAGGGTTTGGTGCTTCTTTGGATTAAACTCCCATAGAGAGTGACTTCGGCTTTGGCAGGGGAGAATTCGGCGAACTAGCATCACCTGGATTACATCGACAGGTTTGACATCCTTGTCCACCATGCTTTGAATGCGCGTTTGCAGCGCTGTCAGCTCGTCTAACGAACACCAGTTCGGGCTCTTCTCAACCCAGGAGGTGAGTCCCATGGGAGCTCGGAGTTGAATTCGGCAACTGCGGCCCAGGTGGCATCGCGGGGTTCTGTAATGTAGAACCATTGTTTCTGCCATTCCTTGACAGACCCCACGAAAGTGCCTTTTGGCCAGGAGACGTTGGCCAGCTTGCTCACCATGGCGCCTCCGCACTCCGCGTGCTGGCCATCCACCACCTTCGGCTTCACATTGAAGATTTTGAGCCACAACCCAAAGTGGGGTTGGATGCGGAGGAAGGCTTCACACACGATGATGAACGCCGAGATATTGCGAAAGGAGTTCGGGGATAGGTCATGGAAGTCTATCCCGTAGTAGAACATCAGCCCGTGGATGAAGGGGTGGAGTGGAAACCTTAACCCGCGGAGGAAATGAGGGATGAATACTACCCTCTCGTTGGGCTTCGGCGTGGGAATGATTTGTCCCTGGGCTGGAAGGCGGTGGGCGATTCCCTTCGCCAGATACCCGCCCGCCCGAAGCTCGGCGACGTCCTCCTCCTTGACGGAGGAGGCCATCCACTTGCCTTGACCTCCGGATCCGGACATGGTTGGGTTCTTGCTCGAGTGGGAAACAGATGAGAACTTGGGCGCTGGAGCTCAAGAGTGGAAGGGTAGAGGAAGAGAGAAGGCGTGGGTGAAGAAAAGGGATTCTTATATCCTTATAAAGGCAGTGAATGTTGAATGCCTCCCCACTCACCTTGAAATTCGCTTACTCCCATGGGCTGTATAAACAACACAATTGGGTTACCCGCGCCCGTATTTGATGAGGATCCCGTAATAAGGGGACACGATCTCTGCTTTGACAAGACGTGCCAATGGAAATCGCATCTTGAAACACGGGTTGGAAGACAAAACTGTTCGATATAGTGACCGGGCAGACGTGATGTCATGTTGTGAAAAGTTGTCAGCGGATTAGACTCATGGAATATTATATTCTCTCTACGGTTGTGTGTGGTGTGTGTTACAGGTCCAGACACGTCAATATGTCCGAAGACTATCTTGGAGTTCGGAGGAAGGAACCCGCCTTGCAATGCTGAAGACAGATCTACGCATCGGATACGTTGTCATTGAAGCCAGGTTCAGGGGCTACTAAGGGAGTCCTGGACTAAGGGGTCCTTGGGCGTCCGGCCTGTTAGCCATGGGCCGGACTGATGGGCTGTGAAGATACAAAGACTGAAGACTGAACCCGTGTCCGGATGGGACTCTCCTTGGCATGGAAGGCAAGCTTGGTGACCAAATATGTATATTCCTTTCTTTGTAACCGACCTTGTGTAACCCTAGATCCTCCTGATGTCTATATAAACCGGAGGACTTAGTCCAGGGGATAGATACATTACCATAACCATACAAGCTAGGCCTCTAGGGTTTAGCCACTACAATCTCGTGGTAGATCAACTCTTGTAATACTCATATTCATCAAGATCAATCAAGCAGGACGTAGGGTATTACCTCCATATAGAGGGCCCGAACATGGATAAAACATTGTGTCCCCTGTCTCCTGTTACCATCGACCTTAGACGCACAGTTCGGGACCCCCTACCCGAGATCCGCCGGTTTTGACACCGACATGCCCCTCGCGGGGCACCCCCCAGGTGCAACCAGGGCCCATATGCTTCCTTTTGGCCCATAAAAACTCATCATAAAGTTTCGTGCCATTTGGACTCCGTTTGATATTGATTTCCTGCGCTGTAGAAAACATGGAAAAAACAGGAACTGGCACTGGGCACTATGTCAATAGGTTAGTACCAAAAAATGATATAAAATGACTATAAAATGATTATAAAACATCCAAGATTGATAATAAAATAGCATGGAACAATCAAAAATTATAGATACGTTGGAGACGTATCAGCATCCCAAGCTTAACTCCTACTCGTCCTCGAGTAGGTAAGTGATAAAAAACAATTTTTTTGATGTGGAGTGCTGTTCATCAAGTCATATCATATTCTTTTCTTTATAGCATGGACATTTGGACTTTTATGTGATTCAAAGCAATAGTCTAGTTTTGACATAATAATTTAGATACTCAAGCATATCAACAAGCAACCATGTCTTTCAAAATATCAATGCTAAAATAAGTTATCCCTAGCCCATCATGCTCAAACGTTGATCCATTCATGAAACACATTCGAATATTAAATACACCCAATACTTGAGCACGATCATATTGCCTCCTAGTTGGTGCTTTTTATTAGAGAAGATGTAGACTCAAATTTCAAAATAAAAATTGCATAAAGTAAAAGAAAGTCCCTTCGCAGAGGGAAGTACGGATTTGTAGAGGTGTCAGAGCTCAAAGCGAAAAAATGAGATAAAAACATTTTGGGAGGTGTATCCATCCCACCAACGAAAACGACGTAGAGTTCCCAATACTTTCCATGCATTGATAAATCATTGGCGGTTCCCAAACTGAAAATAAAGTTTATTCCTTTTTCCACCATAAATTTCACTTTCCATGGCTAACCGTATCCGCGGGTGCCCTCCCTACCAACACTTTCCAAGGAATTTATTATTTGACAACATAAAGTAAATTCAGTTCTTTTTGCATTTCGGGACTGGGCATCCCTAATACCTTTGCCTTACTCTCATGCAATGACAAGTGAATAAACACTCATTTTGAGAACAACACATCTAGCATGGAAAATATTAGCCACCCCTCACCGCTCCGCGAGCGAAACAAACACACAAAAGAGAAGTTTATTTTGAAAATTAGAGATGGCACATGCAAATTTGCTTACAACGGCAAAAGAATACGACATATAGGAAGATATAGTGGACTCGTGTGGCAAAACTGGTTTAAAGGATTTTGGATGCATGATACGTCCATTTTGCATCATGCTTTTATATCGATATTTATTGCATTATGGGTTGTTATTACACATTATGTCACAATACTTATGCCTTTTCTCTCTTATTTTATACGGTTTACATGAAGAGGGAGAATGCCGGCAGCTAAAATTCTGGGCTGGAAAAGGAGAAAATATTAGAGACCTATTCTGCACAACTCCAAAAGTCCTGAAACTCCATGGAAGTTTGTTTGGAATATATTAAAAATATTGGGCGAAGAAAGTACCAGAGGGGAGCCAGCCACCGTCCACGAGGGTGGGGGGCGCGCCCTACCCCCCTGGGCGCGCCCCCTGCCTCATGGGCCACCTGGCAGGCCTCCGATGCCCATCTTCTGGTATAAGGTGTCTTTTGCCATGGAAAAATCAGGAGGAAGTTTTCGGGACGAAGCGCCACCGTCTCGAGGCGGAACCTTAGAGGAACCAATCTAGGGCTCCGGCGAAGCTGTTCTGCCGGGGAAACATCCCTCCGGGAGGGGGAAATCATCACCATCGTCATCACCATCGATCCTCTCATCGGGAGGGGGTCAATCTCCATCAACATCTTCACCAGCACCATCTCGTCTTAAACCCTAGTTCATCTCTTGTATCCGATCTTTGTCTCAAAACCTCATATTGGTACCTGTGGGTTGCTAGTAGTGTTCATTACTCCTTGTAGTTGATGCTAGTTGGTTTACTTGGTGGAAGATTATATGTTCAGATCCTTTATGCATATTAATACCCCTCTGATTATGAACATGAATATGATTTGTGAGTAGTTACATTTGTTCCTGAGGACATGGAAGAAGTCTTGCTATAAGTAGTCATGTGAATTTGGTATTCGTTTGATATTTTGATGAGATGTATGTTGTCTTTCCTCTAGTGGTGTTATGTGAACGTCGACTACATGACACTTCACCATTTTTTGGGCCTAGGGGGAGGCATTGGGAAGTAATAATTAGATGATGGGTTGCTAGAGTGACAGAAGCTTAAACCCTAGTTTATGCGTTGCTTCATAAGGGGCTGATTTGGATCCATATGTTTCATGCTATGGTTAGGTTTACCTTAATTCTTCTTTCGTAGTTGCAGATGCTTGCGAAGGGGGGGTTAATCATAAGTGGGATGCTTATCCAAGGAAGGGCAGTACCCAAGCACCGGTCCACCCACATATCAAATTATCAAAGTAACGAACGCGAATCATATGAGCATGATGAAAACTAGCTTGATGATAATTCCCATGTGTCCTCGGGAGCGCTTTCCTTTATATAAGAGTTTGTCCAGGCTTGTTCTTTGCTACAAAAGGGATTGGGCCACCTTTCTGCACCTTTTTTTTACTTTTATTACTTGTAACCCGTTATGAATTATATTATCACAAAACTATCTGTTACCGATAATTTCAGTGCTTGCAGAGAATACCTTACTGAAAACCGCTTGTCATTTCCTTCTGCTCCTCGTTGGGTTCAACACTCTTACTTATTGAAAGGACTACGATAGATCCCCTATACTTGTGGGTCATCAAGACTCTTTTTTGGCGCCGTTGCCGGGGAGTGAAGCGTCTTTGGTAAGTGGAATTTGGTACGGAAAAAATATATAGTATGGTGAAATTTACTGTCACTTGTTACTTTGGAAAACAATCCTTTGAGGGGCTTGTTCGGGGTATCTTCACCCCGACCAGTAGAGCAAAGAGTTGCTCCTCAACCTACTGAACCTACTGAAAATGTTTACTTTGAAATTCCTTCGGATATGATAGAGAAACTGCTAGCTAATCCTTTTAAAGGAGATGGAACATTACATCCCGATATGCAGCTAATCTATGTGGATGAAGTTTGTGGACTATTTAAGCTTGCAGGTATGCCTAAGGATGTCATCAAGAATAAGGTCTTCCCTTTATCTTTGAAGGGAGAGGCATTGACATGGTTTAGACTATGTGATGATATTGGATCATGGAACTACAACCGGTTGAAATTGGAATTGACCAGAAGTTTTATCCTATGCATCTGGTTTATCATGATCGTAATTATATATATATAATTTTTGGCCTCGCGAAGGAGAAAGCATCGCTCAAGCTTGGGGGAGGCTTAAGTCAATGTTATATTCATGCCCCAATCATGATCTCTCAAGAGAAATTATTATTCAAAAAATTTATGCTCGGCTTTGTCTCAATAATCGCTCCATGCTAGATACTTATTGTACTGGTTCTTTTATGATGAAGACTATTGAATTCAAATGGGATTTATTGGAAAGAATTAAATGCAACTCTGAATATTGGGAACTCGACGAAGGTAAAGAGTCAGGTATAACACCTGAGTTTGATTTTGTTAAATCTTTGATGGATACCGATGCTTTTCGTGAATTTAGCACTAAATATGGACTTGACTCTGAGATAGTAGCTTCTTTCTGTGAATCATTTGCTACTCATGTTGATCTCCCTAAGGGGAAGTGGTTTAAATACCATCCTTCCATTGAAGTAAAAGTAGTTGAACCTATTAAACTTGAAGAAAAGACTATTACTTATAATGTTGATCCTATTGTTCCTACCGCTTATATTGAGAAACCACCTTTCCCTGTTAGAATAAAGGATCATGCTAAAGCTTCAATTGTGGTTCGTAAGAGTAGTGCTAGAACACCTACACCCCATGAGAAAATTAAAGTTTAACCTAGTATTGCTATGGTTAAAGATCTCTTGGTCGATAATATTGATGGGCATGTTATTTACTTCTGTGATGAAGCTGCTAGAATTACTAAACCCGATACTAAAGATAAACATAGACCTGTTGTAGGCATGCCTGTTGTTTCTGTTAAAATAGGAGATCATTGCTATCATGGCTTATGTGACATGGGTGCTAGTACGAGTGCAATACCTCATTCTTTGTAAGAAGAAATTATGCATGATATTGCACCTGCTGAGATAGAAGATATTGATGTTACTATTAAGCTTGCCAATAGAGATACTATTTCACCAGTTGGGATTGTTAGAGATGTTGAAGTCTTGTGTGGGAAAGTTAAATATCCTACTGATTTTCTTGTTCTTGGTTCCCCACAAGATGACTTTTGTCGCATTATATTTGGTAGACCCTTCTTGAATACTGTTAATGCTAAGATAGATTGCAAAAAGGATATTGTTACTATTTGTTTAGGTGACATGTCATTTTAATTTTGCTAAATTTCGTAGACAACCCCATGATAAAGAATTGCCTAGTAAAGATGAAATTATTGGCCTTGCTTCTATTGTCGTGCCTCCTAATGATCTTTTAGAACAATATTTCCTAGACCATGAAAATGATATGTTTATGAATGAAAGAAGGGAAATATATGAAGTATTCTTTAAATAGGGACCTATTTTGAAACACAACTTGCCTGTTGAAATCCTAGGGGATCCTCCTCCACGCAAGGGTGATCCCGTGTTTGAGCTTAAACTGTTACCTGATACTCTTAAGTATGCTTATCTTGATGAAAAGAAGATATATCCTGTTATTATTAGTGCTAACCTTTCAGAGCAGGAAGAAGAGAAATTATTGAAAACTCTGAAGAAGCACCGTGATGCTATTGGATATACTCTTGATGATCTTAAGGGCATTAGTCCCACTCTAGGCCAGCACAAAATAAAATTGGAGAAAGACGCTAAACCGGTTGTTGATCACCAACGGCGGTTAAATCCTAAGATGAAAGAAGTGGTAAGAAATGAAATACTAAAGCTTCTGGAGGCAGGTATAATTTATCCTGTTGCTGGTCGTTAGTGGGTAAGTCCTGTCCATTGTGTCCCTAAGAAGGGAGGTATTACTGTTGTTCCTAATGATAAAGATGAATTGATCCCACAAAGAATTGTTATAGGTTATAGAATGGTAATTGATTTCCGCAAATTAAATAAAGCTGCTAGAAAGGATCATTACCCTTTACCTTTTATTGATCAAATGCTAGAAAGATGATCCAAACATACACATTTTTTGCTTTCTAGATGGTTATTCTGGTTTCTCTCAAATACCTGTGTCGAAAGAGGATTAGGAAAAGACCACTTTGACTTGCCCTTTCGGTACCTTTTCTTATAGACGTATGCCTTTTGGTTTATGTAATGCACCTGCTACCTTTCAAAGATGTATGACTGTTATATTCTCTGACTTTTGTGAAAAGATTGTTGAGGTTTTCATGGATGATTTCTCCGTGTATGGAACTTCTTTTGATGATTGCTTAAGAAACCTTGATCGAGTTTTGCAGAGATGTCAAGAAACTAATCTTGTCTTGAATTGGGAGAAGTGCCACTTTATGGTTAATGAAGGTATTGTCTTGGGGCATAAAGTTTCTGAAAGAGGTATTGAAGTTGATAAAGCTAAAGTTGATGTTATTGAAAAGATGTCGTGTCCTAAGGACATTAAAGGTATAAGAAGTTTCCTTGGTCATGCTAGTTTTTATAGGAGGTTCATTAAAGACTTCTCAAAAAATTCTAGGCCTCTGACTAATCTCTTACAAAAAGATGTTCCTTTTGTCTTTGATGATGATTGTGTAGAAACATTTGAAATACTTGAGAAAGCCTTGATTTCTGCACCTATTGTTCAGCCACCTGATTGGAATTTACCCTTTGAAATTATGTGTGATGCTAGTGATTATGCTGTAGGTGATGTTCTAGGACAAAGAGTTCATAAGAAATTAAATGTTATCCAATATGCTAGTCAAACTCTAGACAGTGCCCAGAGAAATTATGCTACTACTGAAAAAGAATTTTTAGCAGTTGTATTTGCTTGTGATAAGTTGAGACCATATATTATTGATTCTAAAGTAACTGTTCACACTGATAATGCTGCTATTAAATATCTTATGGAAAAGAAAGATGCTAAACCTAGACTTATCAAATGGGTTCTCTTGCTACAAGAATTTGATTTGCATATTATTGATAGAAAGGGAGCCGAGAACCCCGTTGCAGACAACTGGTTTAGGTTATAAAATGGTCTTGATGACCCACTACCTATATACGATAGCTTTCCTGATGAACAATTAGCTATCATAAATGCTTCTCGTACTGCTCCATGGTATGCTGATCATGCTAATTACATTGTTGCTAAATTTATACCACCTAGTTTCACATACCAGCAAAAGAAAAAAGTTTTTTCTATGAATTAATACATTACTTCTGGGATGGCCCACACCTTTATAAAGAAGGAGTAGATGGTGTTATTAGACGTTGTGTACCTGAGCATGAACAGGAACAGATCCTTCGCAAGTGTCACTCCGAGGCTTATGGAGGACATCATGCTGGAGATAGAACTGCACATAAGGTATTGCAATCCGGTTTTTATTGGCCTACTCTTTTCAAAGATGCCCGTAAGTTTGTCTTGTCTTGTGATGAATGTCAAAGAATTGGTAATATTAGTAGACGTCAAGAAATTCCTATGAACTATTCACTTGTTATTGAACCATTTGATGTTTGGGGCTTTGATTATATGGGACCGTTCCCTTCCTATAATGGGTATACACACATTTTAGTTGCTGTTGATTATGTTACTAAGTGGGTAGAAGCTATTCCAACTAGTAGTGCTGATCATAACACCTCTACTAAGATGCTTAAAGAAGTTATTTTTCCGAGGTTTGGAGTCCCTAGATACTTAATGACTGATGGTCACTACTGCAGGATGGTCGAAACACGACACTACGATCAGAGACTCTTCGAGGAAACTGTGTGCGATGCCATAATCACAAACGGTGGTGTAAAAACCCGTCAAAAAAGGTGCAAAATGTTTGCGATGACAGATGCATCAGACACGGTTCAGATTTAGTTGCGTGTGCGATGCAAGGCATACGGTTCAACTCAATTAACTGTTTGGGATGAGGAGGCATAAAAGAAACAAGCAGCTAGATGATGGCGTGTGCGATATACAACATACGGTTCACTGGGATGAGCTGTGTGTGATTAAGCAACACAATGGAAATGATTCAACTGAACAAGATGTGTGTGATACGCGGCAAACAGGTCCGTAATCTGAAATGTGTGTGAAGACCAATAATAACACATACGATTGCTGCTAATAAGCCGTGTGAATTGCTCTGTCTACAGTAGAATAACATGTATATATATAACTGAAATAAACATCCAAATACATAAGTGACTATACAGATCATTCGCACACACCTCAATAAACAATTGCATGCATTCTAAAGTAGGAGAAACGATGGTCTAGTCATCTACTTCTTGTGACGCTCCTGCCACTGCTATGTGGCTCGATCCCTCGTCTGGGTCAGGAAGAAGACAATTCCTCATGTCAACGATCCGCTTGTACATCTCGTAGCTTGTGTACGCGTCCATGGCCGCGTACTTGGCATGTTTTCCATCCAGTCTCTTATGCCACACATTGTGCCAGGAGTTCTTGTCCTTATTGCTATCTTGCTTCATCTTCGCATAGTAGGGGTCGATGATGGCTGAGGCGAGGTCAACCAGGGAGTTCAATTTGCTTTTGTCGCTGCCCTAGACCTTGTAGTGGTGCTGGATGTTGACAAGATTCAGGCATTTCAAGTCCGAAACCTTGAGCGCTTTTAGATCGTTGGTGGTGTCCACCGTAGCGAAACTGTAGTCGGAGCTCTTGATAAACCTGGAGAAACGCTTGCAAGGCCTTGTGGCGAGGTGGAAGTGCTAGACGAGGACGTCATGTCGCACGCACAACTTGGCGACGACAACCTTCTGATCGTGCCCGGCATGACCCATGGTGTACTCGAGGTCGAAGCCGACCACTCGGTACTTGTCCTCAGCAAGGAACTGCTCCATAGTTTGGATGGAGCTCTCCACCGAGACCGGATCGTTCGTGTACACCACCGAGAGGGCCTTCCCCCTCACGTGGGTGTCCACTACGTGATGCGTGGTGAACTGCCCGCCGTTGTCGTCGTCGGCCGCTGGGAGCGCCATTGGAGCCACGGGGAGCACCATTGTAACCGCTGGATGTCATCTCTATATGTGTCCTCGTGGGTGTGCTTATTGTGTCGTGTGAGACATGAGATGAAGGTAAATGGCCGCATGAATAAAAGGGGGTCGGGCGACGTGGATTCTTGGCGCGTCCGCATGGCAGTTTTTGCAGCGGGTAACTGCATCGTCGCGCCGCGCCCGGCGCAACTGCTTGCACACGAACATGCGTGATCGTGCGTCGAGAACCCGGAGGGACGCGAGAGCAGAGCGTGCGCGGTGGGACGCAAGCAGAGCACGCCGCGGCTGCCTGGACCGCAAGCAACCACACGCATAGAGCAGTTGAATACGCAGGAAATGGTCGCCTACAAGCCGGCCGACAGTTGCGTCGCCGCGTAGAGGCCGTGTGGTACCACCTCCATCTAGTCTATAGTCTCCTTTATATTCCGTGCCATACTTTTCCCTCAAATTTAACCAACAAAATGTTAATGCATGTTTTAAAAATTATATAATTGGAAACTATGTTCACATACAAATCCAACTATATAATCTTTGGCGACATGCATTCGTATTTTATTAGTTAAATCATACTTATAAACAAGGACGGTGGTATAGTAGGTAATTAAATCGCAAACGTTTTTTTATTAAACGTATGTGTACGTGGCCTTTCGTCCTCCTCTCGCATGTCTTGTCACCCCGCTGCCGCAGACGGCTTACAACGGAAGCTTGCGCAACGCGCAGGGGCGTTCTTTTTGCCAAACGGTGGCGCCAATGAATCGCTGGTGAGCTCGTTCCCACGCAACCTCGCAGGTTCACGCAAGCTTCCCGCCCGACTCGGTGAAATCCCCCAAAATCCCGGTGCTTACCGGCCTGCTATAAAAACCCTCATGGCCGGCGAGTCCTGCGTCGCATTTTCCCCTCCATCCCTGTAGCTTATCACGTCAGCTTCTCCCACAACCGCCAATGGCACCGGTCCATCATCGTCGCTCAGCTACTCCGCCGTCATCAGAGGACAGCTCCAGCTGGGAGGCTACACCGTAGCGGCGGCGCAGTCCCTGGCGTAGTGTAGTGCGCATGGCGTCCCTGTTGGGTGTGCGCGAAACACCCACCACACGCTCTGCCACCGATGCCCGTCAGCAGCTGTTGCCGACCGCCATTTCCGCCACACCACGGTCGAAAGCCAGGGCCATCGCCTGCTCCGCCGCCGCGGCCCGAAGGTGGGAGATGGCCGTCGTGGCCTCCACCCCACTGTCGGCCACTGTGGTCATCACCCGCTCCACCACCGCGGCCCGAAGGCGGGAGGTGGTGGTCGTGGCCGCCACCCCATCGTCGGCCGCCGTGGCCGCCAGCCCACGGTCGACCGCCGGGGTCATCACCCGCTCCGCCACCGCCGCCCGAAGGCGGGAGGCGGATTCCCACACATGAGGCAGCAACCTTGCACGCTACATCGAGTTCTTGCGGGAGGAGGAGGAGCGCCTCGTCGAGCACGCAAAGAGCCTTACCGCCACAGTGGCCACGACACATGCCGCCTTAGAGGCGAGGAATCAGGAGATCTACGAGGAGAACCACCGCTTCGAGAGGGGTCGTCTGGAGCGGCAGAGGGCGTTCGAGGTGATCGTCGCTAGAGCTGCAGTAGTGGCAGGCACCGCATTGTGGTTGCCCAGCTCGTCGGTAGGCTTCTCCTCCTCCACCTCTTACTGAGCGCGCTCGGCAGAGGAGAGGCAGCCGGAAGTAGTACAAAGCCCCTCCGCAGTAGTAGTAATAGTAGTATTTAGGGGCTATTTTGTTCAGTTCATCTAACTATAGATGTGGTGGAACTGTACAACGTACTTAAAATTAGCTAGTATATATAGTTGAACTAGCTATTTCAGTACGTGGTTGGCAGCAATTGGGGAAAAGCTTGGTCAGTTCAGCTGTCGAGTTGAATTGTTTGTATAAATTAAGAACGACTGCTTAATCTATGAATGAAATCCATGCTTTATTACTGAATTTTAGTTGCAAAAATTAGATACTGCTAGTGATTTTTAGCTTCATATTTGACAAATCGCAGTGTTACAAGGATTGACAAATCTTACCAAATTGTTTGTACGTGGTTGCACACGGGTCATCCAAAACAACCGTTTGCGTTAAAGGGATGCACAAATCATGCGTTGCTCTCAATTTGCATATGGGTGTTCTATATAAAACGTTTGCGATCAAGAGCTACAGAAATCCTGCTCGGCACATTTTCTCTTGGCTTCCTGGGGAAGCTGTCGGTTTGCATACGGGTGTTCTAACTAAAACGTTTGTGATGAGTGTTTTATATTTAAAAAGTGAATTAAACTGCGGCTTGGGCGCCATTAATGGAAAGGATGCGAGCAAGGCGGGCGGGCATGGAAGTCAAAGGGCTCGCTTCCCAGTGAGCTTGCGCAGCGTACAACTCGCACGCTTCTCGATGAGCCTGCACACTCGAGGAGAGCTTGCACGCCTCTCGGTTAGCCTGCGCACCAGACGGTGCTCGCACACCTCCCGTTCAGTCAAGGTCAAGCAGTTGTCCGCACGGCACCTCCTACAACCATTAAAACCAAGACACGTGGCGTCACGTGAATGGTTAACAGAATTTTGGATTTACTAGAATTTAAAAACCAGGCATCTCAACGTTTTGCCGGCAATCAGCGGTGCCCTGGTGTTTGAAATTCATTCCCATTTCTTGCATGGGACCTAAGCATGCACCCAAGGACACATATTTGATTTTTCAACCAATTTATATGCACTGGAGCATGTGCATGTAGTTCAAATTTGAATTATGCACATAAATGCATTGAAAACTCGGTTAATGCATAAAGATGTCCAAACGAACCCTGAAAAATCACAAAAATCACACAACACTCCTGTTGTTCTATGTTGACATGAGAAAAAAATTTGAAAGCAATAAGAGGAAATGGATATCGTTTCGTCCCCAAAGGTGGGATGTTCCCTACCGAAAACCATCATGCTTGTTGTGAGAAGCTCCAGTTTGTGAGAAGCATATACCCAAACCTGCCCCAAATGGGACAAAATTTGTACCATGGCATGTTGATGCTGCTCCATGATAGCATGCCAAGTGTCATGAATTTCAGACGAGTTTTGGATTTAGTAGAATTTAAAAACCAGGCATCTCAATGTTTTGCTGGCAATCAACGGTGCCCTAGTTTTTGAAATTCATTCCCATTTCTTGCATGGGACCTAAGCATGCACCCAAGGACACATATTTGTTTTTTCAACCAATTTATATGCACTGGAGCATGTGCATGTAGTTCAAATTTGAATTATGTACATAAATGCATTGAAAACTCAGTTAATGCATAAAAATGTCCAAACGAACCCCGAAAATCACAAAAATTCACACAACACGCTTGTTGTTCTATGTTGACACGAGAAAAAAATTGAAAGCAATAAGAGGCAATGGATATCATTTTGTCCCCAAAGGTGAGACGTTCCCTACCGAAAACCATCATGCTTGTTGTGAGAAGCTCTGGTTTGTGAGAAGCATATACCCAAACCTGCCCCAAATGGGACAAAATGTGTACCATGTTCCCACAACATGCTGATGCCGCTCCATGATAGCATGCCAAGTTTCATGAATTTCAGACGAGTTTTGGATTTACTAGAATTTAGAAAGCAGGCATCTCAATGTTTTGCCGGCAATCAAGGGTGCCCTTGTGTTTGAAATTCATTCCCATTTCTTGCATGGGGCCTAAGCATGCACCCCAGGACACATATTTGATTTTTCAACCAATTTATATGCACTGGAGCATGTGCATGTTGTTCAAATTTGAATTACGCACATAAATGCATTGAAAACTCAGTTAATGCATAAAAATGTCCAAACGAACCCCGAAAAATAAAAAAAATCACACAACACTCCTGTTGTTCTATGTTGACACGAGAAAAAAAATTCAAAGCAATAAGAGGCAATGGATATCATTTTGCCCCTAGAGGTGGGACGTTCCCTACCAAAAACCATCATGCTTGTTGTGAGAAGCTCCGGTTTGTGAGAAGCATATACCCAAACCTGCACCAAATGGGACAAAATTTGTACCCCGACATGTTGATGCCGCTCCATGATAGCATGCCAAGTTTCATGATTTTTAGACGAGTTTTGGATTTACTAGAATTTAAAAAACAGGCATCTCAATGTTTTGCTGGCAATCAATGGTGCCTTGGTGTTTGAAATTCATTCCCATTTCTTGCATGGGACCTAAGCATGCACCCAAGGACACATATTTGATTTTTCAACCAATTTATATGCACTGGACCATGTGCATGTAGTTCAAATTTGAATTATGCACATAAATGCATTGAAAACTCAGTTAATGCATAAAAATGTCCAAACGAACCCCGAAAATCACAAAAAATCACACAACACTCCTGTTGTTCTATGTTGACACGAGGAAAAAATTTGAAAGCAATAAGAGGCAATGGATATCGTTTCGTCCCCAAAGGTGGGACATTCCCTACCGAAAACCATCCTGCTTGTTGTGAGAAGCTCCGGTTTGTGAGAAGCATATACCCAAACCTGCCCCAAATGGGACAAAATTTGTACCACGGCATGTTGATGCCGCTCCATGATAGCATGCGAAGTTTCATGAATTTCAAACGAGTTTTGGATTTACTAGAATTTAAAAACCAGGCATCTCAATGTTTTGCCAGCAATCAACGGTGCCCCGGTGTTTGAAATTCATTCCCATTTCTTGCATGGGACCTAAGCATGCACCCCAGGACACAGATTTGATTTTTCAACCAATTTATATGCACTGGAGCATGTGCATGTAGTTCAAATTTGAATTATGCACATAAATGCATTGAAAACTCAGTTAATGCATAAAAATGTCCAAAAGAACCCCGAAAATCACAAAAATTCACACAACACTCCTGTTGTTCTATGTTGACACGAGAAAAAAATTTGAAAGCAATAAGAGGCAATGGATATCGTTTCGTCCCCAAAGGTGGGACGTTCCCTACCGAAAACCATCATGCTTGTTGTGAGAAGCTCTGGTTTGTGAGAAGCATATACCCAAACCTACCCCAAATGGGACAAAATTTGTACCACGACATGTTGATGCCGCTCCATGATAGCATGCGAAGTTTCATGAATTTCAGACAAGTTTTGGATTTACTAGAATTTAAAAACCAGGCATCTCAATGTTTTGCGAGCAATCAAAGGTGCCCCGATGTTTGAAATTCATTCCCATTTCTTGCATGGGACCTAAGCATGCACCCCAAGACACAGATTTGATTTTTCAACCAATTTATATGCACTGGAGCATGTGCATGTAGTTCAAATTTGAATTATGCACATAAAATGCATTGAAAACGCAGTTAATGCCTAAAAATGTCCAAACAAACCCTGAAAAATCAAAAAAATTCACACAACACTCTTGTTGTTCTATATTGACATGAGAAAAGAAATTGAAAGCAATAAGAGGCAATGGATATCGTTTCGTCCCAAAAGGTGGGACGTTCCCTACCGAAAACCATCATGCTTGTTGTGAGAAGCTCCGGTTTGTGAGAAGCATATACCCAAACCTGCCCCAAATGGGAAAAATCACCACGACATGTTGATTCCGCTCCATGATAGCATGCCAAGTTTCATGAATTCCAGACGAGTTTTTGATTTACTAGAATTTAAAAACTAGGCATCTCAATGTTTTGCCAGCAATCAACCGTGCCTTGGTGTTTGAAATTCATTCCCATTTCTTGCATGAGACCTAAGCATGCACCCAAGGACATAGATTTGATTTTTCAACCAATTTATATGCACTGGAGCATGTGCATGTAGTTCAAATTTGAACTGTTCACCTGAAATGGCTAGAAAACCAATTTAATGTATAAAATGTTCAAACAAACCCTGAATAATTCCAATTCTTTTACAACACACATATAGTTGCATGTTCACTCCAGATAAAAGGTCTAGCAATTCAAACACCGTCCATTGCCGCTGTGACCCCATTATGTAATTCAAATCAAGATGACAAATCAAGTAGATCGCACACTGTTTATTATCAGCAACCATGTGAGATGTAGTACAAAATATCTTGGAGCATCGTCGGTGTATAGTACGCCTATGGCTTACGCGAGAAGGTGCGTCGGCTATAGTCCACAGTCGGCGTCTCAAGCACACTAGCTCGCTCCCCAAATATCATTTCACTGGTTAATCGTCGTCGGTGAAAGATGGGCACGTGGACCCGCGTCGTGAGGGCAACTTCGGTGGCCCACTCCGGCGAGAGCGCGGCCGCAGCCGCCATGCACGTGCTAACAAGGTGCATGAGCGCGGCCGCAATTTCCGACTGGGCGGCAAAGGCAGCCCAAACGGCCGCTGTTGCTTCTCAGGTGGCGGCAGCAACATCTGCCTCGGGGATAGCAACTGGCGAGAGCGGCACAACAACTGTCCGTTTCGCAGCGGCGGCCTTAGCCCTGATGGAGGCTGCCCACGACCATGTCGAGGCCGCCCACGCCTAGCTCCTGGCGGTCACCGCACAAATTGTATGAAGCTTCTCCGACAACGGTCGGCAACCCAGGGCCGAAGAGCTGGCAATCGCCGAGAGTGTTCGAGCAGCCGTTCGTTCCTATGCCACATACCTTGCGATGACGGAGACCGTCCAAGCCCAGATCATGTCTGCCCATGCCCAGCTCGTGGTGGCCTTTTCCAAAGAGATGGCGGACGTGGATGGTGAGATGCTTGCCGAGTAAGGTCGATGGATGCCATGGAGCCCCTTCCCCAGGAGACCGTCGGGCGCGAGCTGGACATGGAGGCGGCGGCGGAGATCGATGAGCACCAGCCGTAGTAGTAATCTTTGTTTTGTTTAATTAAGAGCGCCGATCTTTAATTTTTTAGAGTAATGTTTAGGTCAGCTAGCTTTGTTTAATTGTTGAACTTGCTCGATTAAGAAGTGTGGGTGTGCTCAAATTATGCAATGACGTGGATGACCACTGTAACCATGGAAATTCGAACCAAAACTTTTGACGTTCAAACTCATCACACACGGGTTAAGCTATCAGAATCGTTTGTGATGTCCACATATCGTACACAGTATTGAATAAGGGACCGTGTTTGATGACACTTTGCGCGCCAGTTTTTTGGCTGAAGCGATTCCAAATTTTTGGCTTCCGCGGAAATATCTACCTCCCTGCCCCCTCCCCCTTACCAAAAGCCACATTTCCCCTCTTCCCGCCTTCCTTTCCAAGTTGAAACCTTCACTCCTTGCTTGCAGCGCCGCCGCCTCCTCGTCGGCGACCCTCCATCACACTGCTCGGCCTCCTCTATCCAGGCGGGTAATCCACACCCGACCCCCATCCCCCTCCTCCTTCCACATCCCACATTCCCCGACCGTCGGGGCGAGCGCGACACCTTCCACCCAAATCACCGATCCCTCCACCAAAAAAGCACCGGCCTAAGCCATGGTGCACGCAGTATAGTCAGGACCTCAAGGAGCATTTGGCAGCGGAGAAGCAAATCGCGGCCGCACGCGCGGATGAGGTCGCGATGGCTGCCATTCGTGCCGACCCCCAGATCTTGAAGGAGCACCTTGCCAATTGCTAGCTACGCCGGTTAAGCATGATCGGTTTACCTGTTGCGTGTGTTGCTCCTGCCTTTCCTTCACAGATTCTAATGAATTGTGCTATCTAATTTCACCATGCAATCTGTTGCTCTAGTATATATGTTCTATATGTCGTGTAGTGTGGTGCTCACTTATTAACTATTTTGTTAATTAGTTGTCGTCTTCAGTTAACTGTTTGGTTCAATTCTGCAAATGTGATGTTCAATTCTTCAGGCTGCAATTTTGTATTGTCTTCCATGTGAGAAATAAATCGAATTTATCTTTACAAAATTGTGGGTGAATTCTATTATTGTATACCATGTGAGGAATAAATTGAATTTGGCTATAGTAAATACATGAGAAACAAATACAATCGCTACAATTGGCTGTAGTTAACTGTTTGGTTAACTCTCTGATCTTCTATTGGGAGTATGTTATATTGTGCAATGTGGTGCTCAGTTAATGTTTGGTTCATTTGTTGTGGTGTTTAGTTAACTGCTTGGTTCAATTCTGCAATGCGATGTCCAATTGTCGTAGGTAGAATTTTGTATTGTTGTGCATGCGAGGAATAAATCGAATTTGGTTGCACTTAATACATGAGAAACATACACAAGTGCTATATTTCCTAGTTCTTAATCATGCTTGGTTTGGGTAAATGGGTTTTCCATGTGGCTTCAGTTAATCTGATGAATCGGCAATGTGCTTATTTTTCATCAACATATTTTACTGATAGCGTGCGAACCCTTACTTAACCCGATGACTAACTACCTTATATGTGTTGCAGGGAAACAATGGGAAGCAATGAGGTTTACAATCGAGGTTAGCACGTGCATGGTCCATTGTCTAATAGCACATTATTTTGCAATTGCAGGAACCATTCTAATATTTTGGTTTTTAACAATTTGGTCTTGCACATGTAGGTCCTGTTGTCAAAGGTTTTGACCCATTGTTCGACCCTTTTTGCATATGGGGAAATGAGTTGTCCATGGATAGCAATCAAATCAAGAAACTCGAAAAGATTGTTAGGATAAAGAAATTAGCAACAAAAAACAACAAGATCTTTGTCTGCACTATGACGAAGACATCAGTTCACTACAAGATGGTACTAACTATTATACCTTGCCTTTTTTTATTCCTTTGCCCCATTTCCATTATAGAGAACATATTTATGCACATCCTTGTTTCCAGGCCTTTCCAAAGCAGTTCACTGATGATTACCTCTCAAACCACCTCTATGGTCAGGAGGCAAGGAAGGTTTTCATACAACACCCATGGTTCAATATTGAAGTGTTCCTGAAGAGGACGAAGGACGGACGGTCAATCATCCATAGGAACTGGCCTAAAGTTGAAAAGACCTTCAACAAGAATGAAGGCTCAATATTCGCCTTCCGCTTCAGTAGTTTTCCAGATGAGATGCATCTGTATGTATACCGTCTATGATGCTAATTTCGAAAGGTTCTACATGTTGCATGTGGAACTTGCTGCTGGTGCAGTTGTGTAATGGGGCAGCTGAGTGTTGAAGCTATATCATGTTGTACTATGATGTATTTCAATTATGAAATTCTACTTCCTTAATATGGAAATGAAATATATTGTGTGCTTAATATGAAATGTCAATTAGATTAATAAATAGATTATGAATAATCGGATAATTAGCCTGCTAATTGTGTTTTGCTATTGATAACGGTTGTTGAAAAAATACCGTGGGCGATGACCTCAGGCAACGCACACAGTTTCTAGGAATAAACCGTGTTGGATCAATGAACAATCACACACGACTTTCTCTTGAAAACTGTTTGCGTTAGGCCACCTTGCCCAAACGTTTACCACATAAAAATTGTGTGTGATGGACAGCCTTTGCCACACAGTTTCTTTTACGGACCGTGTGTGATACATTCAATAACGCAAATGATTTAACAGGAAAAATTGTGTGTGATGTACCTGTGAACGGAAAAGTTTTCCTTGGAGCGACTGTGTGGGATGTGCATACGAACGGAAATGTTTAGCAGGGACTGACTATGTGGGATGTACTTGCAACCAGAAACAATTTCGCTGTATAATTGTATTTTTAGCTCTACTGTACGTATTTCCGTATTTGAGTGCTCACCGGTCGCACATGAGGGCATATCCCCGACGGTTTCTGGGTCGTGTGGGAAGGATCCCCCTATCGCCCACACTCACTTGGCGACGGTTCCAAATGCCGTCGCGGAAAGGGGTTTTAAACCGTTTATTTAGGACCGACGTGCACCAATGGGTGGTTCACATTTTATTCATGGTGCCTTTCGTAAAATGCTTGCTAAGTATGATGTTAATCATTGAATTGCATCTCCATATCACCCACAGTCTAGTGGTCAAGTAGAACTGAGTAATAGAGAGCTTAAATTAATTTTGCAAAAGACTGTTAATAGGTCTAGAAAGAATTGGTCCAAGAAACTTTATGATACATTATGGGCCTATAGAACTACATATAAGAATCCTATGGGTATGTCTCCATATAAATGTCACTTACCTCTCGAACTAGAACATAAGGCATATTGGGCCATTAAAGAGGTCAATTATGACTTCAAACTTGCCGGTGAGAAGAGACTATTTGACATTAGCTCACTTGATGAGTGGAGAACCCAGGCCTATGAGAATGCCAAACTGTTTAAAGAAAAAGTTAAAAGAAGATGGCATGACAAAATGGTACAAAAGCATGAGTTTAATGTACGTGATTATGTTCTGTTATACAAATCTTGTTTAAGAATTTTTGCAGGAAAACTCCTCTCTAAATGGGAAGGACCTTACGTTATCTAGGAGGTCTATCGTTCCGGTGCCATAAAAATAAACAAATTCGAAGGTGGTGAATGGCCAAAGAATTAAACATTATATCTCAAGTGATCCTATAAATGTTGAAACCAATGTTATTAATACCGTAACCCCGGAGGAGTACATAAGGGACACTTTCCAGAATGTTTTAGATTCCGAGAAGGAATAGGTATGTGGTACGGTAAGTAAACCGACTCCAAAACAGTTCTAATAGCAATTTTTCTACGTTTTGGAATATTTAAGAAATTAGGAAAATAAGAAGTAGTCTGGAAAGGACACGAGGCATCCACGAGGGTGGAGGGCACGCCCTACCCCCCTGGGCGCGCCCCCTGCCTCATGGGCACCTCGTGTGCCCTCCGGACTCCGTTTTCTTGCACGATACTTCTTTTGGTCGGTAAAAATTCATTATATAATCTCCTGAAGGTTTTGACCACTATACCACGCAAATATCTCCTGCTTTTGTTTCGAGTTTTTTTCTAACAGATCTAGATCACCATGACGTCTTCAAGCGCCCCCAAGGACAAGTTTTTCGAGAAGGTCATCAATCCCTACCTCGCGGAGGTGTTGCAACACCCTCAAACCATTGAGATGCGTGAGGGGGTGCTGGACATCTGCGATGTTGAGGGACCAAGGAGGACCGGAAGCATGGAGACAAGACTCGAAGCAATGGAGGAACAATTATTCAAGTGCCAGGGGATGGTGGAACGCGGACTCTACGCCAACCACATGATGATCGCGGAGTTCACCAACAAACACAAGCTGGATGCCAAGAACATTGGGGAGACCATCTTCAAGCTTCACGAGAAAATAGAGCACCTCCAAGCCCAGATCTATGACCTGCAAAACCAAAACTGTGAGTATGAATATAGATTCAAAAGGATGAGTTTGGCTGCAGATTTGAGGATCCCGGAGACTCGATCATCCTTATATGATGGTGATCCTCTGCCTTGGAAGATGGATGACAAGCCTACATCATCAACAACTCCATCATCACTACCACCTCCGGAGAACTGAGTATCGGGTATGGGCACTCCCCTTGGCAACTGTCAAGCTTGGGGGAGTGCTTCGGTATCATATCACCATCACACCTCTATCTTTACCATTTTTCTTAGTTCCATCCTTTTGGTTATATCTTGATCTAGTAGAATAAAGTTTAATAAGATCTAGCTTGGAGTTTTGTGTTGATCCTTATCTATGTAATCGAGTCCGTGAGCTATATATAATAAAGATTAGTTTTGAGTCGAGGGCTTGGTTATCTTGCTATGATCCCGAGGGAATAAAAAAAGGGAATAGAAAGAATAAAAAGAAATAAAGAGATCATATTGATCTTATGGAGAGTAATGACTTCATGTCGGTGTACAAAAATAGGGGCGCATCTTTGTACCCCTTTTCCTGTGCACGGGCAGTCAGAGCCGCGTCCGCGGCCACACCAAGCAGAACGAGGGAGGTGAGCCAAGGTAAGATCAAAGTCCAAGACGGTCAAAGCAAAGCCAAGGCCAAGACCACAAAGAGCAGAGGGATGAAGCAGGTTCCCCCGGCAAGACCCTTGCCGGGTGGCCTCAGCGGCCCCGGCAAGACTCTTGCCGGGACAGCTCGCCCCACGCCAACAGAGCGAGCCACCCTTGAGCCCACGGCCCCCAGTGTCAGCATCAGCATGGGACCAGGGCTCAGGAAGGCATCCCTGTGGTGGCATGCAAATCTTTGTGAAGACATATTCAAGATCAGATTAGAAGATGACGATTCTCGGCAAGATCCTTGCCGAGGAAGGCCACCAGACCCCCGGCAAGATCCTTGCCGGGGACGACAACATGCCATGGCGAGACCCTTGTCAGGCCACCCGGCAAGGCCCTCTCCAAAGACGCTGGCAAGGCCGCCGCCCAGCCCACGTCGACCAGGCTCCCACCGCCGTTCACATGCAGCTGCCGGCCCAACCAGCTGGGCGGGCACCTGCGTGGCAACATGCAGCTCCTAGGCCAACCCATCAAGCACCTACGTGGAGGCATGCAAATCTTCGTGAAGGCTCCACCACCGCGCCAACTCAGCTGCCTGCCTTCCTACATGGTACCGCACGCATCCCTGGCCGAGGCGCGTGTCGAAGCGAGGAGGAGCCGTGATGGACGGGACGGGCCTCGGCCCCGTCCCCGATAAAGCAAGAGGACACCTGAGCGGTGCATTAAATGCACCTTGTCCTGTAATACGAGGGATAACCTCGTGCCACTGTAGACCTTTCCGCCTCCTGTGTGCCACTGTGGCAACCCCTTTTTCCTATAAAAGGAGGCCCGAGGCGACAAGGAGAGGGATTCGGCTCTTTTGAACCACACACTGACCACAGCTAGTTCGAGAGCTCAAGAACTCTCAGAAATACACCCACCAAAGCAGGACTAGGGTTTTACACATCCTGGCGGCCCGAACCTGGGTAAACGATCCTTGTGCTGTCTACTAGCCCTGCTCTCCTTGCAACCCTGCACCCCGGCAACCGTAGTAGGGATTCTTATGATCCCATAGGTGTCGTTTCACACCGACATCCTTTGACGTGCCAGGTAGGGGGGCGCAATTGCGAGAATATGGTCTAGTAGTTAGCCTAGCAGTTCTTCGTCGCCATGACCCCTAAGAAGAGGACGGCCACGGCGGTCGGTTCGTTGGGAGCCGAACGACCCGTGCTGGTGCGGACGAGCAGCGGACCGGTCGCAGACAGGAACCGGGCCGCGACCCGCGAGCACTAGCATCCCCCAGGTAGTCGGAGCCTGGCGAGCGGCGTCGTTCGCGCGCCAGACGACCGGCCACACATCGCCGGATCCAAGGACAACCAGCAAGAGAGGCCCACCCGGGGCCGCAACAAGAAACAAGAAGACGACAATCACGATGAGGACAACGAGTTTGGTGAGCAAGGGTTCCAGAAGGATACGGAGGCCATATGCATCGATGGCGGCACCTCGCTGCATACCTCTCGCCGCCAGCTCAAGCAGTGGGCGCGAGAGATTACAGCAGCAGAGCTGTTGTTCGACGCTCAGAAGCCGCTGAAGTGGTCCAGCACGCCCCTCATCTTTGACGCCGAGGACCACCCTGACCGCACTATCGCGGTCGGGTGTTTGCCATTGTTGGTCTCGCCAACAATATGCAACCTCAGGGTGAACAAGATGTTAGTTGACGGCGGGGCCGGCCTGAACCTGATCTCGCCTGTCGTGATCAAAAGGTTGCAAATCCCTGATAGAGACCTTGAGGAAACGGGCACGTTTCAAGGGGTCAATCCAGGGAGGAGCCAGCCGAAGGGAAAGGTCACACTGCCCGTGACATTTGGAGGAGAGTTGAACTATAGGACGGAGAAGATCGTCTTCGACGTGGCCGTGATCCCCTTGCCCTACAACGGGATCCTCGGCTGCCCGGCATTGGCCAAGTTCATGGCGGCGTCACACTACGCCTACAACATGCTAAAGATGCCCAGGCCGTTAACCATCATCTCCATCCCCTCCGACAAGAAGGACGCGCTGATTTGTGCCGACCAGCTCTACTGGGAAGCTGTTGCAGCAGCTGCCGTCAAGGCACCTGCTCCTGCCGCTGACGGCCCGGGAGGGAAAAAGGAGCCCGACAAGACCTCTCGCACCCACTCTGGCAAGCGCACCTCCTCGGAGTGTTGTGCTACTGTTGAGGACGTGCCAGAGAGCTCTACCGACAAGAGCAAGAGATCCAGAGCCGAGCCACCGCAGACCAAGAAGGTTCCCGTCGGGGAGGATGGCACGGGAGGGGCCTTCATCATAGGCTCCACCCTCGACAGCAAATAGGAAGGCACGCTCGTCACCTTCCTGCAGGCAAATGTCGACGTGTTTGCATGGCAAGCGTCTGACATCCCCAGTGTTCCCAGGGAAGTGATTGAGCACCACCTAGCTGTCTGTCCCCACACGCGGTCCGTCAAGCAGAAGGTCAGAAATTAGGCTCTAGAAAGGCAGGAGTTCATCACAGAGGAGATCAGGAAGTTGGAAGCGGCATGTTTGGTGAGAGGGGTGCTCCACCCGACGTGGTTGGCCAATCCAGTAGTGGTGCGCAAGGCGAATGGGAAGTGGAGGCTGTGTATTGATTACACAGATATTAATAAGGCTTGCCCTAAGGACCCCTTCCCGTTGCCGCGCATCGACCAGATTGTTGACTCCACGGCCGGGTGTGATCTGTTATCATTCCTCGACGCCTACTCAGGCTACCACCAAATCTTCATGACAAGAGAGGATGAAGAGAAGATGGCATTCATCACCCCATGTGGTACGTATTGCTTTTTATGGTTGCCTTTTGGGTTGAAGAGTGCCGGCTCAACATTTGCATGAGCAGTCCAAATTGGTTTTGAACCTCAGCTCCATAGAAATATGGAGGCCTACATGGATGACATAGTGGTCAAAACCAAAGACGGGCCCACTCTTGTGCAAGATCTGGAGGAGACATTTGCTAACCCGCGCAAGATCAACCTCAAGCTAAACCCTGAGAAGTGCGTCTTCGGTGTTCCGTCCGGCAAGCTTCTCGGATTCTTTGTGTCGCAGCGCGGGATCGAGGCAAACCCAGACAAGATCAAGGCTATTGAGCAGATCAAGGCGCCCAAGCGGATCAAGGATGTGCGTCGGCTCACAGGCTGCGTTGCCTCCATGAGCCGGTTCATCTCTAAGTCCACCGAGCGCGCCCTTCCTTTCTTCAAAATCTTGAAGAAGGCAAGCCCAATAGAGTGGACACCAGAAGCTGAGGCAGCACTGCAGGATCTGAAGAAGTACCTTTCCTCCGTGCCGATACTGGTTGCGCCTAAACCATAAGAGCCGTTGCTGCTGTATCTGGCGGCGATGAATCAAGTGGTCAGCGCCGCACTGGTGGCACAGAGGGAGGTCGACGAGGGAGAGGCAATGGCGGTAGAACCAGTGGATGGCAAGCCAAAGATTCCCCCGACAGGGCCTGGTGCCGGAAAGGCGCGGCCCCCGGCGGAGTCTGGTGCCACCAAGGCAATGCTCGCGCAGTCAAGTGAAGTGGTGCCAAAGAAGAAGATGATGCAGCACCCGATTTACTTTGTCAGCTCCCTCTTGCAGGGGGCTAGGTCGAGGTATTCTGGCATGCAAAAATTGCTCTTCGGCCTCCTTATGGCCTCGAGGAAGTTGCGTCACTACTTCCAGGCCCACGAGATCACTGTCGTCACCCGCCTCCCGTTGCAACGGATACTGCACAACCCGGACGCAAGCGGAAGGATTGTGGAATGGGCCTTGGAGCTGTCAAGTTTCGGTTTAAAGTTTGAAAGTACCTCGACAATTCAGAGCAGAGTCTTGGCGGAATTCATTGCAGAATGGACCTCGACGCTTGACGAAGAAATCCAGGAGACCACTCTCCCCGGCAAGGAAGCAGATCGCGACTGGATCATGTACTTTGATGGGGCTTTCTCGCTGCAAGGCGCCGGTGCTGGTGTGCTACTCGTAGCACCCAACGGAGAACACCTCAAGTACGTGATCCAGATGCACTTCCCCATGGAGATGTCCACCAACAACACTGTCGAGCACGAGGGATTGCTTGCTGATCTCAGGATCACGGCAGACCTCGGGGTTAAGAAGCTCATCGTCAGGGGCGACTCGCAGCTCGTTGTCAGGCATGTCAACAAGGATTATCAGAGCCCATTGATGGAAGCCTACGTAGACGAGGTGAGGAAGCTGGAGGAACGCTTTGACGGTATCCAGGCAAAGCACGTCCCCCGAGCGGATAATGACATCGCCGATTACCTGTCAAAGCGGGCCGCATTCAAGCTACCTGTGGAACCAGGTACCTTTTTGCTCCGGTTGACTCAACCATCTGTCGAACCATCAGCGGGGCAGAACAAGCAGAGGAAATCAGGTCCCGGCAAGTACTTTCCTATTGAGCCCCCTGGGGCTGTCGGCAAGGGTACTGCCGCAGACGCTGAGCCTGACCAAGAGCGACTGACTCCGACAGGGCATCAATCCCTGGCCGTAGAGACAACCGCTCTCATGGCGGAAGAAATGCCTTTGGTCCTTGCCGTCGAGCCCCAGACTCTGGCATGGGCGCATCATACCGTCCACTTCCTCCAAACAGGGGAGCTTCCTGAGGAGCAGGAAGAAGCAGAGAAAGTAGCCTGTCGGTCTGCCCTGTACCAGTTCGTCGATGACGTCCTATATCGGAGGAGGCCAAACGGTGTGAAACTCAAATGCATCCCCCGGGAGGAAGGACTGGAGCTGTTGGCGGAGATACATGGAGGCATATGTGGCTCCCACATAGGGTCAAGGGCCGTTGCCGGGAAGGCATTTCGGCAAGGTTTCTTCTGGCCCACCGCCCTCCAGGATGCGACGGCACTAGTAACCAAGTGTGAAGCGTGCCAGTTCCATTCAAAGAAGCTTCATCAGCCGGCTCAAGCCCTTCAAACAATCCCTCTCTCCTGGCCATTCTCGGTCTGGGGGCTCGATATACTAGGCCCATTCCCCCGCGCTGTCGGGGGCTTTGAGTACTTGTACGTTGCAATCGACAAGTTCACAAAGTGACCGGAAGTGGAAGCAGTGAGGAAGGTGACTGCTCAGTCAGCCGTCAAGTTCTTCAAAGGACCGGTCTGCCGTTTTGGTGTGCCAAACAGAGTCATCACCGACAACGACACCCAGTTCACAAGCCACACCTTCATGCAGTACATCCAAGACCTCGGCAGTAAGGTCTATTTTGCTTCCGTGGCACATCCACGGAGCAACGACCAAGCGGAGAGGGCAAATGCTGAAGTGTTGCGAGGCTTAAGGACGAAGACCTTTAACAAGCTCCACAAGAGTGGAAGGCGCTGGATTGATGAGTTGCCGGCGGTTCTTTGGTCGATGAGGACGACGCCAAATCGAGCCACCGGCCAGACACCTTTTTCCCTGGTATATGGGGTAGAAGCAGTTCTCCCCACGGAACTCATATACGGGTCACCTTGAGTGCTCGCTTATGATGAGCTTGAGAAAGAGCCGTTGAGCCAAGATGATGCGACACTCCTTGAGGAAGATCGTCTTCGGGCGGCTGTGAGAGCGGCACGCTACCAGCACGCCTTGCACCGCTATCATAGCCGCAAGGTTCATTCCCGAAGCCTTGAGGAAGGCGACCTTGTCCTTCGGCACATTCAGTCGGCCAAGAATTCCAACAAGTTGACGCCGAAGTGGGAAGGCCCTTATCGGGTAATGCGAGTCACCAGGCCTGGCGCAGTCCGCCTAGAGACCGAAGATGCCGTCCCAGTGAACAACTCCTGGAACATCGAGCATCTTCGCAAGTTTTACCCATAAGGCGCGGCTTGCCGGGCCTCCCGGCAAGCCACCTTTTGTACAAGCTTTGCCGACAAGGCATGTGACCCTTTGTACAAAGCCAGGCGCAGACCCTGAGAGAAAATAAATGAAGCACTAGCGCCCTAAGTTATAGCATGCATGCTAGGTCGAGTCTCTTCCTTGGTTAGGGTTGATAGTGCTTAGCGGCGACTAACCCCTAGCCTAGAGGTCGAGTGCGCGTCTGTCTGTTCCTTTTCTGTCCTCCTTTGGTTCGCAGGGCACATGAGCACTTTTGCTGAGCTACTCGGAAAGAAGGAAACGGACCGGTGCCCCGACCCCGGCAAGCCAGAGTTGTCAGGGGCTGCAAGCACAAGGATCCAACCGCGGCAAGATGAGATTGCCAAGGGCTGCGGATCCAGATAAGTCTTTTATCCTCTGTCATGCATTTCGGAACCGAACTGGGGCATGTGAAACCTCGTTTTTATCTCTAGGCTGCCATGCTCCCCTTTTTCCTATACCTAGGGATTATTTCCTGGGTCCGGATTTGGTCATAGCCGCGACGGCAAGGAGGTGGGACAAGGAGCCTAAATCCCACTTCATCCCTGCCTCCGTCAAGAGCACGAGAATGGTCGAGTGGAGTGGGGGGACGGCAAGGCCTGTTGCCGGGCGAAAAACATTTATCTTAAAACAATAACAAGGATTCGCTCCGTGTCGCGGGATTTACCCGCGAACAAAAAACCCGGCAAGCATCCCTTTTTCATTAAAAACATCCCATATAGGTATAGTTCGTGCGAGATGAAAAACATGAGCAAGGGGATTACAAGTTTTAAATTTAACAAAGGCCCACAAGCTTACAAACTAAAAAAAGAGATAAGATGCCCGTAATCCCTTTCTTGTCCCTCTCCTCAGGAGGCAGGTCAAGGAGGCGAAAGGTGTGCTTAGGCGAGCTACGAGCAGCAGAAAGCACCAAGAGAACATCTCGGTGGCCACCCACGGGCGGGCCAATGATGACGGCGCCGGGAAAGGAGCTGGAAGACAAGGCGGCAGGACCGGCAATACGCAGTGAAGGCGTCGGTGCCGGCGTACTCCGAGTTGACGGCCTTGCCGCCCGCCCTCTTCCTCTTCCGCAGCCTCCTGACGCCAGCCGCCCAAGGAGACAGCCCCGCAAGGTACAAGGAGCTGGCCCTGCCCCGGCCAGCTTTTTCCAGAGGAGCGGCCAGGTGCAGATGTTGCTGCTGCCGCACCCGCCTAGGCGCGGGGCGTCCGATGCCTAGTCGGACTCGTCCCCGCTGTCCGCCCCGCTGTCCTCCTCATCTCTCTCGCTCGAGGACGAGATTCCATCGTCAGAATCTCCATCAGAGGAGCTCTCCACGCAGCATTTTAGATGAGTTCCAAGATCTCCGAAGACCTTGACGGAGAGCAGGCCGTCCTCCATTAACTTGAAGGAGAGGACGAGCCCCGCCGTCAGGCTGTGGATGCGGGCGAACGTCTTCCATCCACGACGGAGATACATAACTCAAGGAGCCGGGAAGGCGACCTCGACTCGTGTGCCCCCGTTCCCGCAGCCCCTCATGTGCAACCAAAGGGTCAGGGGCGGGGCACACTCCATCACCAGAGCGAATGGAGTGGGGAGACGAAGACGACGACGAGGGGGACGGCGGAGCCTGATGAAGAACTCGCAAGGCTGGTCTTCAACGTGGCCCTCCATCGGGAAGGGCATTATTGGCAGGGGCGAGGCCGGCGCGCCGCCCCATCCCCCCCTTCCCCGAGCGCTACGGCCTCTGCCTCTACCTCGCCCATGGCCTCGCCCCCACCCCCTTCCCCTCGCGGTCGGTTCCGCCACCACGGGTTCAGGAGGTGGAGGGACGCGCTGTCGAGCGGCGACCCTCACCGCTACCGTCGAAGGACCAGGATTCCCTTTCTCCATGGCGGGTGAGAGGGAGGAGCAGAAGTAGAGAGAGATAGAAGATGGAAAAATGCGGGGTGCCATCTCCCCCTTCCTCCTCTTTATAAAGGAACGGGGTTGAGGCTCGGCCGCCCCGCTCGGCCAATCCAGACACCGGAGGCGTGGGGAATCAGGACCGACCCGCCGCCCAACCAGCGGCGGACCGGTTTCTCGCCTCCACCGTTTGCCACCACAGGGACGCGTGGCAGACGTGCAGAACTGAAGGGATGGGTGAGGCGACCTCTCCACTCCCCGTGATCGTGGGGAGTGGACGCCTTGAAGACCACACCCGACCCCGCTCAGTAAATGAGCCGCGCCTCCATGCCTCCCTCTTTTTACGGGGAAGGCGCGAGCCGCCTCTTTACTGCGATGTGACGCATGCATGTGGAAACCGTCCCATGCATGCCGCCCACGTCACGCACACCCCCCATGCCGCGCCACGCGCGCGGGTCGTGGGAGGCGAAGCGCGCGAAGAATCTTACCATGGTAAAAACCGCCCCACCTGCTCGCGCACCGTTTTGGGCCTGGCCCAACAACGCGTTGTGCTTATGTGTGGCCCAGGTCCGGGGGCTCCTGTCGGTGTACAAAAATAGGGGCGCATCTTTGTACCCATTTTCCTGTGCACGGGTAGTCAGAGCTGCGTCCGCGGCCACACCAAGCAGAACGAGGGAGGTGAGCCAAGGTAAGATCAAAGTCCAAGACAGTCAAAGCAACGCCAAGGCCAAAACCACAAAGAGCAGAGGGACGAAGCAGGTTCCCCCGGCAAGACCCTTGCCGGGTGGCCTCAGCGGCCCCGACAAGACTCTTGCCGGGACAGCTCGCCCCACGCCAATAGAGCAAGCCACCCTTGAGCCAACGCCCTCCAGTGTCATCATCAGCATGGGACCAGGGCTCGGGAAGGCACCCCTGTGGTATCATGCGAATCTTTGTGAAGACATATTCAAGATCAGATTAGAAGACGACGATTCTCGGCAAGATCCTTGCCGAGGAAGGCCACCAGACCCTCAGCAAGATCCTTGTCGGGGACGACAACACGCCACGACGAGACCCTTGCCGGGCCACCCGGCAAGGCCCTCGCCGAAGACGCCGGTAAGGCCGCTGCCCAGCCCACGTCGACCAGGCTCCCACCGCCGTTCACATGCAGCTGCCAGCCCAACCAGTTGGGCGGTCACCTGCATGGCAACATGCAGCTCCCAGGCCAACCCATCAAGCGCCTGCGTGGCGGCATGCAGATCTTTGTGAAGGCTCCACCACCGCGCCAACTCAGCTGCCTGCCTGCCTACATGGCACCGCACGCATCCCTGTCCCAGGTGCGTGTCGAAGCGAGGAGGAGAGGCGACGGACGGGACGGTCCTCGCCTCCGTCCTCGATAAAGCAAGAGGACACCAAAGCGGTGCATTAAATGCACCTTGTCCTGTAATATGAGGGATAACCTCGTGCCACTGTAGACTTTTCCACCTCCTGTGTGCCACTGTGGCAACCCCTTTTTCCTATAAAAGGAGGCCCGAGGCAACAAGGAGAGGGATTCGGCTCTTTGGAACCACACGCTGACCACAGCTAGTTCGAGAGCTCAAGAACTCTCAGAAATACACCCACCAAAGCAGGACTAGGGTTTTACGCATCCTCACGACCCGAACCTGGGTAAACAATCCTTGTGCTGTCTACTAGCCCTGCTCTCCTCGCAACCCTGCGCCCCGGTAACCATAGTAGGGATTCTTGTGATCCCATAGGTGTCATTTCACACCGACACTTCACATATAAAGAGTATGATGAATAAAAGTTGTTGAGAGTTGACACACATAGTTTTGGTCATCGTTGCAATTAATAGGAAGTAATAAAGAAAGAGAGGTTTTCACATATAAATATACTATCTTGGGCATCTTTTATGATTGTGAGCACTCATTAAAATATGACATGATATAAAGTTGATGTTGGACAAGGAAGGCAACATAATGGTTTATGCTTTCTTATATCCGAAATAAATTATATTGTCATGGATCATCCAACATGTTGAGCTTGCCTTTCCCCCTCATGCTAGCCAAATTCTTTGCACCAAGTAGAGATACTACTTGTGCTTCCAAATATCCTTAAACCCAGTTTTGCCATGAGAGTCCACCATATCTACCTATGGATTGAGTAAGACCCTTCAAGTAAGTTGACATTGTTGCAAGCAATAGAAATTGCTCTCTAAATATGTATGATCTATTAGTGCGGAGAAAATAAGCTTTATACGAGCTTGTGATATGGAAGAAATAAAAGCGACGGACTGCATAATAAAGGTCCCTATCACAAGTGGCAATATAAAGTGACGTTCTTTTGCATTAAGATTTCGTGCATCCAACCATAAAAACACATGACAACCTCTGCTTCCCTCTGCGAAGGGCCTATCTTTTTTTGTCTTATACTTTATACAAGAGTCATGGTGATCTTCACCTTTCCTTTTTACATTTTATCCTTTGGCAAGCACTATATGTTGGAAAGATCCTGATATATATAGCTAATTGGATGTGGGTTTTCATAAAGCATTATTGTTGACATTACCCTTGAGGTAAAAGGTTGGGAGGCACAACTATAAGCCCCTATCTTTCTCTGTGTCCGATTAAAACTCCATAACCATAAGTATTGCGTAAGTGTTAGCAATTGTGAAAGACTAAATGATAGTTGAGTATGTGGACTTGCTGAAAAGCTCTTATATTGACTCATTCCAATGTTATGATAAATTGCAATTGCCTTAATGACCGAGATTATAGTTTGCTAGCTTTCAATGAAGTTTCTGATTCATACTTGACATTGTGAATAGATTATTAATTTAGCATAAGAAATCACGTGACAATATATATATATGTTGTTGTTCTAAGAATGATCATGATGCCCTCATGTCCGTATTTTATTTTATCGACACCTCTATCTCTAAACATGTGGACATATTTTTCGATATCGGCTTCCGCTTGAGGACAAGTGAGGTCTAAGCTTGGGGGAGTTGATACGTCCATTTTGCATCATGCTTTTATATCGATATTTATTGCATTATGGGATGTTATTACACATTATGTCACAATACTTATGCCCTTTCTCTCTTATTTTATAAGGTTTACATGAAGAGGGAGAATGCCGGCAGCTGGAATTTTGGGCTGGAAAAGGAGCAAATATTAGAGACCTATTCTGCACAACTAATACGTCTCCAACGTATCTATAATTTTTGATTGTTCCATGCTATTATATTATCTGTTTTGGATGTTTATGGGCTTTACTGAACACTTTTATATTATTTTTGGGACTAACCTATTAACTAGAGGCCCAACCCAAATTGCTGTTTTCTTGCCTATTTTCAGTGTTTCGAAGAAAAGGAATATCAAACGGAGTCCAAACGAAATGAAACCTTCGGGAGAGTTATTTTTGGAACGGAAGCAATCCAGGAGAATTGGAGTAGGCGTCAGGGAAGCCACGAGGCAGGGAGGCGCGCCCTACCCCCTGGGCACGCCCCCACCCTCGTGGCCCCCTCGTGGCTCCCCTGACCAACTTCTTTCGCATATATATGTCCATATACCCTAAAAACATCGGCAAACACAATAGATCAGGAGTTCCGCCACCAGAAGCCTCCGTAGCCACCGAAAACCAATCTAGACCTGTTCTGGCACCCTGCCGGAGGGGGGGGATCCCTCTCCGGTGGCCATCTTCATCATCCCGACGCTCTCCATGACGAGGAGGGAGTAGTTCTCCCTCGGGGCTGAGGATATGTACCAGTAGCTATGTGTTTGATCTCTCTCTCTCTCTCTCTCTCTCTCTCTCTCGTGTTCTTGAGTCGGCACGATCTTGATGTATCGCGAGCTTTGCTATTATAGTTGGATCTTATGATGTTTCTCCCCCTCTACTCTCTTGTGATGAATTGAGTTTTCCCTTTGAAGTTATCTTATCGGATTGAGTCTTTAAGGATTTGAGAACACTTGATGTATGTCTTGCATGTGCTTATCTGTGGTGACAATGGGATATCACGTGATCCACTAGATGTATGTTTTGGTGATCAACTTGCGGGTTCCGCTCGTGAACTTATGCATAGGGGTTGGCACACGTTTTCGTCTTAACTCTCTGGTAGAAACTTTGGGGCACTCTTTGAAGTACTTTGTGCTGGCTGAATAGATGAATCCGAGATTGTTTGATGCATATTGTATAATCATACCCACAGATACTTGAGGTGACATTGGAGTATATAGGTGACATTAGGGTTTTAGTTGATATGTGTCTTAAGGTGTTATTCTAGTACGAAATCATGAATAGATCGATCCGAAAGAATAACTTTAAGGTGGTTTCGTACCCTACAATAATCTATTCGTTTGTTCTCTGCTATTAGTGACTTTGGAGTGACTCTTTGTTGCATGTTGAGGGATAGTTATATGATCCAATTATGTTATTATTGTTGAGAGAACATGCACTAGTGAAAGTATGAACCCTAGGCCTTGTTTCCTAGCATTGCAATATTGTTTACACTCACTTTTATTACTAGTTACCTTGTTGTTTTTATATTTTCAGATTACAAATACCCATATCTATCCTCCATATTGCACTTGTATCACCATCTCTTCGCCGAACTAGTGCACCTATACAATTTACCATTGTATTGGGTGTGTTGGGGACACAAGAGACTTTTTGTTATTTGGTTGTAGGGTTGTTTGAGAGAGGCCATCTTCAACCTACGCCTTCCACGGATTGATAAACCTTAGGTCATCCACTTGAGGGAAATTTGCTACTGTCCTACAAACCTCTGCACTTGGAGGCCCAACAGCGTCTACGAGAAGAAGGTTGCATAGTAGACATCAAGCTCTTTTCTGGCGCCATTGCCGGGGAGGTGAGTGCTTGAAGGTATATCTTTAGATCTTGCAATCGAATCTTTTAGTTTCTTGTTTTAGCACTAGTTTAGTTTATAGAAGAAAACTAAAAAATGGAATTGAGTTTGCCTCATACGCTTCATCTTTTTAATATCTTTCGTGAGAATGATGGAAAGGAAAATTGTGCTCAAATGCTAGAAGAAGAAGTCTATAAAATGTTTGGCACTAAATCTTTGAATGATGAGCATGATTGCCATGTTGTTAGTATGAACTCCTTGAATATCCATAGTACTAATGATGATTGCACCAGTCATGATGAAAATGTCTCTTATAAGCATGTCAACTTTTGTGGAGTGCATAGAGTTTGCAAGTACACACCAAATAGGGAAGATAGATTTTGCAAGAGAGGCTATATGTTTGTGCTGAAAATTTAAAATTTCTTCGCCATACTTGTGAACTTTGCAATGAACATGGTCATTTAAATCTCCAATGCCAATTGTTTCATGATCGTATCGTGTCCAAATATTGTGATGATTTGATTTCCCTTGCACATCATAATGAACTTAGTTTACTTTTGGGTTATTAAGAAATGAAACGTATAACTAAGCATATTCCAGAATATAACCTTGAGAAATTCCTTGATATTGATCTAGAAAAAATAATTATGTATTGTGCGGTGAATTGCATTGAAAATACTTATATTGCCAATTACATAAAGAAAATAAAACAAATAGAGGATGAAGAGAATACTAATGAAAGGGAAGAGACTTCCCAATATCCTCCTATTATTTCTTATGATGAATCAGGTAACGAGGAGGAGCCTTCTATTCAACTAATCTCATTAATAAGGAGCTCAAAAAAGAGGGTTAAACCCACACATAATGTGAAGAAGAAAAAGAAAAGACGGAGAAGTAAAGGTAAAAATGTATCCCTCCCAAATGATGTTGCTCCTACTACTCATTGTGATGATGATAATTGTTATACTATTGGTGCTATCCATACTATTAATGATGAGAATGATTATGCTTATGATATGAAAAGGCCCAAGCTTGGGGATGCTATGTTTGATGAGAATGACATGTTTGAGAATGTATTTGCTGCAATTAATGTTTGTCCCAAGCTTGGGGATGCTACATTTGATGAAGATGATATCTTTAGTCTCCCAAGTTTTGATTAGCAAATTTATTATGATGATAGCATGCCTCCTACTTATGATGATTATATTGATGAAAGTGGGTTTGGAAGAGTGTCAACTTTAGGAAGTAATGATCCCACTATTTTGGAGGGTGTTGAATCTTATTGTGATAATTATGAAAGTGGATTTGGAGAGGTCATGACTTTATTTAGTAATGATTCCACTATCTTGGAAGAGGTTTCAATCGATTATGATGAGAACAAAGTTGCTACTTATGATGATTATTGTGATGATACGTATGCTATAAAAAGTAGTGATGATTATATTAAAACTTGTCATGATTATGATTACCCTTTTCCTGAATATTACTCTTTTAATGTGGAAACAATTTGTAGTATTCAAGTTTCTTATGATACTCCCACTATTCCGAATGAGAAGAATTTTGCTTATGTGGAGAGTAATAAAATTTCTATGCTTGTAGATCATGAAAACAATGCTTTTATGTGATAGTTATATTGTTGAATTCATTCATGATGCTACTTAAAATTATTATTAGGGAGGAACATATGCTTGTAGGAATTGCAATAATGTCAAGTTTCCTCTCTATGTGCTTAAAGTTTTAAAGTTATGCTTGTTTTGCCTTCCTATGCTAGTTGATTATTGTTCCCATAAATTGTTTGCTCACAAAATCCCTATGCATAGTAATTTGGTTAGACTTAAATGTGCTAGTCATATTCTTCACGAGGCTCTCTTTATGTTTCAATTCTTATCTTTTATGTGAGCATCATTGAAATCATCATGCCTAGCTAGGGGCGTTGAACGTAAGAGCTTGTTGGGAGGCAACCCAATTTTATTTTTGTTCCTTGCTTTTTGATCCTGTTTAGTAATAAATAATTCATCTAGCCTCTATTTAGATGTGGTTTTATGTTTTAATTAGTGTTTGTGCCAAGTAGAACCTTTGGGAAGACTTGGGTGAAGTCTTTGCGATCTTGCTGTAAAAAACAAAAACTTCTGCGCTCATGAGATTGGCTGCCATTTTTACTGGAGAGTGCGATTAGGTTGATTATTTTTGCAGATGATTAATAGACAAATTCCTCACGTCTAACAATTTATTTCAGAATTTGTGGGGTTACATAAGTATACGTTTGATACAGATTACTACAGACTGTTCTGTTTTTCACAGATTCTGTTTTCTATGTGTTATTTGCTTACTTTGATGAATCTATGAGTAGTATCGGAGGTTATGAACCATAGAGAAGTTGGAATATAGTATATATTACACCAATATGAATTTATAATGAGGTCACAACAGTACCTAAGTGGTGATTTATTTTCTTATACTAACAGAGCTTACGAGTTTTCTGTTAAGTTTTGTGTTGTGAAGTTTTCAATTTTTGGGTAAAGATTCGATGGACTATGGAATAAGGAGTGGCAAGTGCCTAAAATTGGGGATGCCCAAGGCACCTCAAGGTAATATTCAAGGACAACCAAGAGCCTAAGCTTGGGAATGCCCCGGATGGCATCCCCTCTTTCGTCTTCGTTCGTCGGTAACTTTACTTGGAGCTATATTTTTATTCGCCACATGATATGTATTTTGCTTGGAGCGTCTTGTATGATTTGAGTCTTTGCTTTTTATTTTACCACAATCATCCTTTCTGTACTCACCTTTTGGGAGACACACACATGAATTGGAATTTATTAGAATACTCTATGTGCTTCACTTATATCTTTTGAGTTGGATAATTTTTGCTCTAGTGCTTCGCTTATATCTTTTAGAGCACGGCGGTGGTTCTATTTTATAGAAATAATTGATCTCTCATGCTTCACTTATATCATTTTTAGAGTCCTTTAGAACAGCATGGTAATTCACTTTGGTTATAAATTTTAAATTCTAAGAGAAGTTGGATGCTTGATAGATTGTTTTGAGATATAAAGGTGGTAATATTAGAGCTGTGCTAGTTGAGTAATTGTGAAATTGATGAATACTTGTGTTGAAGTTGGCAAGTCCTGTAGCATGCACGTATGGTAAACGTTATGTGACAAATTTGAAGCATGGGGTGTTCTTTGATTGCTTTCCTTATGAGTGGCGGTCGGGGACAAGCGATGGTCTTTTCCTACCAATCTATTCCCCTAGGAGTATGCACGTAGTGCTTGGTTTTGATGACTTGTAGATTTTTGCAGTAAGTATGTGAGTTCTTTATGACTAATGTTGAGTCTATGGATTATACGCACTCTCACCCTCCCATCATTGCTAGCCTCTTCGGTACCGTGCATTTCCTTTTCTCACCTTGAGAGTTGGTGCAAACTTCGCCGATGCATCCAAACCACGTGATATGATACGCTCTATCACACATAAGCCTCCTTATATCTTCCTCAAAACAGCCACCATACCTACCTATTATGGCATTTCCATAGCCATTGTGAGATATATTGCCATGCAACTTTCCACCGTTCCATTTATTATGACACGCATCATCATTGTCATATTGCTTTGCATGATCATGTAGTTGACATCGTATTTGTGGCAAGGCCACCATGCTTAATTCTTCATACATGTCACTCTTGATTCATCGCAATCCCGGTACACCGCCGGAGGCATTCACATAGAGTCATATTTTGTTCTAAGTATCGAGTTGTAATTCTTGAGTTGTAAGAAAATAAAAGTGTGATGATCATCATTAGAGCATCGTCCCATGTGAGGAAAGGATGATGGAGACTATGATTCCCCCACAAGTCGGGATGAGACTCCGGACGAAAAAAGTGGCCAAAAGAGAAAAAAAGAAAGAAGGCCCAAATAAAAAAGTGAGAGAAAAAGAGAGAAGGGACAATGTTACTATCCTTTTACACACTTGTGCTTCAAAGTAGCACCATGATCTTCATGATAGAGAGTCTCCTATGTTGTCACTTTCATAAACTAGTGGGAATTTTTCATTATAGAACTTGGCTTGTATATTCCAATGATGGGCTTCCTCAAATGCCCTAGGTCTTCGTGAGCAAGCGAGTTGGATGCACACCCACTTAGTTTCTTTGATGAGCTTTCATATATTTATAGCTCTAGTGCATCCGTTGCATGGCAATCCCTACTCCTTGCATTGACATCAATCGGTGGGCATCTCCATAGCCCATTGATTAGCCGCGTTAATGTGAGACTTTCTCCCTTTTTTTATTCTCACACAACCTCAATCACCATATTCTATTCCACCCATAGTGCTATGTCCATGGCTCGCGCTCATATATTGCGTGAAAGTTGAAAGAGTTTGAAAAGGCTAAGTATGAAACAATTGCTTGGCTTGTCATCGGGGTTGTACATGGTGAGAGCATTTTGTGTGACGAAAATGAAGCATGGCCAAACTATATGACTTTGTAGGGATAAGTTTTCTTTGGCTATGGTATTTTGATAAGACATAATTGCTTGATTAGCATACTTGGAGTATTACTATTTTTATGTCAACAATAAACTTTTATCTTGAGTCTTTCAGATCTGAATATTCATGCCACAATAGAGAAAATTACATTGAAAAATATTCTAGAAAGCATTCCACATCAAAAATTCTGTTTTTCTCATTTACCTACTCGAGGACGAGCAGGAATTAAGCTTGGGGATGCTGATACGTCTCCAACGTATCTATAATTTTTGATTGTTCCATGCTATTATATTTTCTGTTTTGGATGTTTATGGGCTTTACTAAACACTTTTATATTTTTTTTTGGGACTAGCCTATTAACCGGAGGCCCAGCCCAAATTGTTGTTTTCTTGCCTATTTCAGTGTTTCGAAGAAAAGGAATATCAAACAGAGTCCAAACAGAATGAAACCTTCAGGAGAGTTAATTTTGGAATGGAAGCAATCAAGGAGACTTGGAATAGACACCAGGGAAGCCACGAGGCAGGGAGGAGCGCCCTACCCCCTGGGCGTGCCCCCACCCTCGTGGGCCCCTCGTGGCTCCCCTGTCCGACTTCTTTAGCCTATATATGTCCATATACCCTAAAAACATCGGGGAACACAACAGATCGGGAGTTCCGCCCCCAGAAGCCTTCATAGCCACCGAAAACCAATCTAGACCCGTTCCAGCACCCTGTCAGAGGGGGGGATCCCTCTCCGGTGGCAATCTTCATCATCACGGCGCTCTCCATGACGAGGAGGGAGTAGTTCTCCCTCGGGGCTAAGGGTATGTACCCGTAGCTATGTGTTTGATCTCTCTCTCTCTCTCTCTCTCGTGTTCTTGAGTCGGCACGATCTTGATGTATCGCGAGCTTTGCTATTATAGTTGGATCTTATGATGTTTCTCCCCCTCTACTCTCTTGTGATGAGTTGAGTTTTCCCTTTGAAGTTATCTTATCGGATTGAGTCTTTAAGGATTTGAGAACACTTGATGTATGTCTTGCATATGCTTATCTATGGTGACAATGGGATATCACGTGATCCACTTGATGTATGTTTTGGTGATCAACTTGCGGGTTCCGCTCGTGAACTTATGCATAGGGGTTGGCACACGTTTTCGTCTTGACTCTCCGGTAGAAATTTTGGGGCACTCTTTGAAGTACTTTGTGTTGGCTGAATAGATGAATCCGAGATTTTTTAATGCATATCGTATAATCATACCCACGGATACTTAAGGTGACATTGGAGTATCTAGGTGACATTAGGGTTTTGGTTGATATGTGTGAGGGAGTCCTGGATTAGGGGGTCTCCGGATAGCCGGACTGTTGGACTATGAAGATAAAAGATTGAAGACTTCGTCCCGTGTCCGGATGGGACTCTCCTTGGCGTGGAAGGCAAGCTAGGCAATATGGATATGTAAATCTTCTCCCTTATAACCGACTCTGTGTAACCCTAGCCCCCTCCGGTGTCTATATAAACCGGAGGGTTTAGTCCGTAGGACAACAGACAATCATACCATAGGCTAGCTTCTATGGTTTAGCCTCTACATCTCGTGGTAGATCAACTCTTGTAATACTCATATCATCAAGAATAATCAAGCAGGACGTGGGGTATTACCTCCATCAAGAGGGCCCGAACCTGGGTAAACATCGTCTCCCCTGCCTCCTGTTACCATCCGCCTTAGACGCACAGTTCGGGACCCCCTACCCGAGATCCGCCGGTTTTGACACCGACATTGGTGCTTTCATTGAGAGTTCCACTGTGTCGTCACCATAAGGCTTGATGGCTCTTTCGATCATCGGTAGTGATGCGGTCCAGGGTGAGGTTTTCGTCCCCGGACAAATCTTTGTATTCGGCGGCTTCGCACTACGGGCCAATTCGCTTGGCCATCTGGAGCAGATCGAGAGCTACGCCCCTGGCCATCAGGTCAGATTCGGAAACTTAAACTACACTGCCGACATCTGCGGAGACTTGATCTTCGATGGATTCGAGCCCGTGTCAAGTGCGCCGCACAGTCACGACGAGCACGACGTAACTCTGTCGTCGGACAGTGTTCGGGAGATCGCATCTGAAACTACTCCGGCCTTCAATCCAGAGCAAATTGCGCCATCCAAGGACGGAGGGATAGACCCCGCCATGGAGGCCGCACTCTCAGTGGCGATGGAGCCGGATACTGACCTCACCCCTTATGAGAGCCGTGTCGCCAAACCACTGGATTCGTCTCCGGCCACGGACTCCGAGCCGCCTGCATCCCTGCCTATCGAATCTGACTAGGCACCGATCATGGAGTTCACCTTCGCGGATATCTTTCAGCACTCGCCTTTCGGCGGTGTGCTAAATTCATTAAGGTCTCTCTCCTTGTCAGGAGAACCTTGGCCGAACTATGTCCGGCTAGAATGGGATGCGGATGACGAAGAAATTCGCTGCCTACCCACCACCCACTTAGTAGCCACTATCGACGACTTAACCGACATGCTCAACTTCGACTCCGAAGACATCGATGACATGGACGAAGATGCAGTAGACGAACAGGAACCAGCACTCACAGGGCACCGTACAGCCACTTCATCACATGACATATACATGGTGGTTACACCCAAAGAAGGCAATGGCGAAGAGACAGCGGAGGATGGCCCCTCCAAGAAGCAACCCAAGCGCCGACGTCAGCGGCGCCGCTCTAAGTCCCGTCATAGAAAAAACAACGATAACAGCACAAGAGAAAATAACACTCCAGTCGACTCTAGAGGAAACGATGACCACATTGCCCCGGCGGCAGAGCACGATGAAGCTGCAAGTGGCGAACATAGTCCGAATCCGACGTCCGAACACGGCGACGCCGAGGATAAACCTCATCAAACCCCCTCTCGGAAGGAAAACAGTACGGACGAAGATGCACACATCATCCCGGAAACGCACTTGGAGCAAGAGAACCTCCGCAAAAGGCTTATTGCCACAATGAAGAGTCTGAAGAGGCCGAAGCAAAGGCTTAAGGCCGCACAAAATACGCTCAACAGCAGGTGGAACAAAGTGCTCGACAACGAAGAAACGTATGGTGGAAGTTACCACACAAAGATCTATCCAAAGCGCAAACTACTACCTGAATTCGACGATGAGGCCTTAGAGCCCACACAGCCGAAAAATGAAACGGCCAACCGGCCGGATCAACCACCTTGTGATCACGATAGAGCGGCTAACAAAGTCGCACATAAGTCAACACACGATCTACACGAGGACTTGCGCCAAAAACCCGGTACGACCAGATCCATCTATGGATCCAGGAAGCGCGCTCCGGTACAAAATCGAAACTGAATACTACAACCGTCCGAACGCCATGGCACATCACAATATAGGGGTGCCGCACACCCCCTATGTTTCACCGATGAGGTGCTGGACCACGAATTCCCAGAAGGATTCAAACCAATGAACATAGAGGTGTACGACGGGACCACGGACCCTGGGGTCTGGATTGAGGACTTTATCCTCCATATCCATATGGCTCGCGGAGACGATCTCCATGCCATCAAATACTTGCCCCTCAAGCTTAAAGGACCAGCTCGGCACTGGCTGAAAGGCCTCCCCGAAAACTCAATTGGAAGTTGGGAGGAGCTTGAGGACGCTTTTCGGGCTAATTTTCATGGGACCTACGTCCGACCTCCGGATGCAGACGATTTAAGTCATATAATTCAACAGTCCGGAGAGTCCGCCCGAAAGCTTTGGAACAGGTTTCTCACTAAGAAGAACAAAATCATCGACTGTCCGGACGCCGAAGCCTTAGCAGCTTTCAAACACAGCGTCCGAGACGAATGGCTCGCCAGACACCTTGGCCAAGAAAAACCGAGAACAATGGCAGCCCTAACAAGCCTCATGACCCGCTTTTGCGCGGGCGAAGACAACTGGTTAGCCCGCAGTAGCACCAGCGACCCAAGCACATCTGAAGTCAGGGATGGCAATGGAAAACCATGACGCAATAAAAACAAGCATCGAAATAAAGAAGATAGCCCAGATAATACGGCGGTAAACGCCGGATTCAGGGGCTCTCGAACAGGTCAGCGGAAAAAGCCTTTCAAAGGCAGCAGAGACGGACCATCTGGCCTAAACAAGATTCTTGGCAAACTATGTCAGATTCATGGCACCCCCGACAAACCTGCAAATCACACCCACAGAGAATGCTGGGTCTTCAAGCAGGCCGATAAGCTAAATGTCGAACACAAGGGGGGGAGACACCAAGCGAAGACGAGGACGAACCTCGCCAGCAAAGCACTGGAGGACAGAAAAAATTCCCACCAGAGGTCAAAACAGTAAACATGATCCATGTGACGAAGAGGAGAAGCAAATATGCACTCCGAGACACACGTGCCATAGAGCCCGTCACCCCTAGGTCCAACCCCTGGTTGGCCTGCCCGATCACTTTTGATCGCGGGGATCACGCGACAAGCAGCTGGTACGAAGGATTGGCTGCCTTGGTGTTAGATCCAATAATAAACGGATACCATCTCACACGAGTCCTCATGGACGGCGGCAGTGGTCTAAATCTGATATATCAGGACACAGTCCGCAAAATGGGGATAGACCCGACAAAAATAAGCCACAGTAATACTACCTTCAAGGGAGTAATACCAGGCCTAGAGGCCCGCTGTACGGGCTCTCTATTACTAGAGGTTGTATTCGATTCTTCCGACAACTTCTGAAACGAAAGGTTAACTTTCTACATCGCTCCATTCTGAAGTGGCTATCAGGCACTACTCGGAAGAGCGGATTTCGCTCGTTTTACTGCAATACCGCATTACGCTTCTCTCAAGCTTAAGATGCCCAGTCCACGTGGCACCATCACAGTTAGCGGAAATACTGAGCGTTCTCTACGCGCGGAAGAATGTGCGGCGGATTTAGCCGCCGAGCACTAGACGGCCTCACCAACCAAAAAAAATGACAGGTCGTCAAGACCACGGACACGGTTAGACGAGTCCGGTGCACCACTACATATACATGAGATTGGTTTGATGGTCAAACCCTCCTAAACGGTACCAGGGGCTTCGCGCATGTAATCAAGGCTAGTCTGGCTCAACTTGACTTATCTTGAATTTTAATAGTGTATTGATAATGACCAATTTTTTGGCACGACAACTTTAACCTAAAGTCTTCTCTTTTACAGATGACAATCATGCCACACCCGTCTAGGACACGGCACAACGGAGACACAGGCGCAGACGTGCAATAGGGACCCGCTCAAAGGTTTCTTTTCAGATTAAGACCCTACGTGAACCTTTTTTTACTATCTCTTGTTGTCCAGATCCTCCGGATACTCAATACAACTGAGAAGGATGCTGACGTTATTGGAATGTGGCCATGTCAGGATATTTCACGTACCTAGACACTTGGGATTTATTATTAAGGGCATCATTCAGCCCGGCATATGTTATAAAGACCGAATACCTTAGGGATGTTCGGCGTCACGAGTTTGGCCTTGTATGCATCAGCTCCGAATCATGTCTTTGGTCAAATGTTGGGTTTGCCCGTCTCCCGCGTTTTGGTACCTTACGTTCCGCTATATCGGCTAAGGTAGCACTGGGAGAACTACTATGATTGTGCCCTGGTTCATCCGGATGAGCACCTACGTAGAGAAAGCCGAAAACTGACTGTCATGATAAAGCGCGAGACTGGTCAACCACTCGATGAATCAACGGAATCTTTGGGATTCCTTTGCATTAACGAAGGGCCGTTTCCCGGTCATGTACGTACATGCCCCGTATTCGGACGAGCGCAGAAGTACCAGGGCTATATAGTAGCCCCACCATCAAACTCCTATGGCTAAGTGATAGTGTTAAAGCAATATAGTCCGATTGCCTCGTTCGCTGCACTACCACCTCCTTCATGGACCAAGACGTTGGATCAAGTGTGAATACGCGTTTTTTGCGAACACCCCCGCATTATATGCGTGGGGGCAGAAGACGATGACTGCAAACTTTCAGGTTATATACATATATACATAAACGGCCGCACATGAGGCATCATAATACTTTCAGGCAAAAGTATAAACACAGCCTTGATAACTCAATAAAACATTGTTTTTACAATGGGAGTACATGTCACTAAAACATAATATTCTTTGAGCACCGAGCCTCTATCGAACGAGCGCCTTCAAGGACTTCTTCAAGTAGTGCTTGGCAGCCACTCGGCCCATGGCCGAACCCTGTGTTGCAACAGTGGTGGCCTCAATCTCTGCCCAGTATGTCTTGACACGGGCAAAGGCCATCCACGCACCCTCTATGCACACCGACCTCTTCACAGCATCGATATGCGGCACAGCACCAAGGAATTGTTGCACTAAACTAAAGTAACTATTCGGCCTTGGCCCTCCCGGCCACAGATGATCCACAACAGACCTCATGGCAAGTCCGAACAACCTATGGAGCTCGGCCCACTCGGCCATTCGCTCATTCAACAGCGGCGGACGCACTGGAGCATGGAACTGTGACCAGAACAGCTTTTCCACTTCACGATCTTTTTGATCCTTGAAGTACTCGGCCGCATCAGCAGCACTTGCTGCCAAATCCATGTAGGCGTCCGCAGAACTCCATAGTTGATCAAGAGGAGCATACTTCGGATCTCCGAACTTAATCCGCAACAAGAAGGGCTTCCCAACCACGATATCCGCAGCTTGACGCAGCTCCTCCTTCGTTGCTCTGATTTTGGAGTGGGCTTCCTTGGCTGCTACCATGGCCTTCTCCAGGTCCGTCGCCCTCGCTTGGCTTTCTTTTTCAAGAAGCTGGTAACGGTCAGCGGCATCTTTCAACTCAATGGCCATCTTGGCTATTCTTTCCTTGCTCTGGCAATGCGCGGCCTGTTCGGCCCTCAACTCGTCAACCGCCTTTAGAGGGGCCGCATCGCTATTGCTTGCTTGTTCCTTGGCTCGGGCAAGCTCCGCCCAAAGGGTCTCCATGGTGGCAGCTCCATTTGCAGTCACAACATATTAAAGATACTGGCATCATGCTCCTCTTACTATGTGTTGATCACCGGAAAAATCACTTACCATGTGCCTCATCAAGCCGCTTGTTGACAAGCACGATGTCGGCATCTGCCGCATCAAGTTGCTGCTTTAGCTCGGCAAACCCATCAGTCTGGCTAGCCACCGGAGCTTCAGCCACCTGCACATAAAGGCAGTCTGGTTATTACTTGGGACTATGATCCTCTGTTTGCCGCCGTTTTCGACGACAACCAGAGTCTCAGTGGCTACTATCTGCATAGGGCACACCTAACATGTGCGGTACTGTAAAAAACATACACTATTTCACGTACCTCAAAGCCTTTCACCAGACTCATAAAAGCTTCATGCAATCCGCTTTCAGCGGATGAAATCCTTTCAATTACCATACCCATTAGCGTACGATGCGCTTCTGAGATGGCCGCTTGCTCCAGAAGATCCTTCAGTGCGTCCGACCGCACACTGTATGGTTCCGGACTCTTTCTGTTGCTCTCTTTAGGAGCTGAATACTGAGGACTCCAGGTAGCCAAAGGATTACCCTCTGGCCTTGGCGGATCGGGAGAGACCCTCTGCGACGACACTTCAGGGTCGCCCGCCTCATGAGGCGGGGTGGCAGGGGGAGGCGTTTCGCTCTCCATCATCTCCAGAAGAAGATCCCCCGAAGACGAACTCTGTCGAGAAGGGCTATGATCCGAACTATAAGATATAAGCTTCGGTTATTGTCTCCAGAAGTAAGGTAGGACACTTTTACTATTAAAATACCTTTTGATTACTTACAACTCGGTAGAGGGCTGATCCCCGTGCGGACATTGTGTGGCAAGAATACCCTCTAAGGCAGGACCCTCTGGTGAAGATTTCTTCTCCCGTTTGGAAACCTTTGTTTCTGGATCTTTAGAGGTGGTCCCCTTCCTTCCTCGGGGAGAGGGAATGTCAGATTCTTCTCCTTGGTTATCCTCCCTCGCGGAGGCGCTCATTCCCCCGGTTGGGACGAGTAGTGAGTGAGGCCCGCTTTCGGCCTCTTTATTCCCCCCTTCATCTTCCTTTGAGGGCACCTGATGAGGCGCCGGCTCGAGCATTCTGTCTAGTACTGGATTGGCCAAGCCTTCGGGAAGGGGGGCCGAACACCTGATCATCTTCACCTTTGTAATCCAGTCCTGGTCAAAGAGCGACTTTTCAGAATGATGTCATGATAAATAAAAGGACAACATGTTCGGCCATGGGGTTACTTACTTGGGTATCAGGGCGGTTGCAGCTCAGACCCGCATCCTTGGTGGTATCCGGACACTCTATTTGGGGTCCGAAGAACAATTTGTACATCTCTTCGAGCGTCATGCCGAGGAAGTGCTGAATAGTTCGCGGTCCTTCCGGGTTGAATTCCCACATACGGAGGGGTCGACGTTTGCAAGGCTGGACTCGACGAACTAGCATAACTTGCATTACCATAACCAGGCTGAAATCTCTCTCAAAGAGATCTCGGATGCGGCTTTGCAATATCGGAACATCATTTGCTGGACCCGAGCTCAGCCCCCTGCTGATCCATGACGTCAGTTGTGGTGGGGGGCCTGAGCGAAAGGCAGGGGCGGCTACCCACTTGGAACTTCGGGGAGCTGTGATATAAAACCACTCCCGCTGCCACAAGCTGGACGCCTCTGGGAAGGAACCCTCTGGCCATGGAGCATCAACGCTTTTTTTTATTACGGCACCTCCGCACTCTGCGTGCCGCCCCTCGATCATCATCGGCTTCACATTGAAGGTCTTGAGCCACAGGCCGAAGTGAGGGGTAATGCGAAGGAAGGCCTCACATACGACGATGAACAACGAGATGTGAAGGAGGGAATCCGGGGCCAGGTCATGGAAATCCAGCCCATAATAGAACATGAGCCCCCTAACAAAGGGATCCAGAGCGAGGCCTAGTCCTCGGAGGAAGTGAGAGATGAACACAACACTCTCGTTGGGTTCGGGAGTGGGGATGACCTGCCCTCGGGCGGGTAGCCTGTGCGAAATTTCGACGGTCAGATATCTGGCCTCTCTCAGCTTCTTGATGACCTCCTCTGTGACAGAGGAAGGCATCCACTGACCTTGGAGGTTGGATCCGGACATGGTTGAAGGTCCGAAGCGCCTGACCTGGGCCTGGGGTGTTGGAACTCGAGGCGGGGGAAGGATTCGATTGAGCACGAGAGGAAAAAAGGACATGTCTTGGCCTCTTTATAAAGAGGGTGAATGTCAAGCATCCTCCTCGCGGTCGTTTTGGACTCGCCTAAAATCGAGGAGTCATACCAACAGGCACGAGTGGGTTACCCATGTCCGTATTGATGAGAATCCCGTAATAAGGGGGACACGATCTCTGCTTCAACAAGACGTGTCAAGAAAACTGCCTCGCAATATGTGCAGTGCTGGTTGGGAAAAACGGTTCGGATAATGACCGGGCCATGACATAACGTCGTGCTGTCAAAACACGTCAGCAGATTAGACTTGTGGAAATATTATTCTCTCTACGGTGGTATGTGGAAATTGTTTTGCAGAGCTGGACACTATCCCTGGGTTCAAAATCTTCTGTGGAGTATTCGGAGCAGGAACCCACCTTGCAATGCCGGAGACAATACTGCGCGCCGGACTCATCGTCATTGAAGCCTGGTTCAGGGGCTACTGAGGGAGTCCTGGATTAGGGGGTCTCCGGACAGCCGGACTATATCCTTTGGCCGGACTATTGGACTATGAAGATACAAGATTGAAGACTTCGTCCCATGTCCGGATGGGACTCTCCTTGGCGTGGAAGGCAAGCTAGGCAATATGGATATGTAGATCTCCTCCCTTGTAACCGACTCTGTGTAACCCTAGCCCCCACGGTGTCTATATAAACCGGAGGGTTTAGTCCGTAGGACAACAGACAATCATACCATAGGCTAGCTTATAGGGTTTAGCCTCTACGATCTCGTGGTATATCAACTCTTGTAATACTCATATCATCGAGAACAATCAAGCAGGACGTAGGGTATTACCTCCATCAAGAGGGCCCGAACCTGGGTAAACATCGTGTCCCCTGCCTCCTGTTACCATCCGCCTTAGACGCGCAGTTCGGGACCCCCTACCCGAGATCCGTCGGTTTTGACACCGACACTGTGTCTTAAGGTGTTATTCTAGTACGAACTCTTGAATAGATCGATCCGAAAGAATAACTTTGAGGTGGTTTCATACCCTACAATAATCTATTCGTTTGTTCTCCGCTATTAGTGACTTTGGAGTGACTCTTTGTTGCATGTTGAGGGATAGTTATATGATCCAATTATGTTATTATTGTTGAGAGAACTTGCACTGGTGAAAGTATGAACCCTAGGCCTTGTTTCCTAGCATTGCAATACCGTTTACGCTCACTTTTATTACTAGTTACCTTGCTGTTTTTATATTTTCATATTACAAATACTCATATCTATCATCCATATTGCACTTGTATCACCATCTATTCGCCGAACTAGTGCACCTATACAATTTACCATTGTATTGGGTGTGTTGGGGACACAAGAGACTCTTTGTTATTTGGTTTCAGGGTTGTTTGAGAGAGACCATCTTCAACGTACGCCTCCCAGGGATTGATAAACCTTAGGTCATCCACTTGAGGGAAATTTGCTACTGTCCTACAAACCTCTGCACTTGGAGGCCCAACAACGTCTACAGGAAGAAGGTTGCGTAGTAGACATCAACAACTCCAAAAGTCCTGAAACTCCACGAAAGTCAGTTTTGGAATATATTAAAAATATTGGGCAAAGCAAGCACCAGAGGGGAGCCAGCCACTGTCCATGAAGGTGGGGGGCGCGCCCTACCCCCTGGGCGCCCCCTACCTCGTGGGCCACCTGGCAGGCCTCCGTTGCCCATCTTCTGGTATAAGGTGTCTTTTTCCCTGGAAAAAATTGGGAGGAAGTTTTCTGGACGAAGTGCTGCCGTCTTGAGGCGGAACCTTGGCGGAACCAATCTAGGGCTCCGGCGGAGCTGTTCTGCCGGGGAAACATCCCTCCGGGAGGGGGAAATTGTCACCATCGTCATCACCATCGATCCTCTCATCGGGAGGGGGTCAATCTCCATCAACATCTTCACTGGCACCATCTCCTCTCGAACCCTACTTCATCTCTTGTATCCGATCTTTGTCTCAAAACCTCATATTGGTACCTGTGGGTTGCTAGTAGTGTTCATTACTCCTTGTAGTTGATGCTAGTTGGTTTAGTTGGTGGAAGATTATATGTTCAGATCCTTTATGCATATTAATACCCCTCTGATTATGAACATGAATATGATTTGTGAGTAGTTACATTTGTTCCTGAGGACATGGGAGAAGTCTTGCTATAAGTAGTCATGTGAATTTGGTATTCGTTCGATATTTTGATGAGATGTATGTTGTCTCTCCTCTAGTGGTGTTATGTGAATGTCGACTACATGACACTTCACCATTGTTTGGGCCTAGGGGAAGGCATTAGGAAGTAATAAGTAGATGATGGGTTGCTAGAGTGACAGAAGCTTAAACCTTAGTTTATGCGTTGCTTCGTAAGGGTCTGATTTGGATCCATATGTTTCATGATATGGTTAGGTTTACCTTAATTCTTCTTTCATAGTTGCAGATGCTTGCAAAGGGGGTTCATCATAAGTGGGATGCTTGTCCAAGGAAGGGCAGTACCCAAGCATCTCCACCCACATATCAAATTATCAAAGTAACGAACGCGAATCATATGAGCATGATGAAAACTAGCTTGAAGATAATTCCCATGTGTCCTCGGGAGCGATTTCCTTTATATAAGAGTTTGTCCAGGCTTGTCCTTTGCTACAAAAGGTATTGGGCCACCTTTCTGCACCTTGTTTACTTTTATTACTTGTTACCCATTACGAATTACCTTATCACAAAACTACCTGTTATCGATAATTTCAGTGCTTGCAGAGAATACCTTACTGAAAATCGCTTGTCATTTCCTTCTGCTCCTCATTGGGTTCGACACTCTTACTTATAGAAAGGACTACGATAGATCATCTATACTTGTGGGTCATCAATGTATAGGTAGAGGTCATACTTAGTGCAAAATGAAGGCTAGCAAAACATTGGGAAGCAACCAAGCAAGAAACGAATAATCTCGTAAGCAAGCATTAAGCATAATTAACACCAAATAATGCACCACAAGTAGGATATAATTTTCATTGCATGACTATCTACTTTCGTACTTGCATAGGGAATCACAAACCTTAACACCAATATTCCTAGTAGAGCACAATTACTCATCAAGATGACTCACATATCACATCATCATATCTCAAAACTATTACTAAGAATCAAGTTTATTTTGTCCAATGGTCCTCATGAAAATTTTCGTTTCTTTATCCTTCTCGGATATCTATCACTTTGGGACTAATTTTCATGTGTTGATTTTCATAAGCTCAACCAAATCTAAGTGAAGATCATAAGCATAACAAATTTTCTTTCTCTCAAAATAATTTAAGTGAAGCAAGAAAGAATTTATTCAAAATTTTACTAACTCTCAAAAATATCTAAGTGAATCAAGAGAGCATTTCTTCAAAAATACTAAGCACACCGTGCTCAAAAATATATAAGTGAAGCACTAGAGCAAGTCCTAGCTCATGAAAGATTTAAGTGAAGCATAGAGAGCAATTCTAACAAGTCATGACATAATTTTGGCTCTCTCAAATAGGTGTGTCCAGCAAGGATTGATAACTTAAAACACAAAATAACACAATTGAAGACACATACCATACAAGGCGCTCCAAGCAAAAGACATATCATGTGACGAATAAAAATATAGTCTCGAGTAAAATACCGATAGTTGTTGGAAGAAAGCGGGGATGCCACTCGGGGGCATCCCCAAGATTAGTTGGTTTCTCATTCTTGGATAATAGCTTGGGATGCCGGGGCATCCCCATGTTTAGGCTCTTACATCCTTCCTTCATCCATCGTAAGATAACCCAAAACTTGAAAACTTCAATCACACAAAACTCAACAAAGCCTACGTGAGATCCGTTAGTATAAGAATAATAAATCACTACTATAAGTGCTGTGTCAAACCAATTCATATTTTGTTTTTGTATTATATCTACTGTATTCCAACTTTTCTATTGCAAAAACTCATCAAATAAAACCATAGAGCCATCAAAATAAGCACACAACACAAAGAAAACAGAATCTGTCAAAACAGAACAGTCTGTAACAATTTGACTATTTCGAATACTTCTGTAACTCCAAAAACTCTGAAAAATTAGGATGACCTGAGAAATTTGTATATTGATCTACAGCAGGTGTATTGTGTATTTTATTGCTCTCTGGTAAAAAATGAAAAATAATTTTGTGAGCGCAAACTTTCTGTTTTTTTCAGCAAGATCAAACAACTATTGCCCAAGAAGATCCTAAAGGCTTTACTTGGCAAAAACACTAATTGAAACATAAAAACACAATTATAATAGTAGCATAATTGTTCTAACACTCAAGAACAGAAAGCAAAAAGCAAAAATAATTTTTATTCAATGGGTTGCCTCCCAACAAGCGCTATAGTTTTACGCCCTTAGCTAGGCATAAAATGTCAACGATGCTCACACAAAAGATAATAATTGAAAAACAAGGAGAGCATCATGAAACATGTGACAAACACATTTAAGTCTAACATACTTCCTATGCATAGGAATTTTATAGGAAGATAAATTATCAAGACAAGAAACATCTAGCATATGCAAAGGAGAGGAATAAAACATTGACAATCTCAACACAATGAGAGGAAATTTAATAACATGAAATTTTCTACAACCATATTTTCCTCTCTCATAATAATTATATGTAGGGTCATAATCAAATTCAGTAATATAACTATCATATAAAATTTTGTCTTTATGATCCACATGCATGCAGAGTTGACATTCTTCCAAAATAGTGGGATTATCATCAAATAAAGTCATGACCTCTCCAAATCCACTTTCATCAAAAATTTCATAAGATTGAACATTCTCCAAATATGTGGGATTATTTTTAGCTAAAGTTGACACTCTTCCAAACCCACTTTCAATATTATCGCAAACATATTCATCATGAGGCTTAAATAAATTTTCAAGATCATAAGAAACATTATCACCCCAATCATGATCATTGCAATAAGTAGCGGACATGACAAAACAAGCATCCACAAGCTTGGGTTTTGCATATTATTAGCACAATTGACATTAATGAAATTTATATTAAAATTATTGCAATCATGCTTTTCATTCAAGGAGCTATCATGAATCACTTCATAAATTTCTTCATCATAATTTTCAGATTCACGATTCTCAAGAAAAACTTCATAAAGATAATCTAGTGCACTCAACTCACTAGCAATTGGTTCATCATGATTGGATCTTTTAAAAATATTAGCAAGTGGATGGGGATCCATATCAATAGATTTTTAGCAAGCGAAAATGCAAGCATATAGGAGGCACATGGCAACACAAGCAAACAAAAGATCTGACAAGAAAAAGGCGAACGAAAAATAGAGCGAATAAAACGGCAAATTTTTGTGAAGTGGGGGAGAGGAAAACGAGAGGCAAATGGCAAATAATGTAAATTGCGAGGAGATGAGATTTGTGATTAGGAACCTGGTTATGTTGAAGATCCTCCCCGGCAACGGCGCTAGGAATTGGCGAGTTGACGGGAGGCTATCTTGACTTGATTCTCCTCGGTAATGATGCCAGAAATTCTCCTTGATGGCAGCTGGAACTACGTCGATATTTCCCTGGAGAGGGAGGGATGATGCAGCACATCGGCGGTAGGTAGTTCCCTCAGTTATGAAACCAAGGTTATCGAACCAGTAGGAGAACCAAGCAACACAACGTAAAAAACACCTGCACACAAATAACAACACCTCGCAACCCGACGTGTTAAAGGGGTTGCCAGTCCCTTTTGGGTAACGACGCCATAAATTGGCGCGTGACGGTAAAAAGGTTGTAATAGATTGGATAAATAGATCGCAAATAAAATAAAGTGCAGCAAAGTATTTTTGTATTTTTGGTTTAATAGATCTGAAAATAAAAGGAAGGAAAAAAGTAGACCGCAAAGGCAAATATATGAGAAATAAGACCGGGGGCCGTAGGTTTTACTAGTGGCTTCTCTCAAGAAAAATAGCAAATGGTGGGTTGATACATCTCCAACGTATCTATAATTTTTGATTGCTCCATGCTATATTATCTACTGTTTTGAATGTTTATGGGCTTTATTATACACTTTTATATCATTTTTGGGACTAACCTATTAACCCAGAGCCCAGTGCCAGTTTCTGTTTTTACCCTGTTTTAGGGTTTCGAAGAAAAGGAAAATCAAACGGAGTCCAATTGACCTGAAACTTCACGGAACTCATTTTTGGAAGGAAAGAAGCCCAGAAGACTTGGGGTGCACGTCGGGGGATCAGCGAGGAGGTCACGAGGCAGGGGGGCGCGCCCTCCACCCTCGTGAGCCCCTCGTGACCCCCCTGACGTACTTCTTCCGCCTATATATCTCCATATACCCTAAAAACATCCGTGAGCACAATAGATCGGGAGTTCCGCCGCCAGAAGCCTCCGTAGCCACCGAAAGCCAATCTAGACCCGTTCCGGCACCCTGCCGGAGGGGGCAATCCTTCTTTGGTGGTCATCTTTATCATCCCGGTGCTCTCCATGACGAGGAGGGAGTAGTTCTCCCTCGGGGCTGAGGGTATGTACCAGTAGCTATGTGTTTGATCTCTCTCTCTCTCTCGTGTTCTTGAGATGATACGATCTTGATGTATCGCGAGCTTTGCTATTACATTTGGATCCTATGATATTTGTTCCCCCCTCTACTCTCTTGTAATGAATTGAGTTTCCCCTTTGAAGTTATCTTATCGGATTGAGTCTTTAAAGATTTGAGAACACTTGATGTATGTCTTGCCGTGGATATCTGTGGTGACAATGGGATATCACGTGATTCACTTGATGTATGTTTTGGTGATCAACTTGCGGGTTCCGCCCATGAACATATGCATAGGGGTTGGCACACGTTTTCGTCGTGATTCTCCGGTAGAAACTTTGGGGCACTCTTTGAGGTCCTTTGTCTTGGTTGAATAGATGAATCTGAGATTGTGTGATGCATATCGTATAATCATACCCACGGATACTTGAGGTGACATTGGAGTATCTAGGTGACATTAGGGTTTTGGTTGATTTGTGTCTTAAGGTGTTATTCTAGTACGAACTCTAGGGCTGTTTGTGACACTTATAGGAATAGCCCAACGGATTGATTGGAAAGAATAACTTTGAGGTGGTTTCATACCCTACCATAATCTCTTCGTTCATTCTCCGCTATTAGTGACTTTGGAGTGACTCTTTGTTGCATGTTGAGGGATAGTTATGTGATCCAATTATGTTAGTATTGTTGAGGGAACTTACACTAGCGAAAGTATGTACCCTAGGCCTTGTTTCCTATCATTGCAATACCGTTTACGCTCACTTTTATTATTCGTTACCTTGCTGTTTTTATAATTTCAGATTACAAATACCTTTATCTACTATCCATATTGCACTTGTATCACCATCTCTTCGCCGAACTAGTGCACCTATAAAATTTACCATTGTATTGGGTGTGTTGGGGACACAAGAGACTCTTTGTTATTTGGTTGCAGGGTTGCTTGAGAGAGACCATCTTCATCCTACGCCTCCTACGGATTGATAAACCTTAGGTCATACACTTGAGGGAAATTTGCTACTGTCCTACAAACCTCTGCACTTGGAGGCCCAACAACATCTACAAGAAGAAGGTTGTGTAGTAGACATCAAGCTCTTTTCTGGCGCCGTTGCCGGGGAGGTGAGTGCTTGAAGGTATATCTTTAGATCTAGCAATCGAGTCTTTTAGTTTCTTGTTTTATCACTATTTTAGTTTATAAAAGAAAACTATAAAAATGGAATTGAGTATGTCTCATACGCTTCATATTTTTAATATTTTTCGTGAGTATGATGGAAAGGAAAATTGTGCCAGAGTGCTAGAAGAAGAATGCATTAGAATGTTTGGCACTAAATATTTGAATAGTGAGCATTATTGCAATGTTGTTAGTATGAATTCCTTGAATATCTATGATGCTAATGATATGCAAAGCCACAAGCTTGGGGATGCTATGTTTGATGAAGATGATATTTTTTGTCCCCCAAGTTTTGATGGGCAAATTTATTATGATGAAAGCATGCCTCCTATTTATGATGATTATATTGATGAAAGTGGATTTGGAGAGGTCATGACTTTATTTTGTGATGAATCCACTATTCCGGAAGAGGTTCCAATTGATTATGAGAACAAAGTTGCTATTTATGATGATTATTGTGATGACACGTATGCTTTAAAGAATAATGATAACCATGAAACTTGTCATCTTGATCTTAATTTTCAATCACATGATAATTATTTTGTTGGGTTTGCTCCCACTATTATTCATGAGAAGAATTTTGCTTATGTGGAGAGTAATAAAATTTCTATGCTTGTGGATCATGAAAAGAATGCTTTAGGTGCTGGTTATATTGTTGAATTCATTCATGATTCTACTGAAAATTATTATGAGGGAGGAATATATGCTTGTAGGAATTGCAATAATGTCAAGTTTCCTCTCTATGTGCTTAAAGTTTTGAAGTTATGCTTGTTTTACCTTCCTATGCAAGTTGATTCTTGTTCCCACAAGTTGTTTACTCACAAAATCCCTATGCATCAGAAGTGGGTTAGTCTTAAATGTGCTAGTCATATTCTTCATGATGCTCTCTTTATGTTTCAATTCTTATCCTTTATGTGAGCATCATTGAAATCAGCATGCCTAGCTAGGGGTGTTAAACGATAGCACTTGTTGGGAGGCAACCCAAATTTATTTTTGTTCTTTGCTTTTTTGTTCCTATTTAGTAATAAATAAATCATCTAGCCTCTGTTTAGATGTGGTTTTATGCTTTTAGTTAGCGTTTGTGCCAAGTAGAACCTTTGGGAAGACTTGGGGGAAAGTCTTGTTGATCATGCTGTAAAAAAACAGAAACTTTAGCGCTCACGAGAACTGCTGCCATTTTTATTTGGAGAGCGATATTTAGTTAATTCTTTTTGCAGATGATTAATAGATAAATTCTTCAGGTCCAGAAATTTATTTGAGAATTTTATGAGTTCCAGAAGTATACGTTTGATCCAGATTACTACAGACTATTCTGTTTTTAACAGATTCTGTTTTCGTTGTGTTGTTTGCTTATTTTGATGAATCTATGGCTAGTAAAATAGTTTATAAACCATAGAGAAGTTGGAATAAAGTAGGTTTAACACCAATATAAATAAAAATGAGTTCATTACAGTACCTTGAAGTGGTGATTTATTTTCTTATACTAACGGACCTTACGAGTTTTCTGTTAAGTTTTGTGTTGTGAAGTTTTCAAGTTTTGGGTAAATATTCGATGGAATATGGAATAAGGAGTGGCAAGAGCCTAAGCTTGGGGATTACCAAGGCACCCAGAGGTAATATTAAAGGATAGCCAAGAGCCTAAGCTTGGGGATGCCCCGGAAGGCATCCCCTCTTTCGTCTTTGTTCATCGGTAACTTTACTTGGAGCTATATTTTTATTCACCACATGATATGTGTTTTGCTTGGAGCGTCAATTTATTTTGTTAGGATTTGCTTGATGTTATTTATAACAATGTTTTGCATCTTTTATTTCAATAAAAGTGGCATTGATAGTCTTTACTATGCCTATTTTAGAAGTCCACATGTTGCTGTTTGAAAACAAAAAGTTTACCGCTGTTGCAATAATTCCCTAGAAAAGTCAGAATGTGATAAAATGTTTAAACCTTTTGAATATTAAGCTATGATAAATTTACTACAGTGGGAATTTTATTTCATAATTTTTGGAGCTAGGGAAGTATGGATGTTGCTGCATTCTTTACAGACTATCCTGTTTAGGCAGATTGCTGTTATGTTTGCATTGTTTGCATATGTTTGCTTCTTTAATGATTCTATTTGAGGATAGGACTATTAAATATGCAGAGGCATTTAGTATGCAATGTTGAATAATAATTTTAGTGATTTGCTACTGTAGAGTATGATAAGGTTTTGGCAATGGTTTATACTAACTTATCTCACGAGTCCTTGATTAGTTTTGTGTGGATGAAGCTTTTGAGATTTAGGGGAGACCGTGATATGAGAGGAATTAAGGAGACACAAAAGCTCAAGCTTGGGATGCCCAAGGCACCCTAAGATAATATTTCAATAAGTCTCAAGATTCTAAGCTTTGGGATACCCCGGTTGGCATCCCACCTTTCTTCTTCAACAACTATCGGTTAGTATCGGTTGATCCTAAGTTTTTGCTTCTTCACATGATGTTTGCTATTCTTAGAATGTCATTTTATTTTGCTTTGCATGCTGTTTGAATAGAATACCAAGATCTGAAATTATTAAATGTTAGAGAGTCTTCACATAGTTGCATAATTATTCGACCACTCATTGATCTTCACTTAGATCTTTCGGAGTAGTTTGTCGGTTGCTCTAGTGCTTCACTTATATCTTATAGAGCATGGTGGTAGTTTTATTTTGAAGAAATAGATGAACTCTCATGCTTCACTTATATTAGTTTGAGAGTCTTAAATAGCATGGTAATTTGCTTAAAATCCTAATATGCTAGGTATACAAGATTAATAATAAAATTCTCTTATGAGTGTTTTGAATACTAAGAGAAATTTGATACTTGATAATTGTTTTGAGATATGGAGATGGTGATATTAGAGTCATGCTAGTTGAGTGGTTATGAATTTGAGAAATACTTGTGTTGAAGTTTGTGATTCCCGTAGCATGCATGTATGGTGAACCATTATGTGATGAAGTCGGAGCATGATTTATTTACTGATTGTCTTCCTTATGAGTGGCGGTCGGGGACGAGCGATGGTCTTTTCCTACCAATCTATCCCCCTAGGAGCATGCGCGTAATACTTTGCTTTGATAACTTGTAGATTTTTGCAATAAGTATATGAGTTCTTTATGACTAATGTTGTGTCCATGGATCATATGCACTCTCACCCTTCCACCATTGCTAGCCTCTCTAATACCGCACACCTTTCGCTGGTATCATACACCCACCATATACCTTCCTCAAAACAGCCACCATACCTACCTATCATGGCATTTCCATAGCCATTCCGAGATATATTGCCATGCAACTTTCCACCGTTCCGTTATTATGACACACTCCATCATTGTCATATTGCTTAGCATGATCATGTAGTTGACATCGTATTTGTGGCAAAGCCACCATTCATAATTCTTTCATACATGTCACTCATGAGTCATTTCACATCCTGGTACACCGCCGGAGGCATTCATATAGAGTCATATCTTGTTCTAAGAATCAAGTTGTAATTCTTGAGTTGTAAGTAAATAAAAGTGTGATGATCATCATTATTAGAGCATTGTCCCAGTGAGGAAAAGATGATGGAGACTATGATTCCTCCACAAGTCGGGATGAGACCCCGGATGAAAAAAAAGAGGCCATAAAAAAAGAGAAAAGGCCCAAATAAAAAAATGAGAGAAAAAGAGATAAGGGGCAATGCTACTATCCTTTTTCCACACTTGTGCTTCAATGTAGCACCATGATCTTCATGATAGAGAGTCTCCTATGTTGTGACTTTCATATACTAATGGGAATCTTTCATTATAGAACTTGGCTTGTATATTCCAATGATGGGCTTCCTCAAATTGCCCTAGGTCTTCATGAGCAAGCAAGTTGGATGCACACCCACTTAGTTTGTTTTTGAGCTTTCATATACTTATAGTTCCAGTGCATCCGTTGCATGGCAATCCCTACTCACTCACATTGATATCTATTAATGGGCACCTCCATAGCCTGTTGATACGCCTAGTTGATGTGAGACTATCTTCTCCTTTTTGTCTTCTCCACAACCACCATTCTATTCCATCTAAAGTGCTATATCCATGGCTCACGCTCATGTATTGCGTGAAGATTGAAAAAGTTTGAGAACATCAAAAGTATGAAACAATTGCTTGGCTTGTCATCGGGGTGGTGCATGATTTAAATACTTTGTGTGGTGAAGATAGAGCATAGCCAGACTATATGATTTTGTAGGGATAGCTTCCTTTCGCCATGTTATTTTGAGAAGACATGATTGCTTAGTTAGTATGCTTGAAGTATTATTATTTTTATGTCAATATTAAACTTCTGTCTTGAATCTTATGGATTTGAATATTCATACCACAATTAAGAAGAATCACATTGAAATTATGCCAAGTAGCACTCCGCATCAAAAATTCTGTTTTTATCATTTACCTACTCGAGGACGAGCAGGAATTAAGCTTGGGGATGCTTGATATGTCTCCAACGTATCTATAATTTTTGATTGCTCCATGCTATATTATCTTCTGTTTTGGACATTATTGGGATTTATTATCCACTTTTATCATCATGATTGGATCTTTTAATTAGCAAGTGGATGGGGATCCATATCAATAGATTTTTAGCAAGTGAAAATGCAAGCATATAGGAGGCACATGGCAACACAAGCAAACAAAAGATCTGACAAGAAAAAGGCGAACAAAAAATAGAGCGAATAAAACGGCAAATTTTTGTGAAGTGGGGGAGAGGAAAACAAGAGGCAAATGGCAAATAATGTAAATTGCGAGGAGATGAGATTTGTGATTAGGAACCTGGTTATGTTGAAGATCCTCCCCGGCAACGGCGCCAGGAATTGGCGAGTTGACGGGAGGCTATCTTGACTTGATTCTCCCCGGCAATGATGCCAGAAATTCTCCTTGATGGCAGCTGGAACTACGTCGATATTTCCCTGGAGAGGGAGGGATAATGCAGCACATCAGCGGTAGGTAGTTCCCTCAGTTATGAAACCAAGGTTATCGAACCAGTAGGAGAACCAAGCAACACAACGTAAACAACACCTGCACACAAATAACAACACCTCGCAACCCGACGTGTTAAAGGGGTTGCCAGTCCCTTTTGGGTAACGACGCCATAAATTGGCGCGTGACGGTAAAAAGGTTGTAATAGATTGGATAAATAGATCGCAAATAAAATAAAGTGCAGCAAAGTATTTTTGTATTTTTGGTTTAATAGATCTGAAAATAAAAGGAAGGAAAAAAGTAGACCGCAAAGGCAAATATATGAGAAATAAGACCGGGGGCCGTAGGTTTCACTAGTGGCTTCTCTCAAGAAAAATAGCAAATGGTGGGTTGATACATCTCCAACGTATCTATAATTTTTGATTGCTCCATGCTATATTATCTACTGTTTTGAATGTTTATGGGCTTTATTATACACTTTTATATCATTTTTGGGACTAACCTATTAACCCAGAGCCCAGTGCCAGTTTCTGTTTTTACCCTGTTTTAGGGTTTCGAAGAAAAGGAAAATCAAACGGAGTCCAATTGACCTGAAACTTCACGGAACTCATTTTTGGAAGGAAAGAAGCCCAGAAGACTTGGGGTGCACGTCGGGGGATCAGTGAGGAGGTCATGAGGCAGGGGGGGTGCGCCCACCCCCTGGGCGCGCCCTCCACCCTCGTGAGCCCCTCGTGCCCCCCCTGACGTACTTCTTCCGCCTATATATCTCCATATACCCTAAAAACATTCGTGAGCACAATAGATCGGGAGTTCCGCCGCCAAAAGCCTCCGTAGCCACCGAAAGCCAATCTAGACCTGTTCCAGCACCCTGCCGGAGGGGGCAATCCTTCTCTGGTGGCCATCTTCATCATCCCGGTGCTCTCCATGACGAGAAGGGAGTAGTTCTCCCTCGGGGCTGAGGGTATGTACCAGTAGCTATGTGTTTGATCTCTCTCTCTCTCTCGTGTTCTTGAGATGATACGATCTTGATGTATCGCGAGCTTTGCTATTACATCTGGATCCTATGATATTTGTTCCCCCCTCTACTCTCTTGTAATGAATTGAGTTTCCCCTTTGAAGTTATCTTATCGGATTGAGTCTTTAAAGATTTGAGAACACTTGATGTATGTCTTGCCGTGGATATCTGTGGTGACAATGGGATATCACGTGATTCACTTGATGTATGTTTTGGTGATCAACTTGCGGGTTCCGCCCATGAACATATGCATAGGGGTTGGCACACCTTTTCGTCGTGATTCTCCGGTAGAAACTTTGGGGCACTCTTTGAGGTCCTTTGTCTTGGTTGAATAGATGAATCTGAGATTGTGTGATGCATATCGTATAATCATACCCAGGGATACTTGAGGTGACATTGGAGTATCTAGGTGACATTAGGGTTTTGGTTGATTTGTGTCTTAAGGTGTTATTCTAGTACGAACTCTAGGGCTGTTTGTGACACTTATAGGAATAGCCCAACGGATTGATTGGAAAGAATAACTTTGAGGTGGTTTCATACCCTACCATAATCTCTTCGTTCATTCTCCGCTATTAGTGACTTTGGAGTGACTCTTTGTTGCATGTTGAGGGATAGTTATGTGATCCAATTATGTTAGTATTGTTGAGGGAACTTACACTAGCGAAAGTATGTACCCTAGGCCTTGTTTCCTATCATTGCAATACCGTTTACGCTCACTTTTATTATTCGTTACCTTGCTGTTTTTACAATTTCAGATTACAAATACCTTTATCTACTATCCATATTGCACTTGTATCACCATCTCTTCGCCGAACTAGTGCACCTATAAAATTTACCATTGTATTGGGTGTGTTGGGGACACAAGAGACTCTTTGTTATTTGGTTGCAGGGTTGCTCGAGAGAGACCATCTTCATCCTACGCCTCCTACGGATTGATAAACCTTAGGTCATCCACTTGAGGGAAATTTTCTACTGTCCTACAAACCTCTGCACTTGGAGGCCCAACAACGTCTACAAGAAGAAGGTTGTGTAGTAGACATCATGGGTAAACGTACTGTTGGGCAATTGATAGAACTTCAAATAATTATGACGATATCCAGGCAATGATCATTACATAGGCATCACGTCCAAGATTAGTAGACCGACTCCTGCTTGTATCTACTACTATTACTCCACACATCGACCGCTATCCAGCATGCATCTAGTGTATTAAGTTCATGAAAAAACGGAGTAATGCAATAAGAATGATGACATGATGTAGACAAGATCCGTTTATCTATATGACGGTAGATATAGATCTCGTCTTTTTATCCTTAGTAGCAATGATACATACGTGTCGGTTCCCTTTCTGTCACTGGGATCAAGCACCGTAAGATCGAACCCACTACCGGGCACCTCTTCCCATTGCAAGTTAAATAGATCGAGTTGGCCAGACAAAATCCAAATATCATAGAAGAAGTATGACGCTACAAGAGATCATGCATAAAAGAGATCAAAGAAACTCAAATACTTTCATGGATATAAAAACATAGATCTGATCATAAACTCAAAGTTCATCGATCCCAACAAACACACCGCAAAAGAGTTACATAATTTGGATCTCCAAGAGACCATTGTATTGAGGATCAAGAGAGAGAGATGAAGCCATCTAGCTACTAACTACGGACCCGAAGGTCTACAAAGAACTACTCACGCATCATCGGAGAGGCACCAATGGAAGTGGTGAACCCCTCCATGATGGTTTCTAGATTGGATCTGGTGATTCTGGACTCTGCGATGGATGGATGAATATTTCATCGACTCCCCTAGGGTTCTAGGATTTTTGGGGTATTTATAGAGCAAAGAGGCGGTCCGGGGGGCACACGAGGTGGGCATAACCCACCGGGGCGCACCACGGCCTCCTGGCGCGCCCTGGTGGGTTGTGCCCCCCCTCGGGGCACCCCCAGGAGCAACTAGGGCCCATCTGCTTGAAGGAAATATGCCCTAGAGGCAATAATAAAGTTATTATTTATTTCCTTATATCATGATAAAAGTTTATTATTCATGCTAGAATTGTATTAACCGGAAACATAATACATGTGTGAATACATAGACAAACAGAGTGTCACTAGTATGCCTCTACTTGACTAGCTCGTTAATCAAAGATGGTTATGTTTCCTAACCATGGACAAAGAGTTGTCATTTGATTAATGGGATCACATCATTAGTTGAATGATCTGATTGACATGACCGATTCCATTAGCTTAGCACCCGATCGTTTAGTATGTTGCTATTGCTTTCTTCATGACTTATACATGTTCCTATGACTATGAGATTATGCAACTCCCATTTGCCAGAGGAACACTTTGTGTGCTACCAAACGTCACAACGTAACTGGGTGATTATAAAGGTGCTCTACAGGTGTCTCCAAAGGTACATGTTGGGTTGGCGTATTTCGAGATTAGGATTTGTCACTCCGATTATCGGAGAGGTATCTCTCGGCCCTCTCGGTAATGCACATCACTGAAGCCTTGCAAGCATTGCAACTAATGAGTTAGTTGCGGGATGATGTATTACGGAACGAGTAAAGAGACTTGCCGGTAATGAGATTGAACTAGGTATGGGATACCAACGATCGAATCTCGGGCAAGTAACATACTGGTGACAAAGGGAACAACGTATGTTGTTATGCGGTCTGACCGATAAAAGATCTTCGTAGAATATGTAGGAGCCAATATGAGCATCCAGGTTCCGCTATTGGTTATTGACCGGAGACGTGTCTCGATCATGTCTACATTGTTCTCGAACCCGTAGGGTCCGCACGCTTAAGGTTACGAGGATAGTTATATTATGAGTTTATACATTTTTATGTACCGAAGTTTGTTCGGAGTCCCGGATGTGATCACGGACATGACGAGGAGTCTCTAAATGGTCGAGACATAAAGATTGATATATTGGAAGCCTATGTTTGGATATCGGAAGTGTTCCGGGTGAAATCGGGATTTTACCGGAGTACGGGGAGGTTACCGGAACCCCCCGGGAGGTATATGGGCCTTAGTGGGCCTTACTGGAAGAGAGGAGAGGTGGCCATAGATGGGCCGCGCGCCCCTCCCCCCCTTGGTCCGAATAGGACAAGGAGAGGGGGCCGGCCCCCCTTCCTCCTCTCTCTCCTGTTTTCCCCCCTCCGCGAATCCTATTCCAACTAGGAAAGGGGGGAGTCCTACTCCCGGAGGGAGTAGGACTCCTCCTGGTGCGCCTCCTCTTGGCCGGCCAGCCCCCCCTTTGAGCCTTTATATACGGAGGCAAGGGGCACCCCTAGAGACACAAGTTGATCCACGTGATCATATTCTTAGCCGTGTGCGGTGCCCCCTTCCACCATAGTCCTCGATAATATTGTAGCGGTGCTTAGGCGAAGCCCTGCGACGGTAGAACATCAAGATCGTCACCACGCCGTCGTGCTGACGGAACTCTTCCCCGACACTTTGCTGGATCAGAGTCCGGGGATCGTCATCGAGCTGAACGTGTGCTAGAACTCGGAGGTGCCGTAGTTTCGGTGCTTGATCGGTCGGGCCGTGGAGACGTACGACTACATCAACCAAGTTAACGCTTCCGTTGTCGATCTACAAGGGTACGTAGATCACTCTATCCCCCTCTCATTGCTATGAATCACCATGATCTTGCATGTGCGTAGGAAATTTTTTGAAATTACTACGAAACCCAACAGTGGCATCCGAGCCTAGGTTTTATGTGTTGATGTTATATGCACGAGTAGAACACAAGTGAGTTGTGGGCGATATAAGTCATACTGCTTACCAGCATGTCATACTTTGGTTTGGCGGTATTGTTGGACGAAGCGGCCCGGACCGACATTACGGTACGCTTACGCGAGACCGGTTCTCCCGACGTGCTTTGCACAAAGGTGGCTAGCGGGTGACAGTTTCTCCAACTTTAGTTGAACCGAGTGTGGCTATGCCCGGTCCTCGTTGTGACGCCTGGATAATCAAGCTACAGTAAACCTCGGCTAATGATGCCAGGTCACCTCGGTTACTATTGGTAATCTCGGGATTCAGAATCGTTTCGGAATTCAAATTTAGAATAAAGTCAAACTAGAAATTTTTTCAAAAGTCAAAACAAAAAAAAGTTCAAACGGTGAAAAATAAATCATAAGTGATTATTGTAGAGAAACCTTATTTTTATAAAATGTTTAACTACTCTAAAATAATTAAAACAGTAGGTAAAACAATTAACTAAATGTCGCTTGTATTTTATAAAATACTAAACTATATTATTTGGGGGTTAAACCTTTTGTAGCATAGGTATAATTAGTGATACTATTATAGGTACAACTTTTATGTTTTATGAAACTAAAAGAAACCAAAACAGTAAAAGATATAAGATAAATAAAAAAACAAAAACAGAAAACTAATAAAAAGAAAAGAGGCCCCCCCGGGCCAAACGGCCCAGCTGGCCGACCAGGCCGCCCACCAGGCCGGCCCACGCGAACCCTTCACCCCCTGGCCTATAGGCCACCCCACCCCTACCGAAACCCTAACGCCCCACTCGCCCCCCAACTCGCTCTCCCCCTCCTCCCCGATCCAGATCCGATCGGGGGAACGAACCCCGCCGACGAACGTCGCCCCACCCTTGGCGCGCCGCCACCTCGCCCCGCTGCCCACCTCGACGGCGCCCGCCTTCTCGTCCCGCATGGCGCTCGGTCCCCTCTCGACCCGAGCAAGATCAGGATCAACCCCGCGCCGCCCCAACGCCCGCCGTCACCGACCGCGCCAGCGCCGCCTCGCCGGACCGCTTCCTCGCCGAATCTCCCTCGTCAGACCACCCCGAGCTCGCTGCCTTGTCCCCTACACCCGCAGTGAGCTCCCCCCCTTCTCTCTCTCGCGCGCGTTCCGGCGCCCCGCTGCCTGCTCTGCCGCTAGGGCCGCGCCCCCTGCTCCTAGTCGCCGATGCTCAAGCTGCCGCAGCCGCGGCCTGGCCGAGCGCCCGCGCCCCGCGCGTGGCCACGGTCCTCTGCTCCTCACGACGCCCCGCAGTCGTGCACGCGCGCTCCCGCGGCCACCCGTGCGCTCACCCCGCTCCCCCTCTGCGCTCGCCGCGCGGCGACCGCGCCCGCCCGCACGCGCCCGGTGCGTGCCTTGCCTCCCGCCGTCCCGCTTCGCCCCGCCCACGGGCTCGCCCTGCCCCGCGCGTGCCTCGCTTCCCCTCTGGCCCCGCGCTGGTCAGCCGCTGCCGCCGCGCCTGCCTCGGCCCTCCTCGCCCCGGCGATCTCGGCGAACGCCCAGTCGAGCGCCGCAACGCCCGACCCACCCCGTTAGTGCCCAGCGCCCGATAGGCCCCCTGGGCCACTGACAAAATGGCCCCATGGCCCAGAACGATTTAAAAAAAGGGAATTAAATAAATAGATAATAATAATTAAATTAATTAATTAATTAAGGAATTAATTAAGTTAATTAATCACAATTAGATTAACCTAATTAACTGTTAGATAATTAATCAAACAATGACAGTGGGGCCCACCCCCTAATTAATTATGATTAGTTTAATTAATCTGTTAGTTAAAATGTGTCACTGACCAGTGGGACCCACTGGTCAGGTTGACCAGTCAACTCTATTGACTGCTGATGTCAGCATGACATCATGCTGATGTCATTAATCTATTTTCGAATTTAATTTAAATAATTAATTAAATTCCAAAAATTATTAAAATCTTTAGAAAATCATATCTTTTAATCCGTAACTCGGATTAAAATACTTTCTACATGAAAGTTGCTCAGAACGACGAGACGAATTTGAATACGCAGCCCGTTTATCCGCCACGCATCCCTAGCATAGCGAACACGCAACTTTCCCCCTCCGGCTCCTCTGCCCGAAAACGCGAAACACCGGGGATACTTTCCCGGATGTCATCCCCCTTCACCGGTATCACCTACTACCGCGTCAGGGCACCTCTAACGCCGTTACTTGTCATGTCATGCATCGCTAAGCACCTGCTTGCTTAAATATTTATTGTTTCTTCCCCCTCTTCTCTCGCTAGACACCGAGACCGACGCGCTGCTACCCAGTACGACTACGGTGTTGACGACCCCTCTCTCTTGCCAGAGCAACCAGGCAAGCCCCCCCTTTGATCACCAGATATCGCCTATTCTTATCTCTACTGCTTGCATTAGAGTAGTGTAGCATGTTACTGCTTTCCGTTAATCCTATTCTGATGCATAGCCTGTCCTTGCTACTACTGTTGTTACCATTACCTGCTATCCTACTGCTTAGTATAGGATGCTAGTGTTCCATCAGTGGCCCTACACTCTTGTCCGTCTGCCATGCTATACTACTGGGCCGTGATCACTTCGGGAGGTGATCACGGGCATATACAATATACTTTACACAGTTACCTTACCTGTGATACTGTTTGGAGATGGGGGCTGAAGGGGCAGGTGGCTCCATCCAGGTAGTGGTGGGCCTGGGTTCCCGACGGCCCCCGACTGTTACTTTGTGGCGGAGCGACAGGGCAGGTTGAGACCACCTAGGAGAGAGGTGGGCCTGGCCCTGATCGGCGTTCGCAGATACTTAACACGTTTAACGAGATCTTGGTATTTGATCTAAGTCTGGCCATTTGGTCTATACGCACTAACCATCTACGCGGGAGTAGTTATGGGTATCCCGGCGTCGTGGTATCAGCCGAAGCCTTCGTGACGTCAGCGACTGAGTGGCGCGTGCCGGATTGGACCGTAAGCCTGCTCTTGTATTAAGGGGGCTAGTTCTGCTTCCGGCCGCGTTCGCAACGTGCATGTGTGCTATGGGCGATGGGCCCAGACCCCTGTGCGCTTAGGTTTAGACCGGCGTGCCGACCTCTCTGTTGTGCCTAGGTGGGGCTGCGACGTGTTGATCTTTCGAGGCCGGGCATGACCCAGGAAAGTGTGTCCGGCCAAATGGGATCGAGCGTGTTGGGGTATGTGGTGCACCCCTGCAGGGAAGTTAATCTATTCGAATAGCCGTGATCTTCGGTAACAGGACGACTTGGAGTTGTACCTTGACCTTATGACAACTAGAACCGGATACTTAATAAAACACACCCTTCCAAGTGCCAGATACAACCGGTGATCGCTCTCTCACAGGGCGACGAGGGGAGGATCATCGGTTAGGATTATGCTATGCGATGCTACTTGGAGGACTCCAGTCTAATCTCTTCTACATGCTGCAAGATGGAGGCTGCCAGAAGCGTAGTCTTCGAAAGGACTAGCTATCCCCCCTTATTCCGGCTTTCTGCAGTTCAGTCCACATATGATACCCTTATTCCATTTGATACCAATGCATACATATGTAGTATAGCTCCTTGCTTGCGAGTACTTTGGATGAGTACTCACGGTTGCTTTCTCCCTCTTTTCCCCCTATCCCTTCTACCTGGTTGTCGCAACCAGATGTTGGAGCCCAGGAGCCAGACGCCACCTTCGACGACGACTCCTACTACACCGGAGGTGCCTACTACTACGTGTTGCCCGCTGACGACGATCAGGAGTAGTTAGGAGGATCCCAGGCAGGAGGCCTGCGCCTCTTTCGATCTGTATCCCAGTTTGTGCTAGCCTTCTTAAGGCAAAACTTGTTTAACTTATGTCTGTACTCAGATATTGTTGCTTCCGCTGACTCGTCTATGATCGAGCTCTTGTATTCGAGCCTTCGAGGCCCCTGGCTTGTAATATGATGCTTGTATGACTTATTTTTATTTGTAGAGTTGTGTTGTGATATCTTCCCGTGAGTCCTTGATCTTGATCGTACACATTTGCGTGCATGATTAGTGTACGGTCAAATCGGGGGCGTCACACTTGCGAAGGTTAAAACAGCACCAACTTGACAAACTAAGAGGATTAGAGGGATATCTATCTAAGTGGGAGTTCTTTAAGTAATACGATTAATTGAACCTAAATTTATCATGAACTTAGTACCTGATAGTATCTTGCTTATGTATGTTTGATTGTAGATAGATGGCCCGTGCTGTTGTTCCGTTGAATTTTAATGCGTTCCTTGAGAAAGCAAAGTTGAAAGATTGTAGCGATCAGACGTCAAACAGTCTGATCTCTGTGCTCCGGTGTCATCCCTGGATCAGTAATGCTGACACCACACAGTACTCGGAGGATTTATAGCAGAGTAGCAATCACACACTTATTACATCGAGTGTCTCAAAAGAGAACTTATTACAATAAATATGGCTTAAGGCCATCTAGTGTCGAATAACAGCGGAAGGCTTGGAAGATAAGTGAGTCCATCAACTCCAGCGGCATCACTGAGTATAGAACCACGACCTAAAACTCCTTAATCGTCGTCTGAAAAGTCTGCAACATTAACGTTGCAGCCCGAAACGGGTCAGCACATGGAATATGCTGGCAAGGTAACACATAGAGAGTAATGGAATGCAACAACTATACTATATGCATATCTGGCTGGTGGAAAGCTCTATGGTTACTGTTTTTGCGTAAAGCCAATTTTTCCCTACTTCAAAGGAATAGATTAATTACTATCATGGTGGTTGTGAAACATTGAGAATGGTTGAAAGCATCCTCAATCCCAATTAAGTAACATCATTAAAACCCATCAAAATTAATTTAGAGTAACATGTTGAGACTCACATGAAAATCCTGGTACTAGATACTCAAGATTTGTCCATAACTGGGGACACGGCTAACCATGATTAGTTTATACACTCTGCAGAGGTTTGCGCACTTTTCCCCACAAGACTCGATCGCCTCCGTTTGGTTTCTCGCACTACGGGGTGTTTGAGAAGACGGATGACCGAGATATAGTCTTTCAGAAGCGCTAGCACCTTACGATCGGGTAGACCGTACCACCTACATCCCCTACATCTGCTAGTCTACCACTGTAAGAGTTCGCACAACTTAGTCAACTATGCCAGAGCCCATAATGGCTTGTGGCTGCACACGGAAGTTTCTAGTATGAATAATCTCATGATCCCTTTGGGTCTGGGTGGCGGTCCAATAAAAACAGGCAAGTCCTGGGAACCCCAGGTGCCTCAATCCACCCAGATGTGTGTTAGGTTGCCACCTTAGATAAACCATTAATCAACAATCTCACATCTGTCATGGATATCACTCACCCAATCCACGTCTACTAGCATAGCATGGCATAATAAGCAAATGTAGAAGTAACTCCCAAAGGTTTGATAATTAATCAGGTAATAGGTACTACCTCATCTACTTCCCATCCCACAATTTAATTAGATCCTAATCATGCAATGTGTGAGGGTTGATCTAATGCAATAAAACTGGGTTGTAGAAAAGGTATGATCAAAGTGTTACTTGCCTTGCTGATGATCCACGTAACCTAGAGATTCAACGTAACAGGCGGCGCACTCCGGGTATTCTATCGCAGACAAACAACAAGCATACAATAAGTACTCATCTAATGCACAGGTAAAACTCAAATAGAAGATCAAACCAGAAAGTTCAACTTAAGAACCCTTGTTGGCAAAAGAATCAAATCGAACGAAGCAAAAGAAATCAAACGGCGAAAGAAAACAACTTCGTTCTAGTAATCTGGATCTACGGCAAATTTTACAGTAGCAAAAACTTGTTTAAGTTGATTATTCGGAAAGAGGGTTTCGAGACGAAACTCCAGGCGCTTGAATCGCCTAATTCCGATAAACGATCCAGAAATCGCGATCAGAAAATAACCGCGGAAAATCCGACGAAAAAGACAAACGACGAACAGATTTTTTTTAAAAAAAAACTGCACGGAAAACGAGGCGGCGGCGGCGAACCTCGGGCGGCGCGCTCCGGCGAGTCGGGGGCGGCGTCGGCGGCGGCGGCGGCTAGGGTTTTGGGGCTGGTGGCTGGGCTCCTCGGCCGGGCCTTCGGGCGCTATATAAAGGCCCCGGGCCAGGGAGTCCTGGCCGGGTACGGCCCGAAGTCGGTTTGCGGTTTTTTTATAGATCCGCTCGGAAGAAAAATAAAAAGAAATACTAAACGGACTCCAAAAATCACGAAATAAATTTTGCCGGGTTTCTAAAATCAAGCCCGATAAAGTGAACATTTATCTGGGCCCAAACTACAACTTTGAAAAACGCGCATTTTTCCTAAATTCAAATAAAAATACCGAAAAACTCCAAAATAAAACTTATTTGATTTTTTATTAAATCCTCAATATTTCTATATTTTGGGAAAGTCATTTTATTCCCTCTCTCATATTTTTATAATAGAAATAATTGATGATAAAATAAATAAAATCAAATGATCCTGTTTACATAATCTGAGAAAACTCAAATATGTAAATAACGAAATCCCCAACTCTCTCCGTGTGTCCTTGAGTTGCTTAGGATTTTCTAGGATCAAAACCAAAAGCAAAATAAAATATGATATGCATGATGACCTAATGTATAACATTCCAAATTGAAAATTTGGGATGTTACAAACCTACCCCCCTTAAGATGAATCTCGCCCTCGAGATTCGGGTTGGCTAGAAAATAGGTGAGGGTGGTCCTTGAGCAAATCTTCCTCTCGCTCCCAGGTGGCTTCATCCTCCGTGTGGTGGCTCCACTGAACTTTGCAAAACTTGATAACCTTGCTACGAGTAACTCGACTGGCAAACTCGAGGATCTTGACTGGTTTCTCCTCATAGGTCAAATTGTTATCCAACTGAATCGCTTCTAATGGTACTGTGTCTCTCAAAGGTATGTCAGCCATCTCCGCGTGACACTTCTTCAACTGAGAAACGTGAAACACATCATGCACTCCGGCCAATCCTTCTGGCAAATCCAACTTGTAGGCCACTTCTCCCATACGCTCCAAAACTCGATATGGTCCTACAAATTGTGGCGCTAACTTCCCTTTAACTCCAAAGCGCTTAATCCCTCGAAGTGGGGATACTCGAAGATAAGCTCTATCTCCGACTTCGTAAACTGTCTCCTTGCGTTTAGAATCAGCGTAGCTCTTCTGCCTGGACTGGGCTACCTTGAGCCTATCGCGAATCAACTTCACTTTCTGTTCAGACTCTTTAATCAAATCTGGTCCAAACAACTGGCGGTCTCCAACTTCGTCCCATGACAACGGTGTCCTGCACCTCCTTCCGTACAAAGCTTCGAAAGGTGCCATCTTCAAACTGGTCTGATAGCTATTATTGTAAGAAAACTCTGCATATGGCAAATTATCGTCCCAACTAGATTCATAATCTAGCTCACAAGCTCTCAGCATATCTTCCAAAATCTGATTGACTCTCTCGGTCTGTCCATCTGTCTGCGGGTGAAAAGCTATACTAAACTCTAGCCTAGTACCCAAAGTCTCATGCAACTGCTTCCAGAACTTTGAGGTAAACTGGGTTCCTCTATCTGATACAATACTCCTCGCAACTCCATGCAGACAAACGATCCTGGTCATGTATATCTTTGCCAACTTAGCACTGGTGTAAGTGGTCTTTACTGGGATGAAATGAGCTACCTTCGTCAATCGGTCAACTACAACCCAAATCGAGTCATAGCCTGAACGAGTCCTTGGTAATCCCGTGATAAAATCCATGCCTAGCTTATCCCACTTCCATTCGGGTATCGGCAATGGTTGCAACAATCATGCTGGCTTCTGATGCTCTGCTTTTACTCTCTAACATACATCACAAACTGCTACATACTCCGCAATATCCTTTTTCATTCCGGTCCACCAGAAAATATCCTTCAAATCCAAATACATCTTGGTATTTCCTGGGTGAATCGAATACGGTGAGTCATGTGCCTCTTGTAGAATCAACTTTCTGATCTCCGGGTCATTGGGCACGTAAACACGGTCTTCAAACCATAGGGTGTCGTGCTCATCCTCACGAAATCCTTTAGCTTTTCCTTTGCTCAGTTTCTCCTTTATAGCGGTAATCTCTTTGTCAGTTTTCTGAGCTTCTCTGATTCTATCCATCAAAGTTGACTGAATCTCTAGTGCTGCTACATACCCTCTTGGAACTATTTCCACACATAGTTCACGAAGATTTTCTGCTAACTCCTTGGGTATTTCTCCCGTCATTAACGTATTGACATGGCTCTTGCTGCTTAATGCATCAGCTACTACATTAGCCTTCCCGGGATGATAATGCAATCTCATATCATAATCCTTGATAAGCTCCAACCATCTCCTTTGTCTGAGATTCAACTCCTTCTGCGTGAAAATGTACTTCAAACTCTTATGATCCGTGTACACCTCACAATGATTTCCAATGAGGAAATGTCTCCATGTCTTCAATGCATGCACTACGGCTGCTAACTCCAAATCATGCGTAGTATAATTCAATTCGTGGGGCTTCAGTTGTCGTGAAGCATACGAAACAACTCTTCCTTCCTGCATAAGCACTGCTCCAAGTCCTCGACGTGAAGCATCGCAATACACCTCATAATCCTTGGTTTGATCTGGCAAAATCAACACTGGTGAGGTAACCAAACGGTTCTTCAACTCCTGGAAACTTGCCTCACACTCCTCAGTCCATCTGAACTTAGTATCCTTCTTCAACAACTCCGTCATAGGCTTCGCAATCCTTGAGAAATTCTCAATAAACCTCCGGTAGTATCCTGCGAGTCCAAGAAAACTACGGATCTCTCCAACTATTGTTGGGGCTTCCCACTTGGTCACGGTTTCAACTTTAGCGGGATCTACTGCTATACCTTCTCCGGATATAACGTGTCCGAGGAATCCTACTTCCTTCAACCAAAACTCACATTTGCTGAAATTGGCATATAACTGATGTTCTCTGAGCTTTCCAAGTACCAAACGCAAATGCTCCTTATTCTCCTCTTCATTCTTCGAATATACCAGGATATCATCAATGAACACTACGACGAACTTATCCAGAAACTCCATAAACACTTTGTTCATCATGTTCATAAAATAGGCAGGCGTGTTAGTCAGTCCAAATGACATAACGGTATACTCATACAGCCCATACCTGGTGGTAAAAGCTGTCTTAGGAATAACCTGTTCTCGAATCTTCAACTGGTGGTATCCAGATCGCAAATCGATCTTGGAAAACACTTTAGCTCCTTGCAATCGATCAAACAGATCGTTGATCATTGGTAGTGGGTACTTGTTCTTGATCGTTACTTCATTCAATCCACGATAATCAACAACCATCCTTAACGATCCATCCTTCTTCTCCACTAGAAGTACTGGCAATCCCCAAGGAGAAGAACTTGGGCGAATATATCCCTTATCCAGTAACTCCTTAATCTGCTTCTTAATTTCCACCAAATCTTTTGCTGGCATCCTATATGGTCTCTTCGATATTGGCCCAGTGCCTAGCAATAGCTCAATCAAAAACTCAATGTCTCTATCCGGTGGCATGCCTGGCAACTCTTCGGGAAATACATCAGGAAAATCCTTTACCACTAGTACTTCCTCCTGCACAACTCTTGTTAGGCAATTCACTTGTGTCCTTTTTGGTACATGCCGGGATACATACTTGATCCTTCTCCCTTCTGGTGTGGTAAGCAAAATTGACTTACTAGCACACTCAATATTCCCTTTATACTTTGATAACCAATCCATGCCTAATATCACATCCAATCCTGGAGATTCCAATACTATTAGGTCTGAGGGAAAAACATAGTTACCAATCCTTAATGGTAACCGATCACGCCATAAACTTGCCACATACTCTGCTCCTGGCGAGGTTACTAACATGGGTGACCTAAGGGCTTGGGTTGGTAGGTTATACTTATCCACAAATCCCCTTGATATGTATGAATGCGATGCACCAGTATCAAAAAGAACGAGTGCAGTAAATGACTTAACCAAAAACTTACCTATTACTGCATCGGGCTGAGCTTCAACCTCCTCCACGCTAACGTGGTTCACCTGTCCCCTGGTGAAAAGGTTCGGCTTCTTCCCAGAACTTCCATTGCCGTTTTGGCCTTCAGGACATTCATTTGCAAAATGTCCTGGCTTCAAACACTTATAGCAAGTGACATGGCTCAAATCCTTCTTGGCTGGGGTTGATGGGGTGCTGCCGTTCTGTCCATTGCTTCCTCCATTCCCATTACCATTCTTGGTGCCATTGTGATTGTGCGAACTACCTACTCCATGGGTATGCTGAAAATGTCCTCCTGGTCTAGGGGTAAAACGAGGCTTCTGCTGAGCTCCTGAATTATACTTTCCTTGTCCATACTTCCTCTTGCGGTTCTCAATTTGCTGCTGCTTCCCTTCAATCATAAGAGCACGATCTACCAACTCCTGGTAGTTGTTGAAGGTGGCTACCATCAACTGCATACTCAACTCATCATTCAGTCCTTCCAGGAATTTCTCCTACTTAGCTACATCTGTAGCAATGTCATCTGGGGCATAACGTGCTAACTTACTAAACTCCTCCACATACTGGCCAATTGTCCGTCCTCCTTGGCGCAATTTAGGAAACTCACGCTTCTTCATGGCCATTGCTCCTGCTGAAACATGGGCGGTACGAAAAGCCTGCTGAAACTGGTCCCATGTGACAGTGTCGACTGGGAAGGTGGCTGTGAAATTCTCCCACCAAGATGCTGCGGGTCCTTCTAACTGATGTGCGGCAAACTTAACCTTCTCCACATCTGTGCATCCTGCTGTGGTCAACTCCCTAGCTATCTTGCGGAGCCAATCATCTGCTACTATCGGCTCGGTGCTACTGGAAAACACCGGCGGATTCAGCCTAAGAAAACGGGCTAAGTGGTCAACAGGTGGTGGTGGTGGTGGTGGTGGGTTGTTGTTGTTGTTCCCCTGATTCTGATTCTGAACTAGCAACTGCATTAAGGTGTTCTGCTGCTGGATTAACTGAGTGAGCTCCGGCGGAAAGGCAAATCCGGGGTCACGTCTCGGAGGCATATGAGGGTTTAGAAAAGATGAGATATAAGAATAGAGGGGGTCTAAAGAGAAAACACTACCCATATGCACATGAGGCAAAAGCACACAATTCACTTCAAGCAATCAAACAAGACATACAATCGATCTAACTATCGCAAAAGTGATCGGACTACTATATTTACATGGTGGACTACTACTACTGATGAGGTGGTCTACTAGAAATATTCTATGGTTGTAGACTCCATGATATCCGCTCCTGCTTCATCCACATAGTCATCATCACTACTATCTTGTTCCGAGTCGGTACCGTCAATGATGATGTAGTCTTCTGGGCTAATCTCGTTGGGTTCTTCGTCTTCATCTACTGGTGTCGGGCCTCCCATGAATACCGCTATCTTCATAGTTAGGTCGGCATTCTTATCCACCAATACTTCAATTTCTTCTTCATAACCTTCGCGTGTAGCCTTGAGTTCTTCCTCCAGTTCCTTGATTCTAATCCTAGCCTTCTTCAGATCTATCATGTCGGCGCACATCTGATTCTCCTGTCGTCGAATGTGTTGGTTTAACTCCTGGATAAAAGCTGCAATTGATCTATCTTTCCTGGTGCTAATCATCTCCCAGTGTTCGTCTCGGCGCCCACAAATCTGGTAGATAGTATCCTTGAGATCCTTGCGGTAGATTTCTCCAATGCGTCCCATGGCGATGTGAGCTGCCATGCTCTTTCCTAGACTCCAAGTGGGTGCATCAAAAGAAAACTCTATGGGCTCAGTGACTGGCATGAACGTCCTTCCTGGAACTTGAACTTGAATCATCCAGCGCTCTTCTTCAGGTAAAGTGGCATTGTAGGTTCCCGTGAAGCTTAATATTCCTATGTTCAGGTATCTAGTGACTTCCTTCAAGTGGCGTCCAAAGGGTGTATCTTCATCCGGTTGTGTGAACTTGTTCCTTGCATCCGCCATCCTAAAGAGTAGAAAAGATGAGAAGTCAGAAGAGAAGAGAGAGTGATCTAGGTCTTTAACTTAGTGGTCGTGTCCTACAGTCAGCGTGTGCTCTGATACCATCTCTGTAGCGACCAGACCTCAAACAGTCTGATCTCTATGCTCCGGTGTCATCCCTGGATCAGTAATGCTGACACCACACAGTACTCGGAGGATTTATAGCAGAGTAGCAATCACACACTTATTACATCGAGTGTCTCAAAAGAGAACTTATTACAATAAATATGGCTTAAGGCCATCTAGTGTCGAATAACAGCGGAAGGCTTGGAAGATAAGTGAGTCCATCAACTCCAACGGCATCACTGAGTATAGAACCACGACCTAAAACTCCTTAATCGTCGTCTGAAAAGTCTGCAACATTAACGTTGTAGCACGAAACGGGTCAGCACATGGAATATGCTGGCAAGGTAACACATAGAGAGTAATGGAATGCAACAACTATACTATATGCATATCTGACTGGTGGAAAGCTCTATGGTTACTGTTTTTGCGTAAAGCCAATTTTTCCCTACTTCAAAGGAATAGATTAATTACTATCATGGTGGTTGTGAAACATTGAGAATGGTTAACAGCATCCTCAATCCCAATTAAGTAACATCATTAAAACCCATCAAAATTAATTTAGAATAACATGTTGAGATTCACATGAAAATCCAGGTACTAGATACTCAAGATTTGTCCATAACCGGGGACACGGCTAACCATGATTAGTTTATACACTCTGCAGAGGTTTGCGCACTTTTCCCCACAAGACTCGATCGCCTCCGTTTGGTTTCTCGCACTACAGGGTGTTTGAGAAGACGGATGACCGAGACATAGTCTTTCAGAAGCGCCAGCACCTTACGATCGGGTAGACCGTACCACCTACATCCCCTACATCTGCTAGTCTACCACTGTAAGAGTTCGCACAACTTAGTAAACTATGCCAGAGCCCATAATGGCTTGTGGCTGCACACGGAAGTTTCTAGTATGAATAATCTCATGATCCCTTTGGGCCTGGGTGGCGGTCCAATAAAAACAGGCAAGTCCTGGGAACCCCAGGTGCCTCAATCCACCCAGATGTGTGTTAGGTTGCCACCTTAGATAAACCATTAATCAACAATCTCACATCTGTCATGGATATCACTCACCCAATCCACGTCTACTAGCATAGCATGGCATAATAAGCAAATGTAGAAGTAACTCCCAAAGGTTTGATAATTAAACAGGTAATAGGTACTACCTCATCTACTTCCCATCCCACAATTTAATTAGATCCTAATCATGCAATGTGTGAGGGTTGATCTAATGCAATAAAACTGGGTTGTAGAAAAGGTATGATCAAAGTGTTACTTGCCTTGCTGATGATCCGCGTAACCTAGAGATTCAACGTAACAGGCGGCGCACTCCGGGTATTCTATCGCAAACAAACAACAAGCATACAATAAGTACTCATCTAATGCACAGGTAAAACTCAAATAGAAGATCTAACCAGAAAGTTCAACTTAAGAACCCTGGTTGGCAAAAGAATCAAATCGAACGAAGCAAAATAAATCAAACGGCGAAAGAAAACAACTTCATTCTAGTAATCTGGATCTAGGGAAAATTTTACAGTAGCAAAAACTTGTTTAAGTTGATTATTCGGAAAGAGGGTTTCGAGACGAAACTCCAGGCGCTTGAATCGCCTGATTCCGATAAACGAGCGAAAAGTTATACTAAAACGAAAATCGGATCAGAAATCACGATCAGAAAAAAACCGCGGAAAATCCGACAAAAAAGACAAACGACGAACAGAATTTTTTTAAAAAAAAAACTGCACGGAAAACGAGGCGGCGGCGGCGAACCTCGGGCGGTGGCGTCGGCTAGAGGCGGCAGCTAGGGTTTTGGGGCTGGTGGCTGGGCTCCTCGGCCGGGCCTTCGGGCGCTATATAAAGGCATTGGCCAGGGAGTCTTGGCCGGGTACGGCCCGAAGTCGGTTTGCGGTTTTTTTATATAAATCTGCTCGGAAGAAAAATAAAAAGAAATACTAAACGGACTCCAAAAATCACGAAATAAATTTTGCCGGGTTTCTAAAATCAAGCCCGATAAAGTGAACATTTATCTGGGCCCAAACTACAACTTTGAAAAACGCTCATTTTTCCTAAATTCAAATAAAAATACCGAAAAACTCCAAAATAAAACTTATTTGATTTTTTTTATTAAATCCTCAATATTTCTATATTTTGGGAAAGTCATTTTATTCCCTCTCTCATATTTTTATAATAGAAATAATTGATGATAAAATAAATAAAATCAAATGATCCTGTTTACATAATCTGAGAAAACTCAAATATGTAAATAACGAAATCCCCAACTCTCTCCGTGGGTCCTTGAGTTGCTTAGGATTTTCTAGGATCAAAACCAAAAGCAAAATAAAATATGATATGCATGATGACCTAATGTATAACATTCCAAATTGAAAATTTGGGATGTTACAAAGATGATGGTAGCAATTACACGGACTAGGTCCGTAACTTGAGGATTATCCTCATTGTTGCCCAGAAGAATTACGTCCTGGAAGCACCGCTGGGTGCCAAGCCTGCTGCTGGAGCAACACCAGATGTTATGAACGTCTGGCAGAGCAAAGCTGATGACTACTCGATAGTTCAATGTGCCATGCTTTACGGCTTAGAACTGGGACTTCAACGACGTTTTGAACGTCATGGGGCATATGAGATGTTCCAGGAGTTGAAGTTAATATTTCAAGCAAATGCCCGGATTGAGAGATATGAAGTCTCCAATAAGTTCTATAGCTGCAAGATGGAGGAGAACAGTTCTGTCAGTGAGCATATACTCAAGATGTCTGGGTATTGTAATCACTTGATTCAACTGGGAGTTAATCTTCCGGATGATAGCGTCATTGACAGAATTCTCCAATCACTTCCACCAAGCTACAAGAGCTTCGTGATGAACTATAATATGCAAGGGATGAATAGGACTATTCCAGAGCTCTTCGCAATGCTGAAAGCTGCGGAGGTAGAAATCAAGAAGGAGCATCAAGTGTTGATGGTCAACAAGACCACTAGTTTCAAGAAAAAGGGCAAAGGGAAAAAGAAGGGGAACTTCAAGAAGCACAGCAAGCAAGTTGCTGCTCAAGATAAGAAACCCAAGTCTGGACCTAAGCCTGAAACTGAGTGCTTCTACTGCAAGCAGACTGGTCACTGGAAGCGAAACTGCCCCAAATATTTGGCGGATAAGAAGGATGGCAAGGTGAACAAAGGTATATGTGATATACATGTTATTGATGTGTACCTTACTAATGCTCGAAGTAGCACCTGGGTATTTCATACTGGTTCTGTTGCTAATATTTGCAACTCGAAACAGGGACTACGGATTAAGCGAAGATTGGCTAAGGACGAGGTGACGATGCGTGTGGGAAACGGTTCCAAAGTCGATGTGATCGCAGTCGGCACGCTACCTCTACATCTACCTTCGGGATTAATATTAGACCTAAATAATTGTTATTTGGTGCCAGCGTTAAGCATGAACATTATATCTGGATCTTGTTTGATGCGAGACGGTTATTCATTTAAATCGGAGAATAATGGTTGTTCTATTTATATGAGTAATATCTTTTATGGTCATGCACCCTTGAAGAGTGGTCTATTCTTATTGAATCTCGATAGTAGTAACACACATATTCATAATGTTGAAGCCAAAAGATGCAGAGTTGATAATGATAGTGCAACTTATTTGTGGCACTGCCGTTTAGGTCATATCGGTGTAAAGCGCATGAAGAAACTCCATACTGATGGACTTTTGGAACCACTTGATTATGAATCACTTGGTACTTGCGAACCGTGCCTCATGGGCAAGATGACTAAAACGCCGTTCTCCGGTACTATGGAGAGAGAAACAGATTTGTTGGAAATCATACATACAGATGTATGTGGTCTGATGAATATTGAGGCTCGTGGCGGATATCGTTATTTGCTCACCTTCACAGATGACTTAAGCAGATATGGGTATATCTACTTAATGAAACATAAGTCTGAAATGTTTGAAAAGTTCAAAGAATTTCAGAGTGAAGTTGAAAATCATCGTAACAAGAAAATTATCTTGTTACAAATTATCGTTACTTGCTCATTACAAATTATCTTGTTATCAAACTACTCTGTTATTTACAATTTCAGCATTTGCACACATCACCTTACTGAAAACCACTTATCATTTCCTTCCGCTCCTCGTTGGGTTCGACACTCTTACTTATAGAAAAGAGCTACAATTGATCCCCTATACTTGTGGGTCAATAAGGCTATTTTCTGGCGCCGTTGCCGGGGAGTGAAGCGCCTTTGGTAAGAGGAATTTCGTAAGGAAACAATTATATAGTGTGCTGAAATCTTGTCACCTGTTACTATGGAAAACAATCCTTTGAGGGGTTTGTTCAGGGTATCTTCACCTCGAACAGAACCACAATTAGCTACCCCTCAACCTACTGCACCTACTGAAAATATTGAATATGAAATTCCTTCGGGTATGTGATGACCCACAAGTGTAGGGGATCTATCATAGACTTTTCGATAGGTAAGAGTGTCGAACCCAACGAGGAGCTGAAGGAAATGATAAGCGGTTTTCAGCAAGGTATTTTCTGCAAGCACTGAAATTATCGGTAACAGATAGTTTTGTGATAAGGTAATTGGTAATGGGTAACAAATAGTAAAGTAAATAAGGTGCAGCAATATGGCCCAATCCATTTTGTATCAAAGGACAAGCCTGGACAAACTCTTATATAAAGTAAAGCGCTCCCGAGGACACATGGGAATTACCGTCAAGCTAGTTTTCATCACATTCATATGATTCGCCTTCGGTACTTTGATAATTTGATATGTGGGTGGACCGGTGCTTGGTTACTGCCCTAACTTGGACAAGCATCCCACTTATGATTAACCCCTATTGCAAGCATCCGCAACTACAACAGAAGTATTAAGGTAAACTAACCATAGCATGAAACATATGGATCCTAATTAGCCCCTTACAAAACAACACATAAACTAGGGTTTAAGCTTCTGTCACTCTAGCAACCCATCATCTACTTATTACTTCCCAATGCCTCCCTCTAGGCCCAAATAGTGGTCAAGTGTCATGTAGTCGATATTCACATGACACCACTAGAGGGATGACAACATACATCTCATCAAAATTTCAAACGAATACAAAATTCACATGACTACTTATAGCAAGACTTCTCCCATGTCCCCAGGAACAAACGTAACTACTCACAAAGCATATTCATGTTCATAATCATAGGGATATTAATATACATAATGGATCTGAACATATGATCTTCCACCAAGTAAACCAACTAGCATCAACTACAAGGAGTAATCAACACTACTAGCAACCCAGGTACCAATCTGAGGTTTGGATACAAGAGATGAACTAGGGTTTGAGATAGGATGGTGCTGGTGAAGATGTTGATGGAGATTGACCCCCTCCCGATGAGAGGATCGTTGGTGATGATAATGATTTCCCCCTCCCGAAGGGAAGTTTCCCCGGCAAAACAGCTCCGCCGGAGCCCTAGATTGGTTCCGCCTCGTGGCGGCGGAGTTTCGTCCTGTAAGCTTGCTTATGATTTTTTCCTCGACGAAAGACTCCATATAGCCAAAGATGGGCATCGGAGGGCCACCAGGGGGCCCACAAGGCAGGAGGGCGCGCCCAGGGGGGTAGGACGCGCCCCACCCTCATGGACGGTGGGTGGCCCCCCTCTGGTACTTCTTTTGCCCAGTATTTTTATATATTGTGAAACGTGCTCCTGTGAAGTTTCAGGACTTTTGGAGATGTGCAGAATAGGTCTCTAATATTTGCTCCTTTTCCAGCACAGAATTCCAGCTGCCGACATCCCCCCTCTTCATGTAAACCTTGTAAAATAATAGAGAATAGGCATAAGTATTGTGACGTAATGTGTAATAACATCCCAATATGCAATAAATATCGATATAAAAGCATGATGCAAAATGGACGTATCAACTCCCCCAAGCTTAGACCTCGCTTGCCCTCAAGCGAAAGCCAAAATCGAAAAATATGTCCACATGTTTAGAGATACAGGTGTCGATAAAATAAAATACGGACATGAGGGCATCATGATCATTCTTAGAACAGCAACATATATATATTGTCATATGATCTCTTATGCTAAAGTAACAATTCATTCACATACTCAAGTATGAATCAGAAACTTCATTGAAAACTAACACACTGTAATCTCAATCATTGAAACAATTGCAATTTATCATAACATAGGAAAGAGTCAATATAAGAGCTTCTCAGCAAGTCCACATACTCAACCATCATTTAGTCTTTCACCATTGCTAACACTCATGCGATATTTATGGTTGTGAAGTTTTAATCGGACACAGAGAAAGATAGGGGCTTATAGTTTTGCCTCCCAACCTTTTACCTCAAGGGTAATGTCAACAATAATAGTTCATGAAAACCCACATCCAATTAGCCATATATATCAGGATCTTTCCAACACATTGTGCTTGCCAAAGGATAAAATGTAAAAAGGAAAGGTGAGGATCACCATGACTCTTTGCATGAAGTATAAGACAAGAATAAAAGATAGGCCCTCCATAGGTTCTACTTTAATTTGTTCATTAGGTTTAGGTGCTTTTATGGTTGGATGCACAAAATCTTAATGCAAAAGAACATCACTTTATATTGCCACTTGTGATATGGACCTTTATTATGCAGTCCGTCGCTTTTACTTCTTCCACATCACAAGATCGTATAAAGCTTATTTTCTCCACACTAATAAGTCATACATATTTAGAGAGAAATTCTTATTGCTTGCAACTATGACAACTTACTTGAGGGATCTTACTCAATCCATAGGTAGATATGGTGGACTCTCATGGCAAAACTGGGTTTAGGGATATTTGGAAGCACAAGTAGTATCTCTACTTGGTGCAAAGAAATTGGCTAGCAAGAGAGGGAAAGGCAACCTCAACATGTTGGATGATCCATGGCAATATAATTTATCTTAGATGTAAGAAAACATAACCCATTATGTTGTCTTCCTTGTCCAACGTCAACTCTTTAGCAAGTCATATTTTAATGAGTGCTCACAATCATAAAAGATGTCCAAGATAGTATATTTATATGTGAAAACCTCTCTTTCTTTATTACTTCCTATTAATTGCAACGATGACCAAAACTATGTTTGTCAACTCTCAACAATTTTTATTCATCACACTCTTTATATGTGAAGTCATTACTCTCCATAAGATCCATATGATCTCTTTATTTCCTTTTATTCTTATCTTTTATTCTATTCCCTCAAGATCATAGCAAAATAATCAAGCCCTTGACTCAACACTAATCTTTATTATATATAGCTCACGGACTCGATTACATAGAAGGATCATAAAGCAAAACTAAAACTAGATCATACTAAAACTTTATTCTACTAGATCAAGATATTACCAAAAGGATCGAACTAAGAAAAACGGTAAAGATAAAAGTGACGGTGATACGATACTGGGGCAATCCCCCAAGCTTGGCAATTGCCAAGGGGAGTGCCCGTACCCGTGTGTTTATGTCTCCTTCTTCGGGGGTGGTGATGTGATATTCTTGGCGATGATGCCCCTCAGGATACGATTCTCTTATTTGAGCTTATTGACTTGCTGCTTGAGATCCATTATTTCCTTACAGAGCTTGCCCGTGACGGCTAAAGCTCCCTTCACCCAAGGATGTTGCATAGCTGCGGGAGAACAAGTACCACTCCTTTTCATATTTTCATATGAAAGAAATCTAACATTGGAAGGGATGACCGAGTTTGGAATAGCCGAGCTATGTAGTTCCCCCATAGTGAATCCCGCTCGAAAACGAGAAGTAACTTCTTCATCCTCCTCCATGGCATCTATCCTTTTCAAATCGGTCTCCATCTCTTCCTTAGTTGATGGCCCAAAGTGGCCGGCATTGCTATTTGCTCTTGGCCCCAATGTCGGATGAGACACCCGACTCTCCCCGACTGAGTCTTGAGAAGACATCTTGCTCTAAATCTGCAGCAGAAACAACTCAAAACAAATACAGAGGATATTTGTGTGATATAGTGGTTAAAACCTTCGGGAGATTATATAATCATTTTTTTCCGACCAAAAGAAGTATCATGCAAGAAAACAGAGTCCGAAGAGCACACAGGGTGTCCACGAGGCAGGGGGCGCGCCCAGGGGGTAGGGCGCGCCCTCCACCCTCGTCGAAGCCTCGTGTCCTTTCCGGTCTGCCTTTTATTTTCCTATTTTCTTAAATATTCCAAAACAAAGAAAAATTGCCATTAGAACTGTTTTGGAGTCGGTTTACTTACCGTACCACGTACCTATTCCTTTTCAGAGTCCGAAATGTTCTGAAAGTGTCCCTTATGTATTCCTCCGGGTTTACGGTTTCAATAACATTAGTTTCAACATTTATAGGATTACCTGAGATATAATGTTTGATTCTTTGACCGTTCACAACCCTCGGATTTGTGCCTTCGAAGTTCTTGATTTTTATGGCACCGGAACGGTAGAGCTCCTCGATGATGTAAGGACCTTCCCATTTAAAAAGGAGTCTGCCTGCAAAAAATCTTAAACGAGAGTTGTATAACAATACATAATCACCTACATTAAACTCACATTTTTGTATCCTTTTGTCATGCCATCTTTTAACATTTTCTTTAAAAAGTTTGGCATTCTCATAAGCCTAGGTTCTCCATTCATCAAGTGCGCTAATGTCAAAAAGTCTCTTCTCACTGGCAAGTTTGAAGTCATAGTTGAGCTCTTTAATAGCCCAATATGCCTTATGTTCTAATTCAAGAGGTAAGTGACATGCTTTACCATTAACCATTTTATATGGAGACATACCCATAGGATTTTTGTATGCAATTCTATAAGCTCATAATGCATCATCAAGTTTCTTGGACCAATTCTTTCTAGATCTATTGACAGTATTCTGCAAAATTAATTTAAGCTCTCTATTGCTAAGTTCTACTTGACCATTAGACTGTGGGTGATAAGGAGATGCAATTATATGATTAACACCATACTTAGCAAGCATTTTACGGAAGGCACCATGAATAAAATGTTAACCGCCATCAGTCATTAAATATCTAGGGACTCCAAACCTCAAAAAAATAACTTCTTTAAGCATCTTAATAGAGGTGTTATGATCAGCACTACTAGTTGGAATAGCCTCTACCCACTTAGTAACGTAATCAGCAGCAACTAAAATATGTGTATACCCATTAGAGGAAAGAAACGGTCCCATATAATCAAAGCCCCAGACATCAAATGGTTCAATAACAAGTGAATAATTCATAGGCATTTCTTGATGTCTACTAATATTACCAATTCTTTGACATTCATCACAAGACAAGACAAACTTACGGGCATCCTTGAAGAGAGTAGGCCAATAAATACCGGATTGCAATACCTTGTGTGCAGTTCTATATCCAGCGTGGTGTCCTCCATAAGCCTCGAAGTGACACTTGCGTAGGATCTGTTCCTGTTCATGCTCAGGTACACAATGTCTAATAACACCATCTACTCCTTCTTTATAAAGATGTGGTTCATCCCAGAAGTAATGTCTTAAATCATAGAAGAACTTTTTCTTTTGCTGGTATGTGAAACTAGGTGGTATAAATTTAGCAACAATGTAATTAGCATAATCAGCATACCATGGAGCAGTACGAGAAGCATTTACGACAGCTAGTTGTTCATCAGGAAAGCTATCATCAATAGGTAGTGGGTCATCAAGAACATTCTCTAACCTAGACAAGTTGTCTGCAACGGGGTTCTCAGCTCCCTTTCCATCAATAATATGCAAATCAAATTCTTGTAGCAAGAGGACCCATCTAATAAGTCTAGGCTTAGCATCTTTCTTTTCCATAAGATATTTAATAGCAGCATGATCAGTGTGAACAATTACTTTAGAATCAACAATATAAGGTCTGAACTTATCACAAGCAAATACAACTGCTAAAAATTCTTTTTCAGTAGTAGCATAATTTCTTTGGGCACTGTCTAGAGTTTTACTAGCATATTGGATAACATTTAATTTCTTATCAACTCTTTGTCCTAGAACAACCCCTACAGCATAATCACTAGCATCACACATAATTTCAAATGGTAAATTCCAATCAGGAGGTTGAACAATAGGTGAATAAACCAAAGCTTTCTGAAGTATTTCAGATGCTTCTACACAGTCATCATCAAAGACAAAAGGAACATCTTTTTGTAAGAGATTAGTCAGAGGCCGAGAAATTTTAGAGAAGTCCTTAATGAACCTCCTATAAAAACTAGCATGACCATGGAAAGTTCTTATACCTTTAATGTCCTTAGGACATGGCATCTTTTCAATAGCATCAACCTTAGCTTTATCAACTTCAATACCTCTTTCAGAAATTTTATGCCCCAAGACAATACCTTCATTAACCATAAAGTGGCACTTCTCCCAATTCAAGACAAGATTAGTTTCTTCACATCTCTGCAAAACTCGATCAAGGTTGCTTAAGCAATCATCAAAAGAAGTCCCATAAATAGAGAAATCATCCATGAATACCTCAACAATTTTTTCACAAAAGTTAGAGAATATAGCAGTCATACATCTTTGAAAGGTAGCAGGTGCATTACATAAACCAAAAGGCATACGTCTATAAGCAAAGGTACCGAAAGGGCAAGTAAAAGTTGTCTTTTCTTGATCCTCTTCTGACACAGGTATTTGAGAGAAACCAGAATAACCATCTAGAAAGCAAAAATGTGTATGTTTGGATAATCTTTCTAGCATTTTGTGGGGACCCCGACTCATAAGTCGTGATCACCGAATGCACGCGTACAGTGATCCCATAGATCAATGCTCACTGAACACACAGAAGCTGAATAACAAGAGTCTTACATCCATACATACCGTCTTACACAAATTATGACCATTATGGTCAAGTCTTACATAGATAAAGCCACAAGGGCTGAATACCAAATAAACTTAAGCAGGGGAAATCTTCGTCGATAAGTAGAACCCATGCCATCTGCCTTAACCCTACAAGCATTCTGACTGGGAAACATCCTAGTTCGCATGTTCGTCTCCAAAGAACTCTTCTTCGAACTCCTGTTCTTCCATGCCTGGCCAATTAAATAACCAGTGGCAAGCCAATGAGTACTTCGAATGTACTCGCAAGCAACCCATGTTTTGGCTCAAGATACAACAATGCATGACATAGGTAAATTTTTGCAGAAAGCTAGTTTTGAGTGCAATGACATGTTCAACAACTTGTAAGACATGCATCAGGAGAATTCAAGTAACCATGAGGACATGTTACAGATATCAAAATAAATAGAGTGGGCATCAACCCAACTCAATCATGTCAAGTCCTTTGACTTGACCCATGTAGTTCTTCCCACTTATCCAAACACATACACTGGTTTGTAAACGTGTGGACGTAGCCCAAGAGTGGTTACCCAACTGTCCTTGACCGTGGACATGACTATTCGAATAGTTTTACACTCCACAGAGGTTGCACGCTTTACCCACAAGATCCGGGGAACTTCCGTGTCATCCATGACCCGCGGTACCTCAAGTACCCGGGTAAGAACCCGATCACTATCTTTTCCTAGACGACACTAACATGGAGTCCACTCGATTGGTAGTAACCCCCGTGCCCAACATTTCACAACTTAAAATTGTGGAGCCTCGCTCAAATATTCATCACATACCACTGGCACGGGGTACCAACGGTGTGTCCGGTGCCCCATAAAAATGTTCTTGGCCGCCCTACCTGGCATGATCCCGTCTCGAGAGAGAGCACAAACTCCCCCCCCCCCCCCCGTCACTAGTAATGCGGGCTCCAAGCTAGTATCGGCCTAGGTAATCAATAATGCCCTTTCCCATATAAGGGTAGAGTGGTTGCGCATATAAGGTTGGAATAACGGTCGCAACTTAAACCAATCCGTTTTTGAAAGCAACACACACACTTGCCTCGGTACACCACTTCGTCATCAAGCGGTTACCCATCTCATTATCTCCCTCGGGCATAAGTGGCACCCGACGGGGTTTTTGAAAAGTCCTTTGAAAATAATTTGTCTCCATCACCATGCATATTCCCGTCCCTTTTTGCGTAGCAACTACTTTAGAATCCTATCTACTCCCACCGGCATAACCCTCATATGGAGGTAGGGTCATGCACCATGCAAGTATCAACAAGGAAGTAACGGTGGTAAACCACCCCATGTGGTCACCTCATCATCATGTCTCTGATGCAAGCAATAAAAGTGCCATATGACATGCATAAAAAGGGTTTCTTAGACATGGTCAAAGGGCTGCTTGCCTGGTTCATCAGAGTCTTGAAATCTTCTGGTCCTTCTCCAAGTACTCCGTCTACTTCGGCAACTAACGTCGGAAACAATCACAATAAGCAACACAACAAGGCAAGAATAAATGTGCTCTAAAAATATGAAGTTTGACTTTTCTAGGATACCTCTGGTCATATGAGGAATGACCAAAGTGATTTCATTGGAAGTGGATCAATGGATATTTCTAAACATTTCGATATGATGGAATCAAGGGGTTTATGGAATTGCAAGAAGTGTACAGAAGAATTATTTTGAAAAATGAGCAAAGGCACCCATTTAACAAGGAATACTTTTAGGAGCATCTAGGAGTTGGTTTCACTGGATTTGGAGTTCAAAGGAATTTCCTAGGGATTTGCAAAGTTGGTTATATATGGAGAATTGGACCAATATTTGATGTGGTACATAAAGCATTGGCAAAAATGTTCAAAAACTAAGTTATGAGCATATAAGTATCTAGGAATTTGAATAATTGCATTTTGATCAAGAATGGGCTCTCTGTGATTTTCTAAAGTTCATCACTGAAATGAAAAATGGGGTTTTAACAAATATTTCCGAAGAGAAAGTTTCTGGAAAAATGTGCGAATAGCACCATGTGATATACCGTGAATTTATGAACTTATAGAAATTTGAATCATCAAATTTGGAGATGATAAGAATATTTGGGAGATTTTACAAATTTCTGGAAAAAGAGAAAAGGACAAAGGAAGGGGGGTTATACCTATACTGCGCACAAAGCACAGCATAGCGCCGCAGCTCATTGGGCCGGCCCAGCTGCACGGCCATGCGGCTAAGGAGGGCCACGCCGAAGGCGGACTACCGGAGTGCGCATCTCTGCGGGGGAGACGGTTAGCCGGGATCCCGCCTCCACTTAAACGCCAGGGCCTGCTGGCTGAGTTGCTGACCCGCGGGGCCCACCTGCAGGGTCGTCTCCTTCCTCCCGCGCCCGCGACAGAGGGGATCGAGGCCGCGGTTGAGCGCCGGCCGGCGCTTGCACCCGGCGGCATAGGCCACCCCCGGCCAGGCTCCAGACACCGGAGGGGTCGCCGGGGAGAGGCGCGTCAGGGGGATCCCTCGGAGACGGCAGGGGATGGCCGGAGCGCATCCGGCGACGTTCGTGGCGGACGACCCCAACAGGCATTGGCAGCACCGGCACCACGAGGGACAGGACGATGCGGAGAGGAGCGGGTAAGCTCCGTAGCCTAGCGGAGGCTCTCCTGGAGGTCGAAGGAGAGAAGGGGGGCTATGGTTCTCCGGAGCAAAGTGGAGGCCCACGGCGAACATGGTGGCCATAGAGAGGGCAGGAGGGCACGAGGGGGAGTGAGGGGGTGTCTGAGAGGTGCACGGGAGAGAGGAGGTTCGAACCGAGGCGTGAGAAAGAGTCAGGGTGGCTTAAATGGGTGTGGCCGCGGAGCACCATGGGCAGCGCCCACAGACTCGATCGGGTGAGGTCGTGGAGGGGAGAGGAGAGAGGTTTAGGAGGGTGCCGGCAGCTTGCCGTGTCCCAGACGCCGAGGCGGCCTCGTGAGACACGCTGGGGAGGCCCGAGGTGGCTGGAGGCGGTTGGCAGGGGGCGGCTACAGTGCGGGAGCGCACTGTAGCACGCTCCAGAGCGCCCAAATGGCAGGCATGGCCATTTTCTATGCAATGTGGGCGCGGCCAAATATGTCTGGTATCTCTAGGGTGTAGTAAAGAAAGGGGGAGGGGCTTTGGATGCCCTGGGTGGCCACTGGAGTGAGGAGGGAGGTTGAGGGAGAGAGAGAAGCTGCTGTCCAGGGAGGTAAATGGGGGTGTTTCACCCCTCAATCATTGAGCAATGGCCAGGGGAAAGTTACTGGAGGTAGAAGAGGGTCAATATTAGCTGTGGTAAAAAGTTGAGGCCATGGAGATTAGTGGAAGAGGTCAAAAATGGAATTTTGATAAAGTGGCAGAAGGTGTTTGATGCTTGTTTGGGTAAGCAAATGAACTCCATTTGGCATGAGACTTCACAGGGTAAAATTGCACATATAATTAGGGCTTTCCACCAATTTTGAGCTCATTTGGGCAAAGTTGCCAATGCAACTTTTGTAAACCCTAGAAATCAACAAAAATGCATTTACCAAGATATAGTCATGCAAAACCATTCCCCTTGATGCACCACTTGGTTTAGTGCCATAATTTGGGCTTTTGAGCATGACCACAAAGTTTGCGGGCATTTGGAATAATTTGGCAATGTAAAGTTGTTCAAACTTGAATCTGGACAGGGAAGGTTTTTGGGCACTTTGGTGAACCAAAACAGTTTTGATTGAGCTGAAACATTTCAAGGTCATCATATTATGCATATGTGACTTGCTAGAATTTTCCTGGATTTATGGGAAAATGTTTCTTGTAGAAATTTTTCAAATACTTGAAATGGATAGAAATGGTTTTGGAGGGTTTTGCCCATGATTTTGAACATGACCATGTGTTGAAACTCTTATATATGGACAATATATGTCCACTGAGCTTCCCTAAATTTTCTCAAATATTTTTGAATCTTTAAAATAATTTTAACCTATTAAATACCATTTCTGGACTTAAGAAAAAGCCTTTAAATAAAATAGGAAAAATAACTTTTAAAATTATATTTTTGTGGTTTCTGGGTGTCCTATATCTAATAGGAGTCAAATATATTTTTAGAAAGATTTTTACTACCCTTAATTAAGTACTTGCAGTGCAAATCTCAATTCAGGGGTTTTTGGAAAACTAATTTTTGAAAATACTATTTGGCCAAATTATTTTTATGTCCTATACACATGGCATGATCATTGGGCAAGGTTTTGGATCAAGGAGAAGGAGTATAAGAGTTGGAGGATTTATTTGATTCTTAGAGCACTTGCAACCAACACACAAAAATCAAATCAAGCAAAGACCTAAACACTCAAAAGTTTTTGACAAACCACATTTTATCATGATTAATTAGCTTAAGTGTTGTGGCATGAAAATCAGGGTGTGACAAACCTACCCCCCTTACAAGAATCTCGTCCCCGAGATTCCTAAACTAGGCGTGGAAAGGAATACAAAAACTGGACCTGGGGTAGTCTTCACGTCCTCATACTGCTTGTGCTTCCGAGTGGTGCTTCGTTGAACCTTGAAGTATTTGATGGTGTGGCTTCGTGTATGACGTCCTGCTTGATCCAGATTGCAATTGGGGTCTCTCGCGTAGGTCATATTGGGCTGGAGGTCGATGGCTCGGTGGTCGATGTACTTGTAGAGACCAGACTAGTTAGGAAGTTGGAAACATTTTCGGAGTGGTGTTGTGTGGAAAAATGTTGTGCACAGTGGGTGACTCAGGTGGTAATTCTAGCTGGTAGCTGTCTATCCTTCGTCTTGAAGTGATCTTGGAGAGGGCCGATAAATCTTGGTGTGAGCTTCCCTTTGACATGGAAATGCTTGATTCCTTTGAGAGAAGTGGCTTGCAGATACACCTGGTCTTTGATGAGAAATTTCACTCCTTGACGATGGTGGTTGGTATAGTTCTTTCTCCTTGGCATGGCAGTCTTCAAATGTTCCTTAACCAGCTGAACGACTCTTCTTTCGTCTTCGGGTAGACAAGTAGGTTACCAAATAATGATGACAACTATCTTGTCTAAGTACTCCATGGAGACTTGTTCACGGGGTACATAAAGTAGGCTAGGGAGTGGTGGCGATCACGGTTGAGTGTTGGTCAGGGTCTACTTGACCTAGAGCCAAAGCTCATGGTCATAATCCGACCATGTTGTGGCTTGGTAGGGCTTAAGGGTTTCAAGGACTCTAGTGTGTGGGTGAACGTTTATTATCTTATCCTTAAGCACGATTTCTGAGATGCCAATAGTCTATCTAGTCCTTCAAATAAATAATCTTATACCACCGAAAGCATCATCTCGTATAGGACAAATCCAATCATCACTCCTGTGATCCATATCCTCGTGACTCCCGATAGGAGGTCTAACAAAATCATATATGTCTACAATCCCCAAACTCATATGTATGGCTACCCCTAAAAATCCATGGGTAGAGCAAACAAGCTTCCAAGCAGGAATAAAACACGATAATCCCAATGCTTATCCTATTCTTCCAAGGTCCATGTTAGTGCATCTCTATCCTAAGGAAACACGTCATATGCCACTCAAAAATCTTGTTTCCTTCCTATGAATCAACTCCAACAGCCCGTTAACTTCCATTAATCACTACATAATCCTTTAATTCTACAAATCCAGTGTCTATGGTGTTCCACATGATCTCCTAAAGTCCTATAATCCCCAAATACTTGAAAAGGCTATCTCTACTATAGTCAGTCCACCAATTTCCATTATCATGGTCAAGTAAACTCCAAGGTCAAGCTTATATCAACTCCGACAATTAATCCAATCTCCTAGTTTATCGCCCACTGAGAAACATGGTACCATGATCGAGATCATCAGTCTAAATCCAATTTACTTCGAACCATGTAGACATACTCAGCATCTATATTCAACTAGAACCACCTACTTAAATCCAAATCTCTTGTCCAATGAGAATTCCTACATGTTCCCCCAAGTCATTTACGTACTATCAACTATCTCCTATCAATATCCCATGGCTAAGTTAAATCCATATACTTCCAAGAATTCCAGCTTGCGATCATAATTGTCCTACTAAAATCTAGTTTACTCAAGGGTAATGGAAGTTATGCTACTCCATAACATGATCCCACCAAGTTCATCTACCAACATGAAAGCCTCATGATTTACCAAAGTCTCAGATAATTCCTCGGGGTCACTGATACAAACTAATGAAGTCATTTGTCCTCTATTCCTATATCCTCAAATTGGTCTTCCTTATGGCATCTTTAGTTTCTTGTGCTATATTAGGATGATAATGTGCACGTTCACTATGTCCACTAGTTCCATAATGATCCTAGTGTTGTGCAAGGTGTACAGAGGCTTAACTAGTTCTCTTGCAATTATGTGGGTTAAGCACATGGTTAAGGACTCGAGCTGGGGTATCTTGTGAAGTCTCGAAGGGTCTAGGAATGGGTTTCTAGTCTGGGGGGTTAAATATAACTCTACGGGGTTTCACTTGGTCGAGGAGACGGTAGCAAAAGTCTTCATTGCCAGTTGGTTGCCGAGGTAGAATCCTTGGTGCATCTTGTCTTGCTGATCTTTCAATTGATGAGAGAGATGAGAGGGGGAAAGTATCATGGAGGAGGGGAATGCCTAAAGGGTGTTCTATAGTGCAAGTGAAAACAAACAAGGGCTGAAAGGGCCAAACACAAACAATAAAATAAGGTAGGTGATATAGCCGCGTACTAGTTGCCTAGGGCAAAATGGCGGCTGATATTAAAACACAATCAAATATAAGCAAGTAACACACAATCATGGTTCTATTCGAACCATCGTATGGACTCGACTGTGCATAGGGGGTACACGACTCATCCTACCCTAGGGGTTCTCGGACTAAGTAGTCGTGCTTTACTTCGTGCCTCATGCAGTCTTCTGGGTTTTCCTCAGGTGTTGCTACGTCTCTTGTAGTTGTTCGATGAAACAATCCGGGTTGAGCCTGAAGATTCTTCAACAACTTCTCCCCTATTGAAGTGATGGGGTGAAGGTGGCTTCTCATAGCATGCATTGACTCGGTCTTCTGTTGTCTTCTTAATCATGACGATCCCTTTTTGTCTTCTAAGGCGTCGATGGTACCAAGTAGGTAATCCTTTATGCAATGACATTAACAAGGCATAGTAGAGGTCCAACATGTCGGTTACGTTGATGACATCATCGACACCAAGAGCAGGGGGATGAAGAGAACCGCTTTCCTCCTCACTATAGTGAGGCGGACCAAATGGCTAGGTTCTCATCCACCGGTGGTTGCCGATGCAATAACGATAAGGACATGGTTGCTCTATTAGCGATGTATATCATGATCTTGCATTTCCCATGCCCTAATCATCATAGGCTAAGGTCACATCGTCTTGGGGAAAATTCAAAGGTGTCACCATCTTCCGAGTCTTGGTTTCCTCAATCATTGAGAAGGTATTTTCCATCTTGTCGTGGTGTTGCCAAGCTCGTGTTCAGAAGGTGTGGGTGAATGTCTAACAAGGCATCTTCCTTCTAGATTATCCACGAGGATTACAAGGAATCCACTGGTCAGGGGCATATGGGTTCTAGTGACCAAAAGTTCTGAAGGGGAAGAGATCAATAAGGAAAGTATACCTTAGTTTTCGAAAAACTGAGAAGGGAAGAGAAGTATAGATAGTTTTGAAAACTGGTAATAGTTTTGAAAATAGTCTTAACCCTAACTAACGACCATGCTATCTAAGTCTTCCTACAGTCAGGATGGCTCTGATACCAGCTCTGTGGGGACCCCGACTCATAAGTCGTGATCACCGAATGCACGTGTACAGTGATCCCAGAGATGAATGCTCACTGAACACACAGAAGCTGAATAACAAGAGTCTTACATCCATACATACCGTCTTACACAAATTATGACCATTATGGTCAAGTCTTACATAGATAAAGCCACAAGGGCTGAATACCAAATAAACTTAAGCAGGGGAAATCTTCATCGATAAGTAGAACCCATGCCATCTGCCTTAACCCTAAAAGCATTCTGACTGGGAAACATCCTAGTTCGCATGTTCGTCTCCAAAGAACTCTTCTTCGAACTCCTGTTCTTCCATGCCTGGCCAATTAAATAACCAGTGGCAAGCCAATGAGTACTTCGAATGTACTCGCAAGCAACCCATGTTTTGGCTCAAGATACAACAATGCATGACATAGGTAAATTTTTGCAGAAAGCTAGTTTTGAGTGCAATGACATGTTCAACAACTTGTAAGACATGCATCAGGAGAATTCAAGTAACCATGAGGACATGTTATAGATATCAACATAAATAGAGTGGGCATCAACCCAACTCAATCATGTCAAGTCCTTTGACTTGACCCATGTAGTTCTTCCCACTTATCCAAACACATACACTGGTTTGTAAACGTGTGGACGTAGCCCAAGAGCGGTTACCCAACTGTCCTTGACCGTGGACACGACTATTCGAATAGTTTTACACTCTGCAGAGGTTGCACACTTTACCCACAAGATCCGGGGAACTTCCGTGTCATCCACGACCCGCGGTACCTCAAGTACCCGGGTAAGAACCCGATCACTATCTTTACCTAGAAGACACTAACATGGAGTCCACTCGATTGGTAGTAACCCCCGTGCCCAACATTTCACAACTTAAAATTGTGGAGCCTCGCTCAAATATTCATCACATACCACTGGCACGGGGTACCAACGGTGTGTCCGGTGCCCCATAAAAATGTTCTTGGCCGCCCTACCTGGCATGATCCCGTCTCGAGAGAGAGCACAAACTCCCCCCCCCCCCCCGTCACTAGTAATGCGGGCTCCAAGCTAGTATCGGCCTAGGTAATCAATAATGCCCTTTCCCATATAAGGGTAGAGTGGTTGCGCATATAAGGTTGGAATAACGGTCGCAACTTAAACCAATCCGTTTTTGAAAGCAACACACACACTTGCCTCGGTACACCACTTCGTCATCAAGCGGTTACCCATCTCATTATCTCCCTCGGGCATAAGTGGCACCCGACGGGGTTTTTGAAAAGTCCTTTGAAAATAATTTGTCTCCATCACCATGCATATTCCCGTCCCTTTTTGCGTAGCAACTACTTTAGAATCCTATCTACTCCCACCGGCATAACCCTCATATGGAGGTAGGGTCATGCACCATGCAAGTATCAACAAGGAAGTAACGGTGGTAAACCACCCCATGTGGTCACCTCATCATCATGTCTCTGATGCAAGCAATAAAAGTGCCATATGACATGCATAAAAAGGGTTTCTTAGACATGGTCAAAGGGCTGCTTGCCTGGTTCATCAGAGTCTTGAAATCTTCTGGTCCTTCTCCAAGTACTCCGTCTACTTCGGCAACTAACGTCGGAAACAATCACAATAAGCAACACAACAAGGCAAGAATAAATGTGCTCTAAAAATATGAAGTTTGACTTTTCTAGGATACCTCTGGTCATATGAGGAATGACCAAAGTGATTTCATTGGAAGTGGATCAATGGATATTTCTAAACATTTTGATATGATGGAATCAAGGGGTTTATGGAATTGCAAGAAGTGTACAGAAGAATTATTTTGAAAAATGAGCAAAGGCACCCATTTAACAAGGAATACTTTTAGGAGCATCTAGGAGTTGGTTTCACTGGATTTGGAGTTCAAAGGAATTTCCTAGGGATTTGCAAAGTTGGTTATATATGGAGAATTGGACCAATATTTGATGTGGTACATAAAGCATTGGCAAAAATGTTCAAAAACTAAGTTATGAGCATATAAGTATCTAGGAATTTGAATAATTGCATTTTGATCAAGAATGGGCTCTCTGTGATTTTCTAAAGTTCATCACTGAAATGAAAAATGGGGTTTTAACAAATATTTCCGAAGAGAAAGTTTCTAGAAAAATGTGCGAATAGCACCATGTGATATACCGTGAATTTATGAACTTATAGAAATTTGAATCATCAAATTTGGAGATGATAAGAATATTTGGGAGATTTTACAAATTTCTGGAAAAAGAGAAAAGGACAAAGGAAGGGGGTTATACCTATACTGCGCACAAAGCACAGCATAGCGCCGCAGCTCATTGGGCCGGCCCAGCTGCACGGCCATGCGGCTAAGGAGGGCCACGCCGAAGGCGGACTACCGGAGTGCGCATCTCTGCGGGGGAGGCGGTTAGCCGGGATCCCGCCTCCACTTAAACGCCAGGGCCTGCTGGCTGAGTTGCTGACCCGCGGGGCCCACCTGCAGGGTCGTCTCCTTCCTCCCGCGCCCGCGACAGAGGGGATCGAGGCCGCGGTTGAGCGCCGGCCGGCGCTTGCACCCGGCGGCATAGGCCACCCCCGGCCAGGCTCCAGACACCGGAGGGGTCGCCGGGGAGAGGCGCGTCAGGGGGATCCCTCGGAGACGGCAGGGGATGGCCGGAGCGCATCCGGCGACGTTCGTGGCGGACGACCCCAACAGGCATTGGCAGCACCGGCACCACGAGGGACAGGACGATGCGGAGAGGAGCGGGTAAGCTCCGTAGCCTAGCGGAGGCTCTCCTGGAGGTCGAAGGAGAGAAGGGGGGCTATGGTTCTCCGGAGCAAAGTGGAGGCCCACGGCGAACATGGTGGCCATAGAGAGGGCAGGAGGGCACGAGGGGGAGTGAGGGGGTGTCTGAGAGGTGCACGGGAGAGAGGAGGTTCGAACCGAGGCGTGAGAAAGAGTCAGGGTGGCTTAAATGGGTGTGGCCGCGGAGCACCATGGGCAGCGCCCACAGACTCGATCGGGTGAGGTCGTGGAGGGGAGAGGAGAGAGGTTTAGGAGGGTGCCGGCAGCTTGCCGTGTCCCAGACGCCGAGGTGGCCTCGTGAGACACGCTGGGGAGGCCCGAGGTGGCTGGAGGCGGTTGGCAGGGGGCGGCTACAGTGCGGGAGCGCACTGTAGCACGCTCCAGAGCGCCCAAATGGCAGGCATGGCCATTTTCTATGCAATGTGGGCGCGGCCAAATATGTCTGGTATCTCTAGGGTGTAGTAAAGAAAGGGGGAGGGGCTTTGGATGCCCTGGGTGGCCACTGGAGTGAGGAGGGAGGTTGAGGGAGAGAGAGAAGCTGATGTCCAGGGAGGTAAATGGGGGTGTTTCACCCCTCAATCATTGAGCAATGGCCAGGGGAAAGTTACTGGAGGTAGAAGAGGGTCAGTATTAGCTGTGGTAAAAAGCTGAGGCCATGGAGATTAGTGGAAGAGGTCAAAAATGGAATTTTGATAAAGTGGCAGAAGGTGTTTGATGCTTGTTTGGGTAAGCAAATGAACTCCATTTGGCATGAGACTTCACAGGGTAAAATTGCACATATAATTAGGGCTTTCCACCAATTTTGAGCTCATTTGGGCAAAGTTGCCAATGCAACTTTTGTAAACCCTAGAAATCAACAGAAATGCATTTACCAAGATATAGTCATTCAAAGCAATTCCCCTTGATGCACCACTTGGTTTAGTGTCATAATTTGGGCTTTTGAGCATGACCACAAAGTTTGGGGGCATTTGGAATAATTTGGCAATGTAAAGTTGTTCAAACTTGAATCTGGACAGGGAAGGTTTTGGGGCACTTTGGTGAACCAAAACAGTTTTGATTGAGCTGAAACATTCCAAGGTCATCATATTATGCATATGTAACTTGCTAGAATTTTCCTGGATTTATTCGAAAATATTTCTTGTAGAAAATTTTCAAATACTTGAAATGGACAGAAATGGTTTGGGAGGGTTTTGCCCACTATTTTGAACATGACCATGTGTTGAAACTCTTATATATGGACAATATATGTCCACTGAGCTTCCCTAAATTTTCTCAAATATTTTTGAATCTTTAAAATAATTTTAACCTATTAAATACCATTTCTGGACTTAAGAAAAAGCCTTTAAATAAAATAGGAAAAATAACTTCTAAAATTATATTTTTGTGGTTTCTGGGTGTCCTATATCTAATAGGAGTCAAATATATTTTTAGAAAGATTTTTACTGCCCTTAATTAAGTACTTGCAGTGCAAATCTCAATTCAGGGGTTTTTGGAAAACTAATTTTTGAAAATACTATTTGGCCAAATTATTTTTGTAAGAAATTATTTTATGTCCTATACACATGGCATGATCATTGGGCAAGGTTTTGGATCAAGGAGAAGGAGTATAAGAGTTGGAGGATTTATTTGATTTTTAGAGCACTTGCAACCAACACACAAAAATCAAATCAAGCAAAGACCTAAACACTCAAAAGTTTTTGACAAACCAGATTTTATCATGATTAATTAGCTTAAGTGTTGTGGCATGAAAATCAGGGTGTGACACATTTGATCAATAAAAGGTAAAGGGTAATGATCCTTTTTAGTAGCTTTATTTAATTTGTGGAAATCAATTACCATTCTATAACCTGTAAAAATTCTTTGTGGGATCAATTCATCTTTATCATTAGGAACAACAGTAATACCTCTTTTCTTAGGGACACAATGGACAAGACTTACCCACTGACTATCAGCAACGGGATAAATTATACCTGCCTCCAAAAGCTTTAGTATTTCTTCTCTTACTACTTCTTTCATCTTAGGATTTAACCGTCGTTGGTGATCAACAACCGGTTTAGCATCCTTCTCCAATTTTATTTTGTGCTGGCAGAGAGTGGGACTAATGCCCTTAAGATCATCAAGAGTATATCTTATAGCAGCACGGTGCTTCTTCAGAGTTTTCAATAATTTCTTTTCTTCATGCTCTGAAAGGTTATCACTAATAATAACAGGATATATCTCTTTCTCATCAAGATAAGCATATTTAAGAGTATTAGGTAAAGGTTTAAGCTCAAACACAGGATCACCCTTAGGTGGAGGGGGATCCCCTAGGATTTTAACAGGCAAGTTGTGTTTCAAAATAGGTCCCTGTTTAAAGAATACTTCATCTATTTCCCCTCTTTCATTCATAAACATATCATTTGCATGGTCTAGCAAATATTGTTCTAAAGGACCAGTAAGAGGCACGATAATAGAAGCAAGACCAATAATTTCATCTTTACTAGGAAATTCTTCATCATGGGGTTGTCTACGAAATTTATCAAAATTAAAATCATGAGACATGTCACCTAAACAAATAGTAACAATATCCTTTTTGCAATCTATCTTAGCATTAACAGTATTCAAGAAGGGTCTACCAAATATAATGGGACAAAAGTCATCTTGTGGGGAACCGAGAACAAGAAAGTCAGCAGGGTATTTAACTTTCCCACACAAGACTTCAACATCTCTAAAAATCCCAAGTGGTGAAATAGTATCTCTATTGGCAAGCTTAATTGTAACATCTATCTCTTCTATCTCAGCAGGTGCAATATCATGCATAATTTCTTTGTATAAGGAATGAGGTATTGCGCTTGCACTAGCACCCATATCACATAAGCCATGGTAGCAATGATCTCCTATTTTAACAGAAATAACAGGCATGCCTACAACAGGTCTATGTTTATTTTTAGTATCTAGTCTAGCAATTCTAGCAGATTCATTGCAGAAGTAAATAACATGCCCATCAATATTATCGGCCAAGAGATCTTTAACCATAGCAACACTAGGTTCAACTTTAATTTGTTCAGGGGGTTTGGGTGTTTCAATATTACTTTTGTTGACCACAGTTGATGCTTTAGCATGATCCTTTATTCTATCAGGAAAAGGTGGTTTCTCAATATAAGCAGTAGGAACAACGGGATCATTCTCAGTGATAGTATTTTCTTCAACTTTAATAGGTGCAACTACTTTTACTTCAATGGGAGGATTATATTTAAACCACTTCTCCTTAGGGAGATAAACATGAGTAGCAAAGGATTCACAGAAAGAAGCTACTATCTCAGAGTCAAGTCCATATTTAGTGCTAAATTCATGGAAAGCATCGGTATCCATAAAAGATTTAACACAATCAAACTTAGGTGTTATACCTGACTCCTTACCTTCGTCAGGTCCCAATCTTCAGAGTTGCGTTTAATTCTTTCCAATAAATCCCATTTGAATTCAATAGTCTTCATCATAAAAGATCCAATACAAGAAGTATTGAGCATGGAGCGATTACTGAGAGAAAGCCGAGTATAAATTTTTTTGAATAATCATTTCTTTTGAGAGCTCGTGATTGGGGCATGAATATAACATTGACTTAAGCCTTCCCCAAGCTTGAGCGATGCTTTCTCCTTCGCGAGGCCAAAAATTATATATATAATTACGATCACGATGAACAAGATGCATAGGATAAAACTTCTGATGAAATTCCAATTTCAATCGTTGGTAGTTCCATGATCCAATATCATCACATAGCCTCAACCATGTCAATGCATCTCCCTTCAAAGATAAAGTGAATACCTTCTTCTTGATAACATCCTCGGGCATACCTGCAAGCTTAAATAATCCACAAACTTCATCCACATAGATTAAGTGCAAATTGGGATGCAATGTTCCATCACCTGTGAAAGGATTAGCTAGCAGTTTCTCTATCACACCCGAAGGAATTTCAAAGTAAACATTTTCAGTAGGTTCAGTAGGTTGAGGAGCAACTCTTTGCTCTACTAGTCGGGGTGAAGATATCCCGAACAAGCCCTCAAAGGATTATGTTCCATAGTAACAAGTGACCGTAAATTTCAACACACTATATAAACTTTTCCTTACCAAATTCCACCTACCAAAGGTGCTTCACTCCCCGACAACGGCGCCAGAAAAGAGTCTTGATGACCCACAAGTGTAGGGTATCTATTGTATCCTTTTCGATAAGTAAGAGTGTCGAACCCAACTAGGAGCAGAAGGAAATGATAAGCGGTTTTCAGCAAGGTATTTTCTGCAAGCACTGAAATTATCGATAATAGATAGTTTTGTGATAAGGTAATTGGTAACGGGTAACAAATAGTAAAATTAAATAAGGTGCACCAATATATCCCAATCCTTTTTGTAGCAAAGGACAAGCCCGGACAAACTCTTATATAAAGTAAAACGCTCCCGAGGACACATGGGAATTACCGTCAAGCTAGTTTTCATCATGTTCATATGATTCACGTTCTGTACTTTGATAATTTGATATGTGGGAGGACCGGTGCTTGGGTACTGCCCTTACTTGGACAAGCATCCCACTTATGATTAACCCCTATTGCAAGCATCCACAACTACAACAGAAGTATTAAGGTAAACCTAACCATAGCATGAAACATAGGGATCCAAATCAGCCCCTTACGAAGCAACACATAAACTAGGGTTTAAGCTTCTGTCACTCTAGCAACCCATCGTCTACTTATTACTTCCCAATGCCTCCCTCTAGGCCCAAATAATGGTGAAGTTTCATGTAGTCGATATTCACATGACACCACTAGAGGGATGACAACATACATCTCATCAAAATATCGAACGAATACCAAATTCACATGACTACTTATAGCAAGACTTCACCCATGTCCTCAGGAACAAACGTAACTACTCACAAAGCATATTCATGTTCATAATCAGAGGGGTATTAATATGCATAATGGATCTGAACATATGATCTTCCACCAAGTAAACCAACTAGCATTAACTACAAGGAGTAATCAACACTACTAGCAACCCACAGGTACCAATCTGAGGTTTGGATACAAAGATTGGATACAAGAGATGAACTAGGGTTTGAGATGGGATGGTGCTAGTGAAGATGTTGATGGAGATTGACCCCCTCCCAATGAGAGGATCGTTGGTGATGACGATGGTGATGATTTCCCCCTCCCGAAGGGAAGTTTCCCCAGCAGAATAGCTCCACCGGAGCCCTAGATTGGTTCCGCCAAGGTTTCGCCTCATGACAGCGGAGTTTCATCCCGTAAGCTTGCTTATGATTTTTTCCTTGACGAAAGACTCCATATAGCCAAAGATGGGCATCGAAGGGCCACCAGAGGGCCCACGAGGCAGGAGGCGCACCGAGGGGGGTAGGGCGCGCCCCCACCCTCGTGGACGGTGGGTGGCCCCCCTCTGGTACTTCTTTCGCCCAATATTTTTTATATATTCTGAAACATGCTCCCGTGAAGTTTCAGGACTTTTGGAGATGTGCAGAATAGGTCTCTAATATTTGCTCCTTTTCCAGCCCAGAATTCTAGCTGCCGGCACCCCCCCTCTTCTTGTAAACCTTGTAAAATAATAGAGAATAGGCATAAGTATTGTGACATAATGTGTAATAACAGCCCAATATGCAATAAATATCGATATAAAAACATGATGCAAAATGGACGTATCAGTATGATAGAACAACTGCTAGGTAATCCTTATGCAGGAGATGGAACCGAACATCCTGATATGCACTTGATATATGTAGAACAAATTTGTGGATTGTTTAAGCTTGCAGGTTTACCCGGTGATGAAGTTATGAAGAAGGTTTTCCCTTTATCTTTGAAGGGAAAAGGATTGGCATGGTATAGGCTATGCGATGATATTGGATCTTGGAATTGGAATCGATTGAAATTGGAGTCCACCAAAAAAATTATCCTATGCATCTAGTTCATCGTGATCAGAATTATATATATATATATATATATAAATATATATATATATATATATATATATAATTTTGGCCTCGTGAAGGAGAAAGTATCGCTCTAGCTTGGGGGAGGCTTAAGTCAATGTTATATTCATGCCCCAACATTGAGCTCTCAAGAGAAATTATTAATTAGAATTTTTATGCTCGGCTTTCTCGTAATCAAACCATGCTTGATACTTCTTGTGCTGGTTCATTTATGAAGAAGACTATTGAATTTGGGTGGGATCTTTTGGAAAGAATTAACGCAACTCTAAAGATTGGGAACTCAACAAAGGTAAAGAGTCAGGTATTAAACTTAAGTATGACTGTGTTAAATCCTTTATGGATACTGATGCTTTTCAAAAGTTTAGCACTAAATATGGACTTGACTCTGAGATAGTAGCCTCCTTTTGTGGGTCATTTGCAACTCATGTTGATCTCCCTAAAGATAAGTGGTTTAAATATAACCCACCTATTAAAGAAGAAATTAAAGAACTTGGGCCAGTTAAATAAGAAACTATACTTTATAATGTTAATCCAGTTGTTCCTTCTGCTTATATTGAGAAACCACTGTTCTTTGTTAGGACAAAGGAACATGCTAAAGTTTCAACTGTGGTCAACAAAAGCTATATTAGAACACCGAAACGTAATGAACAAATTAAAGTAGAACCTAGTATTGCTATGGTTAAAGATCTCTTGGAAGAAGATATGGATGGGCATGTTATTTACTTTTATGAAGAAGCTGCTAGAATTGCCAAACCTGATAAAAAGGAGAAACATAGACCTGTTGTTGGCATTCCCGTTATCTTAGTTAAAATAGGAGATCACTATTATCATGGTTTATGTGACATCGGTGATAGTGTGAGTGCTATTCCTTAAACCTTATATCAAGAAATTGTGAATGACATAGCACCCGCAGAGATAGAAGACATAGGTGTTACTATTAAACTTGCTAATAGAGACACTATTTCACCAATTGGGATTGTTAGAGATGTTGAAGTCTTGTGTGGGAAAATAAAATACCCTACTGATTTTCTTGTTCTTGATTCCCCACAGGATGACTTTTGTCCCATTATATTTGGTAGACCTTTCTTGAACATCGTTAATGCTAAGATAGATTGTGAGAAACAAACTATCGGTGTTAGTTTCGGTGATGAGTCTCATGAGTTTAATTTTTCCAAGTTTAGTAGAAAGCTTCATGAAAAATAATTGCCTAGTAAGGATGAATTAATTGGTCTTGCTTCTATTGTTGTACCACCTACTGATCCTTTAGAACAATATTTTCTAGACCATGAAAATGATTTTCATATGCATGAAAGAAATGAAATAGATAAGATTTTCTTTGAGCAACGTCCTCTACTTAAACACAATTTGCCTATTTAAACTCTAGGAGGTCCTCCTCCACCTAAAGGTGATCATGTATTTGAATTAAAACAACTGCCAAACACTTTGAAATATGCTTATCTTGATGAGAATAAAATATATCTTGTTACTATTAGTGCTAACCTTCGAGAACATGAAGAAGAAAGATCATTGAAAGTTCTAAGGAAGCACCGAGCTGCTATTGGATATACTATTGATGATTTAAAGGGCATTAGTCCCACTCTATGTCAGCACAAAATTAATATGAAACTTGATGCTAAACCCGTTGTTGATCACCAACGTCGGTTAAACCCAAAGATGAAAGAAGTGGTAAGAATGGAAATATTAAAACTTCTAGAAGCAGGTATAATCTATCCTATAGCTGATAGTAGATGGGTAAGTCATGTTCATTGTGTCCCTAAGAAAGGAGGTATAATTGTTGTTCCTAATGATAAGAATGAACTTATTCCACAAAGAATTGTTACAGGTTATAGAATGGTAACTGATTTTAGAAAATTAAACAAAGCAACTAGAAAAGATCATTACCCTCTGACTTTTATTGATCAAATGCTTGAAATATTATCTAAGCACACACACTTTTGCTTCCTTGATGGATATTCTGTTTTTTTTCACAAATACCTGTTTCTCAACCTGATAAAGAAAAGACCACTTTTACTTGTCCCTTTGGAACTTATGCTTATAGACGCATGCCTTTTGGTTTATGTAATGCACCTGCTACCTTTCAAAGATGTATGACTGCTATATTCTCTGACTTTTGTGAAAAGATTGTTGAGGTTTTTATAGATGACTTCTCTGTTTATGGGAAGTCTTTTGATGATTGTTTAAGCAATCTTGATCGAGCTTTGCAGAGATGTGAACAAACAAATCATGCCTTGAATTGGGAGAAGTGTCACTTTATAGTTAATGAAGGCATTGTCTTGGGTCATAAAATTTCTGAAAGAGGTATTGAAGTGGACAAAGCTAAGGTTGATGCAATTGAGAAAATGCCATGTCCTAAAGATATAAAAGGTATTCGTAGTTTCTTAGGTCATGCTGGTTTCTATAGGAGATTTATCAAAGACTTTTCTAAAATTTCTAGTCCTCCTACGAATCTTTTGCAAAAGGATATTCCTTTTGTTTTTTATGATGTTTGTTGAGAAGCCTTTGAAACACTAAAGAAAGCCTTAATTTCTGCACCTATTATTCAACCACCTGATTGGAACTTGCCTTTTGAAATTATGTGTGATGCTAGTGATTATGTTGTTGGTGTTGTTCTAGGACAAAGAGTTGATAAGAAACTGAATGTTATTCATTATGCTAGTAAAACTCTAGACAGTGCTCAACGAAACTATGCAACTACTGAAAAATAATTCTTAGCAGTGGTCTTTGCTTGTGATAAATTTAGACCTTATATTGTTGATTCCAAAGTAACTGTTCACATAGACCATGCTGCTATTAAATATCTTATGGAAAAGAAAGATGCTAAACCTAGACTTATTCGTTGGGTTCTCTTGTTACAAGAATTTGATTTACATATCATTGATAGAAAGGGAGCTGAGAACCCTGTAGCTGATAATTTATCTAGGCTTGGAAATGTGCTTGATGACCCACTACCTATTGATGATAGTTTTCCTGATGAGAAGTTAACTACAATAAATGTTGCTCATAGTACTCCTTGGTATACTAACTATGCTAATTACATTGTTGCTAAATATTTACCACCTAGCTTTACATACCAACAAGAGAAAAAACTTCTAGGATTTAAGACACTACTTTTAGGATGACCCACATCTTTATAAAGAAGGAGTAGATGGTATTATTAGACGTTGTGTACCTGAGCATGAACAACGGCAAATCCTAAGTAAATATCACTCCGAAGCTTATGGAGGGCATCATGCTGGAGATGGAACTGCTCACAAGGTATTGCAATCTGGATTTTATTGGCCTACTCTCTTCAAGGATGCCCGTAAGTTTGTCTTATCTTGTGATGAATGTCAAAGAATAGGTAATATCGGTAAGCATCAAGAAATACCTATGAATTATTCACCTGCTATTGAACCACTTGATGTTTGGGGATTTGATTACATGGGGCCTTTTCCTTCCTTTAATGGGTATACACATATTTTGGTTGCTGTTGATTATGTTACTAAATGGGTAGAAACTATTCCAACCAGTAGTGCTGATCACAACACCTCAATGGACAACGCATAAAACATTATATCTCAGGTACGCCCATTAATGTTGAAAGTAATATTATCCAAACTTTGACACCGGAAGAACACATAAAAGAGTCCTTCCGGAACACTCCAGAATCATGAAAATAAGGAGGTACGTGATACGATAAGTAAACGGACTCTGAAAAATCTGCAAAAATATTTTTATCAGTTTTGGAATATTTAGAAAATTAGGAAATAAAGAAACTATCGAGAGCGTACCCTGGGGGGGCACAAGACACCAGGGCGCGCCAGGCAAGATAGAAAATCTACAGTTTACTTGTCCCCCAAGATAAAAAAATCCTTTTGGACTTCTTTTTCTACAGTTTACTTGTCCCCCAAGATAAAAAATCTATATATACTTCCCAAACTTGTTGATCACCGTATCGCGGAGAAATCCTTTGTTCTCTTTTCTTGATGTTTTTCTGCCAGATCTCATCTACCATGGCCACCTTAGGTTCCTCCAAGGACAAGTTCTTCAAGAACGTCATCAACCCATATCTGCGGGAGGTGGTGCAGCACCCTCAGGTCATCGAGATGCATGAGGGGGTGCTTCACCTCTGCGATGTGCCATTTCCCAAGGGGACGTGAACCGTGGAGGCCAGGCTTGAAGCTATGGAGCAGGATGTCTTCCGGTGCAAGGGGATGGTGGAGCGTGGACTCAACGCCAATCACCTTATGATCACGGACCTCTCCCGTGATCTCAAGGTGGATGGCAAGCCCTTGAAGGACGTCGTCTTCGCCCTCAACGAGCAAATCAACTTCCTCCAAAGCCAGATCTATGACCTCCAAAACCAAGTCTTTGAATATGAGGCGAGGTTTAAAGGTATGAGTTTGGTTGCTAGTTGCAGGACCCGTGAGACTCACTCTTCCTCTTATGATGGTGGACCACTGCCATGGAAATCCGAGGACAAGATCTCTTCTTCATCACCATCATCTTCTTCACCACCAAAAGAGAATTGAGTATCGGGTATGGGCACTCCCCTTGGCTTCCGCCAAGCTTGGGGGAGGTGCCCCGGTATCGTATCATCCACTTTCTGCCTTTACTTATTTTTGTTCGATCTTTTGCTTTAGATGAATAAAAGTTTAGTTCGATCCTTTCTTTTCGAGAGTTTGCTTAGTGATCTATCCTCGTAATCATGTGCAAGTTATATAATAAAGTTTAGTTTGAGTTTTTACTTTCTTTACTTTCATGTTGCAAATAAAAGTAAAAGGGAAAAGAAATAAATAAAAGAAAGGAAATAAATGAAGAAAAGATCATATAATCTTATGGTAGGTGATGACACCACATAAGGAAAAGTATAAGAGAAAATTTTATTAGAGATTGAAAACATAGCATTAGTCAATGATGCAACTCATGAAATAATTAATAAGGGAAGAGAAGATTCACATATAAATATACTATCCTAGAAATCTTTTGTGATTGTGAGCCCTCATCAAAATATTATATTCCAAAATTGTTGGCGTTGGACAAGGAAGACAACTTAATGGTTTATGTTTGTTTATATTCACATATAAGTCATATTGTCATGGATCCTTTAACATGTGGTGCTTACCCCTATCTTTGCTAGCCAAAAATTCCGCACTAAGTAGAGACACTACTTGTGCATCCAAAAACCCTTAAACCCAAATCTTACTTTCTAGTGTCCACCATACCTACCTAGGTATTAAGCAAGATCCCTCAAGTAAGTTGTCATCGGTGCACAAAGGCAATAAAAATTGCTTCTAAATGTGTGAGATCATTTAGTGTAATAGAAAATTGAGCGTTGCACGAACTTGTGATAGTGAAGAATAAAAGCGACATACTGCATAATAAAGGTCGCTATCACAAGGGGCAATGCAACGTGATGTTCTTTTGCATTAAGGGGTTGAGCATACAAACAAATAAGCGCATGGCAACCTCTGCTTCCCTCTATGAAGGGCCTATCTTTTACTTTTATGTATTTACTTTTATGCAAAGAGTCAAAGTTTTCCTTCTACTCCTTTTTATTTTCTCCTTTGGCAAGCATCATGTAGTGAGGAAAGTGTTGAGGAACATAGCAGAAAACAAGAATTTTCCTACGGTTTCACCAAGATCCATCTATGAGTTCATCTATCAATGAGTGATCGGATGCATCTACATACCTTTGTAGATCGCGAGCGGAAGCATTCAAAGAACGGGGATGAGGTAGTCGAACACGACGTGATCCAAATCACCGGAGATCCTAGCACCGAACGGACGGCACCTCCGTGTTCAACACACGTACGGTCAGCGTAACGTCTCCTTCTTCTTGATCCAGCAAGAGGGAAGGAGAGGTTGAGGAAGATGGCTCCAGCAGCAGCACGACGGCGTGGTGGTGATGGAGCTGCAGTACTCCGTCAGGGCTTCGCCAAGCGCTATGGAGGAGGAGGTGTTGGAGAGGGAGAAGGAGGCAACCAAAGGCATGGGGTGAAAAAGCCCTCCTTACCCCACTATATATAGGAGGGCCTAGGGGGGGGCGCCGGCCCTAGGAGATCCAATCTCCTAGGGGGGCGGCGGCCAAGGGAGGTTTCCCTCCCCCCCAAGGCACCTAGGGGTGCCTTCCACTTGTGGGACTCTTCCCCTTTGGAAACCCTAGGCGCATGGGCCCCTTGGGGCTGGTGCCCTTGGCCCATGTAGGCCAAGGCACACCCCCTACAGCCCATGTGCCCCCCGGGACAGGTGGCCCCACCTGGTGGACCCCCGGGACCCTTCCGGTGGTCCCAGTACAATACCGGTGACCCCGAAACTTGTCCCGATGGCCGAAACAGCACGTCCTATATATAATTCTTTACCTCCGGACCATTCTAGAACTCCTCGTGACGTCCGGGATCTCATCCGGGACTCCGAACAACATTCGGGTTACTGCATATACATATCCCTACAACCCTAGCGTCACCGAACCTTAAGTGTGTAGACCCTACGGGTTCGGGAGATATGTAGACATGACCGAGACGACTCTCCAGTCAATAACCAACAGCGGGATCTGGATACCCATGTTGGCTCCCACATACTCCACGATGATCTCATCGGATGAACCACGATGTCGAGGATTCAAGCAACCCCGTATACAATTCCCTTTGTCAATCGATATGTTACTTGCCCGAGATTCGATCGTCGGTATCCCAATACCTCGTTCAATCTCGTTACCGGCAAGTCACTTTACTCGTACCGTAATGCATGATCCCGTGACCAGACACTTGGTCACTTTGAGCTCATTATGATGATGCATTACCGAGTGGGCCCAGTGATACCTCTCCGTCATACGGAGTGACAAATCCCAGTCTTGATCCGTGTCAACCCAACAGACACTTTCGGAGATACCCGTAGTCTACCTTTATAGTCACCCAGTTACGTTGTGACGTTTGGTATACCCAAAGCACTCCTACGGTATCCGGGAGTTACACGATCTCATGGTCTAAGGAAAAGATACTTTGACATTGGAAAAACTCTAGCAAACGAACTATACGATCTTTAAGCTATGTTTAGGATTGGGTCTTGTCCACCACATCATTCTCCTAATGATGTGATCTCGTTATCAATGACATCTAATGTCCATAGTCAGGAAACCATGACTATCTGTTGATCAACGAGCTAGTCAACTAGAGGCTTACTAGGGACATGTTGGTGTCTGTCATTCACACATGTATTACGATTTCCGGATAACACAATTATAGCATGAATAAAGACAATTATCATGAACAAGGAAATATAATAATAATGCTTTTATTATTGCCTCTAGGGCATATTTCCAACAGTCTCCCACTTGCACTGGAGTCAATAATCTAGTTACATTGTGATGAATCGAACACCCATGGAATTCTGGTGTTGATCATGTTTTGCCCTAGGGAGAGATTTAGTCAACGGATTTGCTACATTCAGGTCCGTATGCACTTTACAAATATCTATGTCTCCATCTTGAACATTTTCACGAATGGAGTTGAAGCGACGCTTGATGTGCCTTGTCTTCTTGTGAAACCTGGGCTCCTTGGCAAGTGCAATAGCTCCAGTGTTGTCACAGAAGAGTTTGATTGGCCCCGACGCATTGGGTATGACTCTAGGTCGGTGATGAACTCCTTCACCCATATTGCTTCATGTGCTGCCTCCGAGGCTGCCATGTACTCCGCTTCACATGTAGATCCCGCCACGACGCTCTGCTTGCAACTGCACCAGCTTACTGCCCCACCATTCAAAATATACACGTATCCGGTCTGTGACTTAGAGTCATCCAGATCTGTGTCGAAGCTAGCGTCGATGTAACCCTTTACGACGAGCTCTTCGTCACCTCCATAAACGAGAAACATTTCCTTAGTCCTTTTCAGGTACTTCAGGATATTCTTGACCGCTGTCCAGTGTTCCTTGCCGGGATTACTTTGGTACCTTCCTACCAAACTTATGGCAAGGTTTACATCAGGTCTGGTACACAGCATGGCATACATAATAGAACCTATGGCTGAGGCATAGGGGATGACACTCATCTCTTCTATATCTTCTGCCGTGGTCGGACATTGAGCTGAGCTCAATTTCATACCTTGTAACACAGGCAAGAACCCCTTCTTAGATTGTTCCATATTGAACTTCTTCAATATCTTATCAAGGTATGTGCTTTGTGAAAGACCTATGAGGCGTCTTGATCTATCTCTATAGATCTTGATGCCTAATATATAAGCAGCTTCACCAAGGTCCTTCATTGAAAAACTCTTATTCAAGTAGGCCTTGATGCTGTCCAAGAGTTCTATATCATTTCCCATCAAAAGTATGTAATCTACATATAATATGAGAAATGCTACAGAGGTCCCACTCACTTTCTTGTAAACGCAGGCTTCTCCATAAGCCTGCGTAAACCCAAACGCTTTGATCATCTCATCAAAGCGAATGTTCCAACTCCGAGATGCTTGCACCAGCCCATAAATCGAGCGTTGGAGCTTGCACACCTTGTCAGCATTCTTAGGATCGACAAAACCTTCCGGCTGCATCATATACAATTCTTCCTTAAGGAAACCATTAAGGAATGTCGTTTTGACGTCCATTTGCCATATCTCATAATCGTAGAATGCGGCAATTGCTAACATGATTCGGATGGACTTTAGCTTTGCTACCGGTGAGAAAGTCTCATCGTAGTCAACCCCTTGAACTTGTCGATAACCCTTAGCGACAAGCCGAGCTTTATAGATGGTCACATTACCATCCGCGTCTGTCTTCTTCTTAAAGATCCATTTATTTTCTATGGCTCGCCGTTCAACGGGCAAGTCAGTCAAAGTCCATACTTCGTTTTCATACATGGATCCTATCTCGGATTTCATGGCTTCTAGCCATTTGTCGGAATCCGGGCCCGCCATTGCTTCTTCATAGTTCGAAGGTTCACCGTTGTCTAACAACATGATTTCCAAGACAGGGTTGCCGTACCACTCTGGTGCGGAACGCGTCCTTGTGGACCTTCGAATTTCAGTAGGAGCTTGATCAGAAGTATCTTGATCATCATCATCATTAACTTCCTCTCTAGTCGGTGCAGGCACCTCAGGAACATTTTCTTGAGTTGCGCCATTTTCCAGTTCAAGAGGTAATACTTCATCAAGTTCTACTTTCCTCCCACTTACTTCTTTCGAGAGAAACTCTTTCTCTAGAAAGGACCCATTCTTGGCAACAAAGATCTTGCCTTCGGATCTGAGGTAGAAGGTATACCCAATAGTTTCTTTAGGGTATCCTATGAAGACGCATTTTTCCGACTTGGGTTCGAGCTTTTCAGGTTGAAGTTTCTTGACATAAGCATCGCATCCCCAAACTTTTAGAAACGACAGCTTAGGTTTCTTCCCAAACCATAATTCATACGGTGTCGTCTCAACGGATTTCGACGGAGCCCTATTTAAAGTGAATGCGGCAGTCTCTAAAGCATATCCCCAAAAAGATAACGGTAAATCGGCAAGAGACATCATAGATCGCACCATATCTAATAGAGTGCGATTACGACGTTCGGACACACCATTACGCTGAGGTGTTCCAGGCGGCGTGAGTTGTGAAACTATTCCACATTTTCTTAAGTGTGTGCCAAACTCGTGACTCAAGTATTCTCCTCCACGATCTGATCGCAGGAACTTGATTTTCCTGTCACGTTGATTCTCAACCTCAATTTGAAATTCCTTGAACTTTTCAAAGGTTTCAGACTTGTGTTTCATTAAGTAGACATACCCATATCTACTCAAATCATCAGTGAGGGTGAGAACATAACGATAGCCACCGCGAGCCTCAACACTCATTGGACCGCACACATCAGTATGTATGATTTCCAATAAGTTGGTTGCTCGCTCCATTGTTCCTGAGAACGGAGTCTTGGTCATTTTACCCATGAGGCATGGTTCGCACGTGTCAAATGATTCATAATCAAGAGACTCTAAAAGTCCATCTGCATGGAGCTTCTTCATGCGTTTGACACCTATGTGACCAAGGCGGCAGTGCCACAAGTATGTGGGACTATCATTATCAACCTTACATCTTTTGGCACTCACACTATGAACATGTGTAGCATTACGCTCGAGATTCATTAAGAATAAACCATTCACCATCGGAGCATGACCGTAAAACATATCTCTCATATAAATAGAACAACCATTATTCTCAGATTTAAATGAGTAGCCATCTCGAATTAAACGAGATCCGGATACAATGTTCATGCTCAAAGCTGGCACTAAATAACAATTATTAAGGTTTAATACTAATCCCGAAGGTAAATGTGGAGGTAGCGTGCCGACGGCGATCACATTGACCTTGGAACCATTCCCGACGCGCAACGTCATCTCGTCCTTTGCCAATCTCCGCTTATTCCGCAGCCCCTGCTTTGAGTTACAAATGTGAGCAACTGCACCGGTATCAAATACCCAGGAGCTACTACGGATACTGGTAAGGTACACATCAATTACATGTATATCACATATACCTTTTGTTTTGCCGGCCTTCCTGTCCGCTAAGTATTTGGGGTAGTTCCGCTTCCAGTGACCACTTCCCTTGCAATAAAAGCACTCAGTCTCGGGCTTGGGTCCATTCTTTGGCTTCTTCCCGGCAGCTTGCTTGCCGGGCGTGGCAACTACCTTGCCATCCTTCTTGAAGTTCTTTTTACCCTTGCCCTTCTTGAACTTAGCGGTTTTATTCACCATCAACACTTGATGTTCCTTCTTGACTTCTACCTCTGCTGATTTCAGCATTGTGAATAACTCAGGAATGGTCTTTTCCATCCCCTGCATATTGAAGTTCATCACAAAGCTCTTGTAGCTCGGTGGAAGCGACTGGAGGATTCTGTCAATGACCGCATCATCAGGGAGATTAACTCCCAGCTGAGTCAAGCGGTTATGTAACCCAGACATAGTGAGTATGTGCTCACTGACAGAACTATTTTCCTCCATCTTACAGCTGAAGAATTTGTCGGAGACTTCATATATCTCGACCCGGGCATGAGCTTGAAAAACCATTTTCAGCTCTTCGAACATCTCATATGCTCCATGTCTGTCAAAACGCTTTTGGAGTCCCGGCTCTAAGCTGTAAAGCATGCCGCACTGAACGAGGGAGTAGTCATCAGCACATGTCTGCCAAGCGTTCATAACGTCTTGGTTCTGTGGAACAGGTGGGTCACCTAGCGGTGCTTGTAGGACATATTCTTTCTTGGCAGCTATGAGGATGATCCTCAGGTTCCAGACCCAGTCCGTATAGTTGCTGCCATCGTCTTTCAGCTTGGTTTTCTCTAGGAACGCGTTGAAGTTGAGAACTACGTTGGCCATTTGATCTACAAGACATATTGTAAAGATTTTAGACTAAGTTCATGATAATAAAGTTCATCTAATCAAATTACTCAATGAACTCCCACTTAGATAGACATCCCTCCAGTCATCTAAGTATAACATGATCCGAGTTGACTAGGCCGTGTCCGATCATCACGTGAGACGGTCTAGTCAACATCGGTGAACATCTTCATGTTGATCGTATCTTCTATACGACTCATGCTCGACCTTTTGGTCTTCTGTGTTCCGAGGCCATGTCTGTACATGCTAGGCTCGTCAAGTCAACCTAAGTGTTTGCATGTGTAAATCTGTCTTACACCCGTTGTATGTGAACGTCTGAATCAAACACCCGATCATCACGTGGTGCTTTGAAACAACGAACTGTCGCAACGGTGCACAGTTAGGGAAACACTTTCTTGAAATTATTATGAGGGATCATCTTATTTACTACCGTCGTTCTAAGTAAACAAGATGAAAAACATGATAAACATCACATGCAATCAAATAATAACAGTGACATGATATGGCCAATATCACATAGCCCCTTTGATCTCCATCTTGGGGCTCCATGATCATCTTGTCACCGGCATGACACCATGATCTCCATCATCATGATCTCCATCATTGTGTCTCCATGAAGTTGCTCGCCAACTATTACTTCTACTACTATGGCTAACGCGTTTAGCAATAAAGTAAAGTAATTTACATGGCGTTTCTCAATGGCACGCAGGTCATACAAAAAATATAGACAACTCCTATGGCTCCTGCCGGTTGTCATACTCATCGGCATGCAAGTCGTGATTCCTATTACAATAGCATGAACATCTCATACATCACATATAGATCATTCATCATTCATCACAACTTTGGCCATATCATATCACAAAGCACTTGCTGCAAAAACAAGTTAGACGTCCTCTAATTGTTGTTGCAAGTTTTACGTGGCTGAAGTAGGGTTCTAGCAAGAATGTTTTCTTACCTACGTGAAAGCCACAACGTGATTTGTCAACTTCTATTTACCCTTCATAAGGACCCTTTTCATCGAATCCGCTCCAACTAAAGTAGGAGAGACAGACACCCGCCAGCCACCTTATGCAACTAGTGCATGTTCGTCGGTGGAACTGGTCTCACGTAAGCGTACGTGTAAGGTTGGTCCGGGCCGCTTCATCCCACAATACCATTGAAGCAAGATAAGACTAGTAGCGGCAAGAAAGTTGACAACATCTACGCCCACAACAAATTGTGTTCTACTCGCGCAAGAAGAACTACGCATAGACCTAGCTCTGATACCACTGTTGAGGAACGTAGCAGAAAACAAGAATTTTCCTACGGTTTCACCAAGATCCATCTATGAGTTCATCTAGCAACGAGTGATCGGATGCATCTACATACCTTTGTAGATCGCGAGCGGAAGCGTTCAAAGAACGGGGATGAGGTAGTCGAACACGACGTGATCCAAATCACCGGAGATCCTAGCACCGAACGGATGGCACCTCCGCGTTCAACACACGTACGGTCAGCGTAACGTCTCCTTCTTCTTGATCCAGCAAGAGGGAAGGAGAGGTTGAGGAAGATGGCTCCAGCAGCAGCACGACGGCGTGGTGGTGATGGAGCTGCAGTACTCCGTCAGGGCTTCGCCAAGCGCTATGGAGGAGGAGGAGGTGTTGGAGAGGGAGAAGGAGGCAACCAAAGGCATGGGGTGAAAAAGCCCTCCTTCCCCCACTATATATAGGAGGGCCTAGGGGGGGCGCCGGCCCTAGGAGATCCAATCTCCTAGGGGGGCGGCGGCCAAGGGAGGTTTCCCTCCCCCCCCCAAGGCACCTAGGGGTGCCTTCCACTTGTGGGACTCTTCCCTTTTGGAAACCCTAGGCGCATGGGCCCCTTGGGGCTGGTGCCCTTGGCCCATGTAGGCCAAGGCGCACCCCCTACAGCCCATGTGGCCCCCCGGGACAGGTGGCCCCACCCGGTGGACCCCCGGGACCCTTCCGGTGGTCCCGGTACAATACCGGTGACCCCGAAACTTGTCCCGATGGCCGAAACAGCACTTCCTATATATAATTATTTACCTCCGGACCATTCCAGAACTCCTCGTGACGTCCGGGATCTCATCCGGGACTCCGAACAACATTCGGGTTACTGCATATACATATCCCTACAACCCTAGCGTCATCGAACCTTAAGTGTGTAGACCCTACGGGTTCGGGAGATATGTAGACATGACCGAGACGACTCTCCAGTCAATAACCAACAGCGGGATCTGGATACCCATGTTGGCTCCCACATACTCCACCATGATCTCATCGGATGAACCACGATGTCGAGGATTCAAGCAACCCCGTATACAATTCCCTTTGTCAATCAATATGTTACTTGCCCAAGATTCGATCGTCGGTATCCCAATACCTCGTTCAATCTCGTTACCGGCAAGTCACTTTACTCGTACCGTAATGCATGATCCCGTGACCAGACACTTGGTCACTTTGAGCTCATTATGATGATGCATTACCGAGTGGGCCCAGTGATACCTCTCCGTCATACGGAGTGACAAATCCCAGTCTTGATCCGTGTCAACCCAACAGACACTTTCGGAGATACCCGTAGTCTACCTTTATAGTCACCCAGTTACGTTGTGACGTTTGGTATACCCAAAGCACTCCTACGGTATTCGGGAGTTACACGATCTCATGGTCTAAGGAAAAGATACTTTGACATTGGAAAAACTCTAGCAAACGAACTATACGATCTTTAAGCTATGTTTAGGATTGGGTCTTGTCCACCACATCATTCTCCTAATGATGTGATCTCGTTATCAATGACATCTAATGTCCATAGTCAGGAAACCATGACTATCTGTTGATCAACGAGCTAGTCAACTAGAGGCTTACTAGGGACATGTTGGTGTCTGTCATTCACACATGTATTACGATTTCCGGATAACACAATTATAGCATGAATAAAGACAATTATCATGAACAAGGAAATATAATAATAATGCTTTTATTATTGCCTCTAGGGCATATTTCCAACAGAAAGATCTAGGCACATATGTCCAGTTGAATATAGATAGCATGATTTATTATTGTTGACATCACCCTTGAGGTGAATACGTTGGGAGGCGAAACTATAAGCCCCTATCTTTCTATGTGTTCGGTTGAAACATTTCGCTCATGTGTACGCAGTGAATGTTAGCAACCATAGAAGACTATATGATGGTTGAGTATGTGGACTTGCCTAAAGGCTCCGATACGTGACCCTTCCTAAAAAGATGATGAATTGTAGTTGCAAAGTTGACTGAGAACATAGTTTGTTGGTTTCTAATAGAATTTTTGCTGTATACTTCAATTGTGTGATGAATTGTTACTTATTCATGAGAAGTATATGATGAAAGTTCTATGATAAAAGTCTTGTGTTTAATTTTGTTGCTGTTATAAAAATGAACATGATGCTTCTATGTCCGTATTTTGTTTTTATCGACACCTCTCTCTCAAAGCATGTGGACATGTTTTTCGATTTCGGTTTTCGCTTGAGGACAAGCAAGATCTCAGCTTGGGGGAGTTTTTACGTCCATTTTGCGTCATGTTTTCTTACTGTTATTTATAATGTTTTTATCCATACTAATGCTTTTTGGAGTAATTCTAATGCCTCTTCTCTCATAATATGCAAGGTATACACAAAGAGGGAGATTCCGACAACTGGAAATCTGGACCTGGAAAAGCTACATCAGGCCACCTATTCTGCACAAATCCAAACAAGCTGAAACTTCATGGAGTTCTTTATGGATTATTTGAGGAATATTGGAGCAAATAACTACTAGAGGGGGCCCACCAGGTGGGCACAACCCACCTGGGCGCGCCAGGGAGCCCAGGCGCGCCCTGCTGGGCTGTGCTCACCCAAGCCCACCTCCGGTGCCCATCTTCGGGTATATAAGTCATTTTGACCTAGAAAAAATAAGGAGAGGAATTTCAGGATGGAGCGTCTCCGTCTCGAGGCGGAACTTGGGCAGGAGCACTTTTGCCCTTCGGCGGAGCGATTCCGCCGGGGGAACTTCCCTCCCGGAGGGGGAAATCATCGTCATCATAATCACCAACAACTCTCCCATCTTGGGGAGGGCAATCTCCATCAACATCTTCAACAGCACCATCTCCTCTCAAACCCTAGTTCATCTCTTGTGTTCAATCTTGTTACCGGAACTATAGATTGGTGCTTGTGGGTGACTAGTAGTGTTGATTACATCTTGTAATTGATTACTATATGGTTTATTTGGTGGAAGATTATATGTCCAGATCCAATATGCTATTTAATACCCCTCTGATCTTGAGCATGTTTATCGTTTGTGAGTAGTAACTTTTGGTCTTGAGGTCACAGGAGAAATCATGTTGCAAGTAATCATGTGAACTTGATATGTGTTCAATATTTTGATAGTATGTATGTTGTGATTCCCTTAGTGGTGTCATGTGAGCGTCGACAACATGACACTTCACCATATTTGGGCCTAAGGGAATGCATTGTGGAGTAGCAATTAGATGATGGGTTGCGAGAGTGATAGAAGCTTAAATCCCAGTTTATGCGCTATTCCGTGAGGGACCGATTGGATCCAAAAGTTTAATGATATGGTTAGAATTTATTCTTAATACTTTTCTTGTAGTTGCGGATGCTTGCGGGAGGGTTAATCATAAGTAGGAGGTTTGTTCAAGTAAGAACAACACCTAAGCACCGGTCCACTCACATATCAAATTATCAAAGTACCGAACATGAATTAAGCCAACATGATGAAAGTGACTAGATGAAATTCCCATGTACCCTCAAGAAGGCTTTGCTTATCATAAGAGACCATTTTGTCCTATCCTTTGACTCAAAAGGATTGGGCTACCTTGCTTCACTTTTGTTTCTATTATCGTTACTTGCTCGTTATAAATTATCTTGCTATCAAACTACTCCGTTACTTACAATTTCAGCATTTGCAGACATCACCTTGCTGAAAACCACTTGTCATTTCCTTCTGCTCCTTGTTGGGTCCGACACTCTTACTTATCGAAAAGAGCTACAATTGATCCCCTATACTTGTGGGTCATCAGGCCGCAACATAGGAGACATTGAGACGGTGGAGGGAATCCACTTCCCTTCCCACACCGAAATAGAAATTCAGTCTCGGACCAATTTAACAAGCCCAATTTGTAATGCATCTCGTCTCGCTACAATCGCCCTCCAAGTGGCAAAAGAGGATCTGGGGACCGTGGCTTGTAAGAAATCCAAGTCAAGAAGATCACGGAATCCCATTCCACCTTTAGCCTTAGGTGTGGCCAATTTCTCCCAAGCAATCCAATGGAAGGATCTTCTATCCACAGAGATCCCCCAGTGGAATTTCTCCATGCTTGAGGTTAATCCTTTGCACACCTTTTTTGTCAAGAGAAAATAACTCATGCTATACGTTGGTATTGCTTGAATTACAAATTTCAGCATGGTCTCTCTACCGACGCAAGTGAACAATCTCTGTGACTAACCTTGCACCTTACCTCGAGCTCGATCCCCTATATTATCAAAAGTACCACTGTTAATTTTTTCAACAGTGGTGGGTAAACCGAGATAATGTTGTGAAAAAATCTTTCACTTGAACACCAAGAAGTTATTTCAGACTTTGCCTAAGAGCTGCGGGTGTATTTGGACTGAAATAGATCAAACTTCTACTCGTGTTCACGCATGATCCGGATGCATCACCATAAATCTCAAGAATCTCATTGAAACCTGTAGCACTTTCCATATTTGCCTTGATGAAGATAAGGCTATCATCAGCGAAAAGCAGATGATTCATCCAAGGTGTTCTAAAGCTTAATATAATACCTTTATCAATAAAATTACCATAATACTTCAAGAGCAATGGAAAACCTTCGGCACAAAGAAGAAAAATATAGGGGGCAATGGGTCACCTTTCCGAAGTCCTCTCGATGGGGTGACAAGGTTGTAGTTCTCCATTGACACGAACTGAGAATTGAACTAACGTGACACACTTCATGACCAATCTTATTAGATTGGCACGAAAACCAAGCTTCAGTAAAACGGCTTCCAGAAAAAAGCCATTCTACCATGATGTATGCCTTCATCATATCCATCTTAACTACATAGGTGAAGTTCTTCTCTTCTTGTGTCTCTTCATCATATGTACACTTTCATAAGCAACAAGTACATTATATGTGATCAGATGACCTGGTACGAAAGTACTTTGTTCCTCACTGATTATATCATCCATGCACCTTCTCGTACGTTAGTGATTACCTTGGCAACCAACTTATATAGCACTGGACATAGAGCAATTGGGCGATATTGTGAGATACTCTGTGGGTGATGTACCTTCGAGATCAATGTGATCGAAGTGTCATTGAGACCCATTGGTAGTTCCCCTCCATTGAGAAAAGATAGCACCACATGTGTTATATCATCCTGAAGTAATTTCCAGTGGCATTGGAAGAGCCCTAGCATAAAATTGTCCACCCACTATGCCTTTGAAGGGGCCATTTGGAAGAGCGCATGATGTACCTCACATGGTTCGTACGGCTTGCATAGGAACTGGTTCATCTCTGGTGTGACCCGGGTTGGAGCATGAGATAACAACGCAACAGTGCCATGGACATCTCACGACGAGTAAAAAAAGCTTGATAAGGCTAAATTTTTTGGCTTTATCTTCAGATGCATTTACACAAACAGATCCGCCGGCTCTCTTAAGGCCAACAATTTATTGATACATTTTCTTTGCCTAACTTGTACTTGAAAATACGTCGTGTTGCGATCACCATAGCATAACCACGGAACTCGGGATCACTGCCGCATCCAGACTTCCTAGAGATGAAGTGCTTATCTTAGCTTCTAAATTGTTCTATTCTCTTCATCTGACGGGCTCTGTCGGTGTCAAAACCGGCGGATCTCGGGTAGGGGGTCCCGAACTGTGCGTCTAGGCCGGATGGTAACAGGAGGCAGGGGACACGAAGTTTTACCCAGGTTCGGGCCCTCTCGATGGAGGTAAAACCCTACGTCCTGCTTGATTAATATTGATGATATGGGTATTACAAGAGTTGATCTACCACGAGATCAGAGAGGCTAAACCCTAGAAGCTAGCCTATGGTATGATTGTTGATGTGTATGTTGTCCTACGGGCTAAAACCCTCTGGTTTATATAGACACCGGAGAGGGTTAGGGTTACATAAGTCGGTTACAATGGTAGGAGATCTGAACATCCGTATCTTCAAGCTTGCCTTCCACGCCAAGGAAAGTCCCTTCCGGACCCGGGACGGAGTCTTCAATCTTGTATCTTCATAGTCCAGGAGTCCGGCGGAAGGTACAGTTCGGCTATCCGAACACCCCCTAATCCAGGACTCCCTCAGTAGCCCCTGAACCAGGCTTCAATGACGACGGGTCCGACGCGCAAATTGTCTTCGGCATTGCAAGGCGGGTTCCTCCTCCAAGTACTTCATAGAAGATCTTAAACACGAAGATAGTGTCCGATTCTGCAAAATAAGTTTCCACATACTGCCCTAGAGAGAATAATATTTACACAAATCTAATCTGCTGACGTATTCCGTGGTGCGACACACCACGGCCAAGCCTTTATCCGAGTCGTTCAATTACCCACCTCAACTGTTATGCGAGGTGGTTTCCTTGGCACGTCTAGTTAAAGCAGAGATCGTGTCCCCTTATTACGGGATTCTCATCAATACGGGCGTGGGTAACCCAACCGCTTCTAGGACTCCTAGATCATAGGCAAGTCCAAACGGACACAGGAAGGACGCTTGATATCCACCCCCTTTATAAAGGGGCAAAGCTTTTACTTTTCCCTCCCGTGCTCAATCGAATCCTTCCCCTACCTCAAGCTCAAATGACCAAAGCTCAGGTTAGGTGCTCCGAACCTTCAGTCATGTACGGATCCAGCCTTCAAGGCCGATGGATGCCCTCCTCCATCACGGAAGAAGACATCAAAAAGTGGAGGGAGGCCAGGTATCTGACCGCTGAAATGTTGCATCGGCTGCCGCCCCGGGGGCAGGCCGTCCCCTCTCCCAAACCCAATGAGAGCGTCATGTTCGTCCCCCACTTCCTCCGAGGTCTAGGTTTTGCACTGGATCCTTTCGTCAGGGGCTTGATGTTTTATTATGGGCTAGATTTCCATGATCTAGCTCTGGACTCCTTCCTGCATATCACGACTTTTGTTGTCGTATGCGAGGCCTTCCTCCGGGTTACCCCCCACTTTGGCTTATGGCTCAAGACCTTTGAAGTAAAGCCGAAGATGATCGAAGGGCAACATGCAGAGTGTGGAGGCGCCTCAATACGCAATATGACGGGAGCTCCATGGCCCAAAGGTTCCATCCCAGACATGTCTGCATTGTGGCAACAGGAGTGGTTCTACATCACGACTCCTAGAAGTGCCAAGTGGGCGGCTGCCCCCATTTTTCGCTCGGGCCCTCCACCACGACTGATGTCATGGATCAGCAGAGGACTGAGCTGGGGTCCAGCCAAGGACGTGCCTTTACTGCAAAGGCGCATTCGAGATCTCTTCAACGAAGATCTCATTTTGGTCGCGGTAATACAAGTTATGCTGGTTCGTCAAGTCCAGCCTTGCAAACGTCAGCCCCTTCGCTTGTGGGAGTTCAATCCCGAGGGCCCGCGTGCCATTCAAAATTTTCTCGGCCTGACGCACGAGGATATGTATAAGTTATTCTTCGGACCTCAAGTAGAGTGTCCGGAAATCACCGAGGACGTGGGCCTGAGTAGTAACCGCGCCACCGAACAGGTAAGGAATCTTCCGGCCGAACATACTATCTTTCCTTCGTTACGAAGTTATTTCTGAGAGTTTGCTTTCTCGACCAGGACTGGCTAACAAAGGCGAAGTTGATTCGGTGTTCAGCCCCCCTCCCTGAGGGTTTGGAGAATCCGGTATTGGAAAAGATGCTCCAGGCCGCACCTTGCCTGGATCCCTTGAAGGAAGATACTGTGGAGGATAATGCAGGCGGACGTGGGCCCCCAACGCTGCCTATTCTAACCGAGGGAGTGAGCATATTTGTGAAGGAAGATGACCGAAAGAGGAAAAGGACTGCGCCCGGGAATTCGGAAGCCGAAGCTTCCGAACGGGAGAAGAAATCTTCCATCGGGGGCCCTACCTTTGGGGGGCGCTGCTACCGCACAAAGTCCGCGGGGGGACCAATTCTCCCGGGAGTCGTAAGTGACCCGAAAACTTTAATAGTATAGATATGCCATCCTTTTCTTCTGAGAAAATAACCACCGCATATATTTGTGCAGTTTGGGCCTTAGCCCCTCTCAAATAAGCTCGTCTTCGGGGGATCTTCTTCCAGAGATGATGGAGAGCGAGACGCCTCCTCCGGACTCCTCCGCTCCAGAAGCGGGCAACCCTAAAGTGTCGTCGCGGAGGGCCTCCCCAAGTTCGGAGAGGCCAGAAGGTGATCCTGTTGATCCCCGAGGCTCCCAGTGTCCGGCTCCCGAAGAGAGTAGACAAAAGAGTCCGGCGCCGTCTAGTGTGCGATCGGACGTTCTAAGGGAGTTGGTGGGGCGAGCGGCCATCTCAGATGATCACCGTGTGCTGATGAATATGGTGATGGAGAGGATATCGTCCGCCGAAAGCGGATTGCATGAAGCTTTTATGAGTCTACTGACAAGCTTTGAGGTACGTAAAAAGGAATGTGTAATAGTCCTGCACATGCTAGGTGTGCCCTGTGTAGATAGTAGCCCCTGAGACTCTGGTTGTTGTCGGAAACGATGACGAATGGAGGATCATATTCCCAGGTAATAACCATACTGCCTTTATGTGCAGGAGATGGAAGCTCCGGTGGCCAGCCGGACTAGCCAGTTTGCCCATTTAGAACGGCAGTTCGATGCGGCAGATGCCGACATCGAGCTTGTTAACAGAAGGCTTGACAAGGTGCAGGGTAAGGATCCTTGTCTGGTAAACGCCACATAGGAAGAGTATGATGCCAGTGTTTTTAACATGTTATGACTGCATATGGAGCTGCCACTGTTGAAGCCTTGCGGGCGGAACTTGTCCGAGCCAAGGAACAAGCAAGATTGGGTAATGCGGCTGCTTTGAAGGCGGCCGAAGAGTTGCGAGCCGAGAAGGCCGCACATGGCGAGAGCCAGAAGAAGATGGCCAATATGGCCGTAGAATTAAAGGCCGCCGTAGACCGTTGTCGGGCTCTTGAAAAGGAAAACCAGGCGAAGGCATCGGACCTTGAGAAGGCTGCTATAACGGGAAAAGACCTCCGCTCTACTATGAGGGCAAGGAAGGAGGAGCTGCGGGAAGCCGGGGATATTGTGGCCGGGAAGTCCTTTATGCTGCAGAGGAAGTACGGAGATCCACGGTATGCCCCTCTGGATCGGCTGTGGAGTTCGGAGGATGCGTATATGGATTTGGCGGCGAGCGCTGCCGATGCAGCCAAGTACTTCCAGAGTCAAACGGACCGTGAAATAGACCAGCTATTTTGGAAGCAATTCCTTTCTCCCGAGCATCCGCTTTCATTGACGGACCAATTAGCCGAATGGGCCGAACTAAATAGGTTGTCCGGACTCTCCATGAGGTCTGTTGTGGATCAGCTATGGCCGGGAAGGTCAAAACCGAGCAGCTATTTCAGCTTGTTGCAGCAGGTCCTTGATGTGGTGCCGCGCATAAATGCGGTGAAGAGGTCGGCGTGCATAGAAGGCGCATGGATGGCCTTTGCCCGTGCTAAAGCATACTGGGCAGAGATGGATGCTACCACTGTTGCAGCGCAGGATTCGGCCATAGGTCGAAGGGCTGCTGAGCACTACTTTGAGGAAGTTCTTGAGGGTGCTCGTTTGATAGAGACCCAGTGCTCAAAAAATATTATGTTTGAGTGTCATGTAATCTCATTGTAAGCGAAATGCTTTTATAAATTTTTATGAGGCTACTTTTATACTTTTGCCTGAAAGTAATGTGATGCCTCCTGGGCGGCCGTTTATGTATACATGTGTATAACCTGAAAGATTGCAGTCGTCGGCTTCAACCCCCACGCATATAATGCGGAGGTGTTCGCAGAAACACGCATTCACACTTAACCCAACGTCTTGGTCCTATTAAGGAGGTGATAGCGGAGCGAGCGAGGCAACCGGAATATAATGCTTTAACACTTTCACTTAGCCATAGGAGTTTGACAGTGGGGCTACTAGATAGCCCCTGGTGGCTCCGCACTCTCCCGATCCCGGGGTGCGTATATGCCTGGCCGGAAAGTGGCCCTTCGTTAAGGCGGAGGAATTCTAACATTCCCATGGGTCATCGAGTGGTTGACCAGTCTCACGCTAGATCATGACAGTCAGTTTTCGGCTTTCTCTACTGAGGTGCTCGTCCGGATGAACCAGGGCACAATCGCAGTAGCTCCCCTGGTGCTACCTTAGCCGGTAAAGCGGAACGGAAGGCACCAAAACACAGGAGCCGGGCAAACCCAACATTTTACCAAAGACAATGATTCGGAGCTGATGCATATAGGGCCAAACTCGCGACGCTGAACACTCCCTAAGGTATTCGGTCTTTGTGGTATAAACCGGGCCTGAAGAATGGCCTTTGTAAGAAGCCCCTTGTGTCCAAGTATGTGCATTGTTCTAGCGTGGCCACATGCCAAGACGTCAGCATCCTTCTCAATGGTGTATATGTATCAACAAGAGACAGTAAAAAAGATTTACGTAGGGTCTTAATCTAAAAAGAATCCTTGGGTCGGGTCCCTGCTGCACGTCTGCGCCTGTGTCTCCGTTGTGCCGTATCCTGGACGGGTGTAGCACGATTATCATCTGTAAAAGAGAGGAATTTAGGTAAAAAGGTTGTCGTGCAAAAGGATAGTTTTCTAAAGAAACCATGTATAATTCAAGATAAGAAGAAATCGCCACTCATCTGCGTGCGTTGAGCCCCTTGTACTTTTGAAAGATAGGGGTGTGACCATTTATTCGATATGAGTAGCGGCGCCGGACTTGATTAGTTGTGTCAGAGGTCTTGACGACCTATTGGATGCTTTTGCTGGTCCGGGCGCCTTTAGTGTGCGGCTGCCAAGGTAGCCTCACTCTCTTCGGCGCGCAGAGATCGCTTGATACTTCTGTGCACTGAAATGATGCCACGTGGACCGGGCATCTTGAGTGTTAAGGAGGCGTAGTGTGGTACTGCATTAAAGCGAGTGAAAGCTTCGCGTCCGAGTAGTGCTTGATAGCCACTTTTAAACGGAGCGATGTGGAAAGTTAAATGCTCGCGACGGAAGTTATCGGGGGAGCCGAATATAACTTGTAGTAGGAGGGAGCCCGTACAACGAGCCCCTGGGCCTGGTGTTACTCCTTGAAAGGTAGTATTGCTATGGCGAATTTGTGTTGGGTCTAACCCCATCCCGCGGATTGTATCCTGATATATTAGGTTTAGGCTACTGCCGCCATCCATCAAGACTCGTGTGAAGTGGTATCCGCCAATTACTGGGTCTAATACCAGGGCAGCCCATCCTGCGTGCCGGATACTTGATGCATAATCGCGATGGTCGAAGGTGATCGGTTGAGACGACCAGTGGCGGGACTTCGTGGTGACAGGCACTTGGGTATATTTTTCAGGGAGTGCCGCATTGTTTTTTCTCTTGATAGCGTGTAACACGTTTACTGTTTTGACTTCGGGTGGAAATTTCTTTTGTTCCCCCTTGTCTTGCTTGGGAGGTTCGTCCTCGTCTTCACTTGGTGTATCCTCCCCCTTGTGTATGGCGTTAAGCTTGCCGGACTGCTTGAAGACCCAACATTCTCTGTGGGTATGATTAGCAGGTTTGCTAGGGGTACTATGGATCTGACATACTTGGTCCAGAATTTTTTTGAGGCTGGAAAGTTCATCCCTGGTGCCTTTGGAGGGCGGCTTTTGGTTTGGCCGAGGGACTTTGAATCCGGCATTTACTGTCGTGCCCTTCGTGCTGTCTTCTTTATTCCGGCGTTTGTTATTGCTGTTGCGCCGTGATTTCCCGTTTCCATCTCTAACTTCAGATGTACTGGGGTCACTGGTGCTGCATCTGGCTAGCTAGCTGTCCTCACCCACGCAAAAGCGGGTCATGAGGTTTGTTAATGCGGCCATCGTTCTCGGCTTGTTTTGGCCGAGGTGTCTGGCGATCCATTCATCGCGGACGCTGTGCTTGAAAGCCGCTAAGGCTTCGGCGTCCGGATAGTCGACAATCTGGTTCTTTTTAGTAAGAAACCTATTCCAAAGCTTTCGGGCTGACTCTCCGGGCTGTTGAGTTATGTGACTCAGGTCGTCCGCATCCGGAGGTCGGACATAAGTCCCTTGAAAGTTTGCCCAAAAGGCGTCTTTGAGCTCTTCCCAACTTCCAATGGAGCTTTCGGGGAGGCCTTTGAGACAGTGACGAGCTGGCCCTTTGTGTTTGAGAGGTAAGTATTTGATGGCATGGAGATCATCCCCTTGAGCCATATGTATATGAAGGATATAGTCCTCAATCCAGACCCCAGGGTCTGTTGTTCTGTCATATGGCTCTATGTTTACGGGCTTGAATCCCTCTGGAAATTCATGGTCCAGCACCTCATTGGTGAAACATAGGGGGTGTGCGGCACCCCTGTAGCTGGGTGTGCCGCGTTGTTCGGATGTTTGTTGTGTTGCATTGTATGCTGGGGCGCGCTTGCGTGGTCCATAGATGGATCTTGTTGCACCATCCTTTGGGTGCGAGCCCTCGCATGGGTCGCGTGTTGTATTGTGAGCGGCGTTGAATGCCGTTCTGTGGTGGTAGAGGGGTCGTCTATCCGACCAGGTGGCTGCTTTGATATTTGGTTGTGGGGGGTCTGAGGCCTCCTCATCGAATTCGGGTAGCAGCTTCCGCTTTGGGTAGCTCTTGGAGGGGCGATTATCGCCGTACCTTGCTACAGTGTTGAGTATTTTGCTCCATCTGAATTGAAGCGTGTTTTGCGCGGCCTTGAGCCTCCGCTTCTGCTTTTTGAGGCTCCTTGCGGTGGCAACGAGCCTTTTACGGGCCTTCTGCTGCTCCGAGTGCCCGTCCGACGTTATGTCATCCGGACCATTATCATTGATAGGATTTGTTTGTTTGGTTTGATTATCCGGATTGCCGTTGTCTGGCAGCGGTTCGCCCTGCTCCAGCGCTGGATCAGTGTGATCGCTATTTCTGTCAAGGTGGGATTTGGGGCGGTGCTTGCGTCGCCGCTTTGACTGCTTTTCGAGGGAAAAATCCTTCGGTGCGTCCTTTCGCTCCTCGTCGTCATCTTTGGGTGCGTCCACCATGGATACGTCATATGACGAGGTGGCATTCCAGAGCTCGATAGGCGCTGGTTCTTCAATGTCTCCTTCATCGGCGTCCATACCGTCAATGTCGTCGGAGTTGGAGTCAAGCATGTCGGTTAAATCGTCGACAGTGGCTACCAAGTGGGTGGTGGGTGGGCTTTGAGTTTCTTCATCGTCCATACCCCAACCTTGCTGACCGTAGTCCAGCCAGGGCTCTCCTGACAAACAGAGAGACTTCAGTGATTTCAGGATATCGCCGAAAGGCGAGTGCTGAAAGACATCCGCGGCCGTGAACTCCATGATCGGCGCCCAATCGGATTCGCTCGGCAGGGGCACGGAGGGTTCGGAGTCCGGAGAAGAATCCGGCTCCATGGAGTCACGGGTCTTGCAGAGTATGGGGCTGGTGTTCGGCTCAACCACCGTTGGGATCGCAGCCCCCGAGGTGGCATCCAATCGCCCATCCTCGATCGACGCGGTCGACTCCGAACTAGGGGTCGGAGCCGATGCGGGTGTGGCCTCCAGGGCACTGTTCGGCGGCAGAGCTAGACCATGCTCGTCGTGACAGTGCAGCGCGCTCGGCAGTGGTTCGAATCCGTCGAAGATCAAGTCCCCGCGGATGTCGACCGTGTAGTTTAAACTTCCGAATCTGACCTGACGGCCAGGGGCGTAGCTTTTGATCTGCTCTAGATGGCCAAGTGAACCGGCCCGCAGTGCGAAGCCACCAAAGACGAAGATCTGTCCGGGAAGGAAGGTCTCACCCTGGACTGCATCGCCATTGATGATCGTAGGAGCCATCGGGCCCGACGGCGACGGCACAGAGGAACTCTCAATGAAAGCACCAATGTCGCTGTCAAAACCGGCGGATCTCGGGTAGGGGGTCCCGAACTGTGTGTCTAGGCCGGATGGTAACAGGAGGCAGGGGACACGAAGTTTTACCCAGGTTCGGGCCCTCTCGATGGAGGTAAAACCCTACGTCCTGCTTGATTAATATTGATGATATGGGTATCACAAGAGTTGGTCTACCACGAGATCAGAGAGGCTAAACCCTAGAAGCTAGCCTATGGTATGATTGTTGATGTGTATGTTGTCCTACGGACTAAAACCCTCCGGTTTATATAGACACCGGAGAGGGTTAGGGTTACATAAAGTTGGTTACAATGGTAGGACATCTGAACATCCGTATCTTCAAGCTTGCCTTCCACGCCAAGGAAAGTCCCTTCCGGACATGGGATGGAGTCTTCAATCTTGTATCTTCATAGTCCAGGAGTCCGGCGGAAGGTACAGTTCGGCTATCCGAACACCCCCTAATCCAGGACTCCCTCAGGCTCCAACCCACTGATTTATGCCGTAACATGGCATGCTGCTTTTGTAGATTACGGACTATTCTTGGCAAGCTACCAAACTCTTGGGACCCCCAGGGCGTAAGTTGTTGTCGTAAGGCCCCTAAGGAATCTACAATTTCCCTACAAACCTGGACTATGATTCTGGCTCCGCCAAGTATCGACTATTAACTGATCATAATCCTGGTGTGACTGCTAAACATTTTCATAGCAAAATTATTTGGGGCTGGACGAACGATGTGAAAATGCATGGTTTCTGAATTCGGTGACAACGAGATAATGATCTGATTCCACCACACACACATGCCAAACTCGCATATGCTTGAACCTCTACCTGAAATCCTCATTAGCAAAAGCCCTGCCAAGCCTAGCCTTGACGTTTGCATCTGTAGATTGTCGGTTATCCCATGTATAAGTTACACCTGACCAACCAAGATCTTGGAGACCACATTCAATGGTGACTTCGTGAAAATCTCTCATCTGCCTCTCAGGACGAGCTGGTCGGCTAAAATGTTCTTCAGGGTACAAGGTTTTGTTGAAATTACCCTTGCACGGTGAGGGATGGCGTGTAGAGTTAGGAGGAAATGCCAGTTGTGGTGCCTGTCTGCTGCTCTCAGCGCTCCATAAACCCGTAAAACTCCATTCATTTGTGCATGCTGATTAATCAAATACCACTGCACCAATGTGGCTAGTAATGTAATTTTTGAGTCCCACCTTCTCTTCTTTAGACCAAAACAACCTTGCGCCTCCATTAAGGCCATCATTGTCCACCGCAAAACTGCTCGCAAACCCGAGTGTGTTGCACATTTTTGACATGTTTTCCTCTGATCTTCGTCTCCATAACAAGTAGAGTGGGCCCTTCTTGCTTCACAACACTATGAAGCTCGTGAACTATCTCGGGGTTCCCAAGCCCCCTGTAGTTCTAGCTCAAGCAACTCATTGCTCCCGGCAGGGCTGGCTAGCAGCTCATGTCGAATTCTCTGAATTTGTGGGGTGTGTATTTTTTTCTTGGGTGCTCGTTCCCCATAAGTTTCCTCTGTAACATCCTCCCCGCTCGCTTGCACAAAATTAAACTAGATAGTGGCGCTGGTTTGATCGTCTACATGTTCTGTTGTCGTAAGTGCGGCATAATGAATTTTTCGTAACTTGTTTTGGAGGCCCTTCCTTCCTATTGTACTTGCCAGCTGTGTTCTTCTTCCTAGGTGAATTGACCTTTGGGTTGGCATGTCTAGTGGAACTAGTCTCTGGAGCTTCACTTCTACCTGATTTTGCATTGGTCTGGCTGGCCCCTGAGTTCTCTCTAGATAAGGCCCTCTTTATGTCCTCTAGAGCACATATACATGTCTTGATGGGGAGGTCGCCATTCTCATCTCTAGTCCCCGATGTCAGACAAAATAGATCCGAGTGACCAAGGCAGCCACACAAAAAACAAAAGTTGGGGACATGTTCATATTGTAAGGCTTACTAGTCTCAACTCTTCTGAGCCGCTTGATGTCCTGCAGGTGCACAAGGTTGTTGTAGCACTTCCGTGATAAGTAAAGTAACGAACCCATAGGGAGCGGCAAGGAAGGCACCACAAACCCCGCAACTACACTGTCACTTCACGCAGTTACATACGCATCCAAATTGGAGCTTAGATATAGTCTACTCTATAAGTGGCTAGACAAACTAGATAAAAGATATTTACTACACTATGAACAAGAAGGTAAAAACAGGAATAAAAATATACTATGTTAGTAGAGACGATGCTTGAGTAGTAAAGTGTACTCGAGTGTTCCGAAGTCATTACCAGTTACAACAAATATGACATGTGCATCAAGTGCGAAGCAAACACTCTCAATCGTATCCTCTATCCATCCTTCATATGCATAAGTGGGCGGTTCCCCATACAAAACATGTTTTGCTCTAACGTAGACTTCATGCCACATATGCCACCAACCATAGCTTCCCCAAGTAGGTTATCACATACGGTCAATTAAGGGTTTCCCAATGCAACCAAATATGGGTTTACCTGTTACTCCCCTCATCAATTGCAGAGACTCGGAATTGAGGCTTTTACTCACACCTGAATTACCTCAACATTCGAACCTGTACAATGACAGTAGTTCCCATGACCAATCACGTTAATAATGCGAGCAACACCTCCTCTCAACACTTGTGAAGAATACTAACTTGAACATCAACAAAGAATATTTAATAGCTTGGGAATAATCATTCCAATCATAAAAGAGTTCATATGTATCCCCGAGAACAAATACAACTACTCAAATATAAAGGAGACGTCAAGTTACAAGTCGGCATAGAGCCGACGAAGGGAGAAGGCGCGGTGGAGATGGTGATGGAAGTGGTGGCGTGGCGATGGTGATGGCGCCAGCGAGGTGGAGCGGGCACCGACCTAAATGTCGGTTCTCATGGTGATGGAGCCACCTCTTCTTTCCCTTGGTCTTGTCCCTTTCTCTATGGTGGTGGATCGATCAACAATGTAGATGAACTTGGATGTGTTGTCGATGAATGGCGCGATGGAGGCGGCGGCTAGGGTGTGGAGGTGGTATATGAGGCACCTCCTCGTTCTTCTCCATTGGTGTGATGCATACAAGGGCTCTAGATGAGCCTTATCCTCTCCTAAACCCTTCCTTATTGTCAAAGGATCTCGTGGGAACAAATAGGAACGAAATCAGTGAAGAATCTTGTCTATCGGAGCTGTCTACACGTCATACGACCTTGTATGGTTGTATGATATGCTTTCTTATGTCGGGCTACATCACCACATTGACTTAAGATACCACCATTGGAAGGACCACCATGACAATGCACAACATAAACTTGAATGCGCTAACGTCGGCTCCATTCGATGCTTGACACAGGCACATGTGATGCTAGCGGTGTTGCATGGTGATAGGATGTGTTGTTGTTGAGAGATTGCTAAGTTTTTGTTACCATACACGGGTCTCACTAGCTAGCATTTGTTGAGCACATTTTAGGGACAGCTTTGTCGGGGCCGCCGCACTGTCTTGCAACGTTTTGTTGGCTTGCATGTGTGGATGGGTGTATGAGGCTGGCTAGCAAAATTGAGGTAACATAGCAGGAGTCAGACTCATAGGCATGCATTTTTTCAACCAAAAAAACAAATCAAAACCAAAAAGTAGAAGCCCACTAAAAACAGAGAGAAAAGCCAAGATTATCCACATGGAGAAAATACCACACCATGAAGAAGCAATATAACAAAGAAAAGAAAGGATGGCAAACGAGTAGAAAAAGAAAAAGTACAAGAACACTTAGGTATATAGGTGAGGCGAAGACCAGACCCAGAACATTAGCGAAGGACAAGAAGCGTCAAGAACAAACATGACCAAAGAACAAGGGTTCCTCAAGCATCTTCAAAAAACAGGAGGAACACAATAAAAGAACAAAACCTCAAATAGACAGAGAAGCGAATGACACAACGGTAAACTCGAACAACCGGAAAAACACAAGGCACTGCGATGGATGAAGCAAAGAAGATGCCAACAAGCTGTAGTGGAGCCAGAGCAAACATGAAGGACACATGAAGAAAGCAAAAGTGTTGGGAATGCAGTAATTTCAAAAATTTCCTACGCACACGCAAGATCATGGTGATGCATATTAATGAGAGGGGAAGAGTGTTGTCTACGTACCCTCGTAGACCGTAAGCGGAAGCGTTATGACAACGCGGTTGATGTAGTTGTATGTCTTCACGATCCGACAGATCCTAGTACCGAAAGTACGGTACCTCCGTGATCTGCACAGGTTCGGCTCGGTGACGTCCAACGAACTCTCGATCCAGCTGAGTGTCGAGGGAGAGCTTCGTTAGCACGACGGCGTGATGACGGTGATGTTGATGCTACCAGAACAGGGCTTCGTCTAAGCACCGCTACGATATGACTGAGGTGGATTGTGGTGGAGGGGGGCACCACACACGACTGGAAACAATCAACTTGTGTGTCTATGGGGTGCCCCCTGGCCATGTATATAAAGAATGGAGGGAGGAGGAGGCCGACCCTCATAGGGCGCACCCAAAGTGTGGAGTCTTACTAGGACTCCCTAGTCCTAGTAGGATTCCACCTCCCACATGGAATAGGAAAACAGGAAGGGAGAAGGAGAAGGAAGGAAGGGGGTGCCACCTTTCCCTAGTCCAATTCGGACCAGTCCATGGGGAAGGGGCGTGGCCACCCATGAGGCATTTCTCTCCTTTCCCGTATGGCCCATTAAGGCCCAATACGAATTCCTGTAACTCTCCGGTACTCCGAAAAATACCCGAATCACTCGCAACCTTTCGATGTCCGAATATAGCCTTCCAATATATCCATCTTTACGTCTCGACCATTTCGAGACTCCTCGTCATATCCCCGATCTTATCCGGGACTCTGAACAAACTTCGGTCATCAAATCACATAACTCATAATACAAATTGTCACAAAACGTTAAGCGTGCAGACTCTACGGGTTCGAGAACTATGTAGACATGACCGAGACTCATCTCCAGTCAATAACCATTAGCAGAACCTAGATGCTCATATTGGTTCCTACATATTCTATGAAGATCTTTATCGGTCAAACCGCATAACAACATACGTTGTTCCCTTTGTCATCGGTATGTTACTTGCCCGAGATTCGATCGTCGGTATACCAATACCTAGTTCAATCTCGTTACCGGCAAGTCTCTTTACTAGTTCTGTAATGCATCATCCCGCAACTAACTCATTAGTCACAATGCTTGCAAGACTTATAGTGATGTGCATTACCGAGAGGGCCCAGAGATACCTCTTTGATACACGGAGTGACAAATCCTAATCTCGATCTATGCCAACTCAACAAACACCATCGGAGACACCTGTAGAGCATCTTTATAATCACCCAGTTACGTTGTGATGTTTGATAGCACACAAGGTGTTCCTTCGGTATTCGGGAGTTGCATAATCTCATAGTTTGAGGAACATGTATAAGTCATGAAGAAAGCAGTAGCAATGAAACTGTAACGATCATAATGCTAAGCTAACGAGTGGGTCTTGTACATCACATCATTCTCCTAATGATGTGATCCCGTTCATCAAATGACAACACATGTCTATGGTTAGGAAACATAACCATCTTTGATAAACGAACTAGTCAAGTAGAGGCATACTAGGAACATGTAACTTATTTTGGTGAACTACTGTAATACATTAGCATGTATTGTAGTGCCAACTACATAATAAAATCACTTTCGGAACATATGTCCATGTAGCATGCCTACTGTATTGTCTATTTCCTCACATTCGTTGACATCTAAGGATAAAGAGACATGGTTTAAAGTAGGATGAACATAGTATGACATCATTCATATTATGGGCAAACAGATATAAAACAAACAGGCTATTTTATCATTGTGTGTGCACATGAACATAACAACTAGAATATAGATCAAGACCAAAAGAATATCCTTCATCTCTTTTAAACCATGTAAGGTGAAATGATACATTAAGACAACTGTGTATAAAAGTGAACAGAGTAACTGACATTGGCTGCAAACCAAGTAGTTAAATGAACACATCACAGTACCAATCAGTTCAAAGGTAGGAGGAGTAAGGACTTACAACAGTGGCTTGAACTGGTGTGCTCATGCCCTTCATCTTGCTGGTGTGGCAATCCTTGAAGATTTGCACTGCATTCGGTTCAAGTTCTTTTTGGTCCGCACAGGCTTTCCTCTGTATTTGGAACATGTCAATATAGATACGATAATATGGCACAGAAAAAAGAAGGAAGTAGCAGCTATTTACAAGAGTCTCGCAGTGTGCAATATAGCTACGAGATCTTGTTGTCGTTTGGAGTTTCACTTTAGAACGGTTGGTCTTGTTCTTCAAACAGTTAGCCTAGAAGAAGATACACTTGTAAGGCACATACATAAATACAAGTTCAATATGTGGTCTGATCAAATACATATAGCCTACCTGATACTTTGGATCAGACCAGTCTTTAACGAGGGTTGTCCAGTCTTCATCTGTAATATATTCCACTTGAGATGTTTGGGCGATTTCATTGTTAGCCTTGCCTTCAAAGTGAGATTTTCTAAGGTGGTACCGATACTGTCGCAGAGCAAACTGAAAAAACTGAGTGCATGCTTGTTTAGTCGCATCATCTTTCGGATCCAACTTGAACCTCATCTGTTGAAAAAAGAATGTGGGTCTTATTAGGAGGAAGCTAGAAAGTATGGGACAGAGCAAGACAATATTACTAATTGCGATGAATAACATTACTTACGGATAAATGGTCAAGGAAGATGTTAAACTGGGTATTGTCTATCATTCCTGTATTGGATCCATGTTGGGAGGATACGGCATGACACCTAACGGCAACGGCTGCCTCTGATACTAACTTGCCTGACTCTGTAGCATCACGTGGCCTTTTTAAACCTGCCTCAAAATGGATCTCCATTCTTCCTCCTTTAGATTTTGTTAATTTGTCAATCATTATCCCTGATGTTTGTTTCCGCTTGCGTCGTGGTGCTAGTTCAACAACGAATATGGAAAGTGTTAGTGTACATCAAACTATGAGAGTACATATAAAGGAGCATGCAACTGCAACTTGACTTGGTCAGGTACCGTCTTGGTGTTGATGCTCATGAGGTTCATCTGATCTTGCCAAGTCCTGTTGTGTCAGCAGTGCTTCGGAAGTAGTGTTAGGTGTGAAGGCAGCTCGGGAACTGGTCAATTCCGGAGCAAACGAACGAGTAACTTGTTGAGATGCTGGTACAGTTGAAGTGGATGCTGCAGCTGGTGGAGTAGGTGATACTGTGTTTGTAGATTTAGCCGGTGGTCTTGGACCTTCTACTGAACTATAAGTATCAGCAGAATCTGGACGGCAGTTCCTTTTCTGTTTCACCCGACGAGTAACACCAATCCCTACTATATTATTTTCCTTGCTCTTTTTTGTCTTTGCCATGTCAAGCCGTACCCACAACACAAAAGAATAAAATCGCTCTTCAGAACTCATTGATGCATGATACAGACAAGCAATACTTTGATGTAAGACAACCATATGAGGATGGAATATGTAAGAAAAACAGGATGGCATGACATATTCACAGCTACGACGTGTAAACTAAGCAGAAGGATTTTCAAGAAAATAGAAGTAATGCAAGCTAGACAACATATGAAAGATGCAACCAATATTACTCTGCCAAGTTAAAAGTGTCTTGTCATAAGTGGCAATTCGAAAAATTATAAGTAGTACAACGTAGAAATCAATGCAAGATGCAACCACTATCAAACTGCCATGTTAAAAGTGTCCAATCATGAGTGACTAATGCGGGATACACAACAACAGTACTTTGATGTAAGAACATGGTATGATAGATAGATGCAGTGTATTCTAGACACAGAACGCCATTTCATATGCACATGTATAACGTATGAACTCAGCAGGTGCAATTTAATCAAAATAGAAGAAATACAGGCTAGACAACATATGCAACATGAAACCAATTATCACACTGTCAACTTAGAGCAAGCACCTGTGATGGTGGAGTACGGGAGATGTACTCATCATGTAGACTTGGGACTTCAACTTCATTAGCAGTAGCAGTGGCAAATCTAGAGAGTCTCTGTTTGCGTTGGTGCGAAGGACCACCAACATCCCCTAACTTACTTTTTTCCTTCCTATTTTCTGATATTGCCTTATGAAGTCAAAACCACAAGAAGATGAGTAAAATTAGCTCTGCATAACTAGTTGATGCATGATACAGACGAACACTACTTTGATGTAAGGCAAGCACATGATAGGAGGATGGAATATATACAAAAAAGATAGCGTTTCATATTCACACGTACGATAGGAGGATGGAATATGTATGAAAAAACAGTAAGAGGAAGGCATTTCAACAAAATTAGAAGAAATGAAAGCTAGGCACCATATGAACATGCAACCAATATCACTCTATCAGGTAAAAAGTGTCTCGTCATAAGTGCCATTTCAAGAAATTAGAAGCAGTACAAGCTAGAAGACAATGAAAGATGCAACCTACATCACAGTCCCAAGTTAAATGTGTCTTATGGGTAAGTGATCGTTGCACGTATAAGTTGTAAGCTACACAGATGCAATTCAACATAATCAAAAGCAATACAAACTAGACATCATATGGAAAACACAACCACATATAACAGTTCCAAGTTAGAGCAAGCACCTGTGATGGTGGAGTAGGGGAGATGTGCTCATCATGTACACGTATGTTCTAGAAACAGGAACACATGTCATATTCACAGGCATTATGTGTAAAGTAAGCAGATGCAATTCAACAATGTTAGAAGCAATACAAGCTAGACATCATACGCAAAATGCAACCACATATGATAGTGCGAAGTTAGGGCAAGCACCTATGATGGTGGAGTAGGGGAGATGTGCTCATCATGTACACGTATGTTCTAGAAACAGGAACACGTGTCATATTTGTTGGGTTTCGTAGTAATTTCAAAAATTTCCTACGCACACGCAAGATCATGGTGATGCATAGCAACGAGGGGAGAGTGTGATCTACGTACCTTGTAGATCGACAACGGAAGCGTTTGGTTGATGTAGTCGTACGTCTCCACGGTCCGACCGATCAAGCACCGAAACTACGGCACCTCCGAGTTCTAGCACACGTTCAGCTCGATGACGATCCCCGGACTCCGATCCAGCAAAGTGTCGGGGAAGAGTTCCGTCAGCATGACGGCGTGTTGACGATCTTGATGTACTACTGTCGCAGGGCTTCGCCTAAGCACCGCTACAATATTATCGAGGACTATGGTGGCAGGGGGCGCCGCACACGGCTAAGAATAAGATCACGTGGATCAACTTGTGTCTTTGGGGTGCCCCTTGCCTCAGTATATAAAGGATGGAGGAGGAGGAGGCCGGCCAAGGCAATTGGTGCGGCCAGGATGTGGAGTCCTACTAGGACTCCAAGTCCTAGTAGGAGTCCACCAAGAGGGGAGGAAGGGAGAAGGAAGTGGAGGAGAAGGAGAGGTGGCCGGCCCCCCTTTCCCTAGTCCAATTCGGACTAGAGGGGAGGGGGGGCGCAGCAGCCCCTTGGCCCTTTCTCCTCTTCCCACTAAAGCCCATCAAGGCCCATTGCTTCTCCCGTAACTACCCGGTACTCCGAAAAATACCCGAATCACTCAGAACCTTTCCGATGTCTGAATATAGTCGTCCAATATATCAATCTTTACGTCTCGACCATTTCGAGACTCCTCGTCATGTCCCCGATCTCATCCGGGACTCCGAACTCCTTCGGTACATCAAAACTCATAAACTCATAATATAACTGTCATCGAAACCTTAAGCGTGCGGACCCTACGGGTTCGAGAACAATGTTGACATGACCGAGACACGTCTCCGGTCAATAACCAATAGCGGGACCTGGATGCCCATATTGGCTCCTACATATTCTACGAAGATCTTTATCGGTCAGACCGCATAACAACATACGTTGTTCCCTTTGTCATCGGTATGTTACTTGCCCGAGATTCGATCGTCGGTATTCCAATACCTAGTTCAATCTCGTTACCGGCAAGTCTCTTTACTCGTTCTGTAATACATCATCCCGCAACTAACTCATTAGTTGCAATGCTTGCAAGGCTTAAGTGATGTGCATTACCGAGAGGGCCCAGAGATACCTCTCCGATAATCGGAGTGACAAATCCTAATCTCGAAATACGCCAACCCAACATTTACCTTTGGAGACACCTATAGAGCTCCTTTATAATCACCCAGTTACGTTGTGACGTTTGGTAGCACACAAAGTGTTCCTCCGGCAAACGGGAGTTGCATAATCTCATAGTCATAGGAACATGTATAAGTCATGAAGAAAGCAATAGCAACATACTAAACGATCGGGTGCTAAGCTAATGGAATGGGTCATGTCAATCACATCATTCACCTAATGATGTGATCCCGTTAATCAAATAACAACTCTTTTGTTTATGGTTAGGAAACATAACCATCTTCGATTAACGAGCTAGTCAAGTAGAGGCATACTAGTGACACTTTGTTTGTCTATGTATTCACACAAGTATTATGTTTCCGGTTAATACAATTCTAGCATGAATAATAAACATTTATCATGATATAAGGAAATAAATAATAACTTTATTATTGCCTCTAGGGCATATTTCCTTCAGTCTCCCACTTGCACTAGAGTCAATAATCTAGTTCACATCGCTTTGTGATTAACACCAATAGTTCACATCTTTATGTGATTGGTTCACATCTCCATGTGACTAACACCCAAAGGGTTTACTAGATTCAATAATCTAGTTCACATCGCTATGTGATTAACACCCAAAGAGTGATCATGTTTTGCTTGTGAGAGAAATTTAGTCAACGGGCCTGCCATATTCAGATCTGTATGTATTTTGCAAAATTCTATGTCTACTATGCTCTGCACGGAGCTACTCTAGCTAATTGCTCCCACTTTCAATATGTATCCAGATTGAGATTTAGAATCATCTGGATCAGTGTCAAAAAACTTGCATCGACGTAACCCTTTACGACGAACCTTTTTGTCACGTCCATAATCGAGAAACATATCCTTATTTCACTAAGGATAATTCTGACCGCTGTCCAGTGATCTACTCCTAGATCACTATTGTACTCCCTTGACAAATCAGTGCAGGGTATACAATAGATCTGGTACACAGCATGACATACTTTATAGAACCTATGGCCAAGGCATAGGGAATGACTTTCATTCTCTTTCTATCTTTTGCCGTGGTCGGGCTTTGAGTCTTACTCAACTTCACACCTTGTAATACAGGCAAGAACTCTTTCTTTGACTGCTCCATTTTGAACTACAAAATCTTGTCAAGGTATGTACTCATTGAAAAAACTTATCAAGCGTCTTGATCTATCTCTATAGATGTTGAAGCTCAATATGTAAGCAGCTTCACCGAGGTCTTTCTTTGAATAATTCCTTTCAAACACTCCTTTATGCTTTGCAGAATAATTCTATATTATTTCCGATCAACAATATGTCATTCACATATACTTATCAGAAATGTTGTAGTGCTCCCACTCACTTTCTTGTAAATACAGGCTTCACCGCAAGTCTGTATAAAACTATACGCTTTGATCAACTTATCAAAGCGTATATTCCAACTCCGAGATGCTTACACCAGTCCATAGATGGATCGCTGGAGTTTGCATTTTTGTTAACACCTTTAGGATTGACAAAAACTTCTGGTTGCATCATATACAACTCTTCTTTTAAGAAATCCATTAAGGATTGCAGTTTTGTTATCCATTTGCCAGATTTCATAAAATGCGGCAATTGCTAACATGATTCGGACAGATTTAAGCATAGATACGAGTGAGAATCTCTCATTGTAGTCAACACCTTGAACTTGTCAAAAACCTTTTGCGACAATTCTAGCTTTGTAGATAGTAACACTACTATCAGCGTCCATCTTCCTCTTGAAGATCCATTTATTCTCAATTGCTTGCCGGTCATCGGGCAAGTCAACCAAAGTCCATACTTTGTTCTCATACATGGATCCCATCTCAGATTTCATGGCCTCAAGCCATTTTGCAGAATCTGGGCTCATCATCGCTTCCTCATAGTTCACAAGTTCGTCATGGTCTAGTAACATGACTTCGAGAACAGGATTACAGTACCACTCTGGTGCGGATCTCACTCTGGTTTACCTACGAGATTCGGTAGTAACTTGATCTGAAGTTACATGATCATCATCATTAGCTTCCTCACTAATTGGTGTAGTAGTCACAGGAACAGATTTCTGTGATGAACTATTTTCCAATAAGGGAGAAGGTACAATTACCTTATCAAGTTTTTACTTTCCTCCCACTCACTTCTTTCGAGAGAAACTCCTTCTCTAGAAAGTTTCTGAATTTAGCAACAAAAGTCTTGCCTTCGGATCTGTGATAGAAGGTGTATCCAATAGTTTCCTTTGGATATCCTATGAAGATTTACTTCTCCGATTTGGGTTCGAGCTTATCATGTTGAAACTTTTTCACATAAGCATCACAGTCCCAAACTTTAAGAAACGACAGCTTAGGTTTCTTGCCAAACCATATTTCATATGGTGTCGTCTCAACGGATTTAGATGGTGCCCTATTTAACGTGAATGCAGCTGTCTCTAATGCATAACCCCAAAACGATAGTGGTAGATCGGTAAGAGACATCATAGATTGCACTATATCCAATAAAGTACGGTTATGACGTTCGGACACACCATTATGCTGTGGTGTTCCATGTGGCATGAGTTTGTGAAACTATTCCACATTGTTTTAATTGAAGACCAAACTCGTAACTCAAATATTTGTCTCCGCGATCAGATCGTAGAAACTTTATTTTCTTGTCATGATGATTTTCCACTTCACTCTGAAATTCTTTGAACTTTTCAAATGTTTCAGACTTATGTTTCATCAAGTAGATATACCCATATCTGCTCAAATCATCTGTGAAGTTCAGAAAATAACGATACTTGCCGTGAGCCTTAACTTCATCGGACCGCATACATCAGTATGTATTATTTCCAATAAGTCAGTTGCTCGCTCCGGAGAACGGAGTCTTAGTCATCTTGCCCATGAGGCATGGTTCGCAAGCATCAAGTGATTCATAATCAAGTGATTCCAAAATCCCATCAACATGGAGTTCCTTCATGCGCTTTACACCAATATGACCTAAATGGCAGTGCCACAAATAAGTTGCACTATCATTATTAACTTTGCATCTTTTGGTTTCAATATTATGATTATGTGTATCACTACGATCGAGATCCAACGAACTATTTTCATTGGGTGTGTAACCATGTAAGGTTTTATTCATGTAAACAAAACAACAATTTATTCTTTTACTTAAATGAATAACCGTATTACAATAAACATGATCAAATCATATACATGCTTAACGCAAACACCAAATAACACTTATTCAGGTTCAACACTAATCCCGAAAGTATAGGGAGTGTGCGATGATGATCATATCAATCTTGGAACCACTTCCAACACACATCGTCACTTTACCCTTAACTAGTCTCTGTTTATTCTGCAACTCCCGTTTCGAGTTACTAATCTTAGCAACTGAACTAGTATCAAATACTGAGGGGTTGCTATAAACACTAGTAAAGTACACATCAATAACATGTATATCAAATATACTTATGTTCACTTTGCCATCCTTCTTATCTGCCAATCACTTGGGGTAGTTCCGCTTCCAGTGACCAGTCCCTTTTGCAGTAGAAGCACTTAGTCTCAGGCTTAGGATCAGACTTGGGCTTCTTCACTTTGAGCAGCAACTTGCTTGCTGTTCTTTTTGAAGTTCCCCTTCTTCCCTCTGCCCTTTTCTTGAAACTAGTGGTCTTGTCTACCATCAACACTTGATGTTTTTCTCGATTTCTACCTTCATCAATTTCCGCATTATGAAGAGCTTGGGAATCGTTTCCGTTATCCCTTGCATATCATAGTTCATCACGAAGTTCTACTAACTTGGTGATGGTGACTAGAGAATTCTGTCAATCACTATCTTATCTAGAAGATTAACACCCACTTGATTCAAGCGATTGTAGTACTCAGACAATCTGAGCACATGCTCACTAGTTGAGCGATTCTCCTCCATCTTTTGGCTATAGAACTTGTTGGAGACTTCATATCTCTCAACTCGGGTATTTGCTTGAAATATTAACTTCAACTCCTGGAACATCTCATATGCTCCATGACATTCAAAACGTCTTTGAAGTTCCAATTCTAAGCCATTAAGCATGGTGCACTAAACTATCAAGTAGTCATCATATTGAGCTAGCCAAACGTTCATAACGTCTGCATCTGCTCCTGCAATAGGTCCGTCACCTAGCGGTGCATCAAGGACACAATTCTTCTGTGCAGCAATGAGGATAAACCTCAGATCACGGATCCAATCCGCATCTTTGCTACTAACATCTTTCAACACAATTTTCTCTAGGAACATATCAAAATAAACACAGGGAAGCAACAACGCGAGCTATTGATCTACAACATGATTTGCA